>NC_087350.1:98351801-98685551 GCF_030014295.1 Loxodonta africana
TTGACTCTGAAATTAGTCTTTCTAACCCCAGTATCTTGACTAATGCTAATTAGAAATTAGTCAATTTGTAAATGCAGTAATATATATTACTGCCTTTACTCATGAAAAAACTTATGCCTTTAATTTGTCATCTTCAATATGAGAATGAACTGTTGCAGATCCCGGTCAATTGATTTATCAGCTGATGATGTTTAAAATGGAGACAGAAACATTGAAGGAGGCAAAACAGAAGGAGGAAAATAAGAGAGGGACTACATAGAATTTAAGTTGTTGGGTTTTGCTTTGGACTGATTTAGAAATTATGTTTTTGTTTGAACAGGGAGCTTTAAACCTGAGTTCAGCAAAACTACAGTTATATTTGTCTTTCTATGGCATGGATCATGGTGAAGACTCAGAAAATGACTCTATGGCACCTGTAAAAACAGAAAGATATCAAAACAATGGTGCTCTGTCCAGTCCCGCGAATGCGTATTTGTGTACATGGCCCCTGCTCTCTCTTGGGGCTCACGCCATGGCCCTGGCCTTTCACTACACTGTCATAGAAGGGAAAGCAGTTGTACCAAACCTAATTTCCTATTCTTACCTTTAATGCTTTGCTTTTTTCTTAGGCCAATTGTACATCTTGAAGAATGATGAAGAAGGATGTCATTTAGAGACTTTAAGAGATTCTCCCCATATTTAGGTCTCGATTTGTATTGCTGGCTTGTACATGTGCTTGAATATGTGTGGAGTCATAAAGGAGGCAAAACCAAAAAAAAAAAAAACAAAAACCAAACCCACTACCATTGAGTTGACTGTGACTCACAGCAACCCTTTAGGACACAGTAGAACTGCCCCATAGGGTTTCTAAGGCAGTAATCTTTATGGAAGCAGATTGCTACATCTTTCTCCCATGGAGCTGCTGGTGGGCTCTAATTGCTGACCTTTTGGTTAGCAGCCGAGTGCTTAACCACTGTGCCACAAAGGGGGCAAAAATGATGAAAAAGCAGCTGAAAAGGGAACATAAACGAAACAGTTGGTTTGGGAGGAAAACTCCTCATTTTCCTTTTTTTAACTATCCTTACCACTCCAGTACTTAAACAGGGCAGTGACCTGACTCCATCTAAAATCCCATCATCAGGGGGATTAGTGGGAAGAAGAGAAGGGGAAGAGGAGGAAGTGATCACCGTGGAGTAATATAGTGTAACGCGCAGATCTGGGCTTCTTAAAAAGTAGCAGAAAGCCATCTTGCTCATCCTTTTGAAGCACAAGACTTATGTGTTAAATGGCAGGAGAAAGCTTAAGTGTTATGGCAGGTTCCTATAATGAAATATTACAAAGTACATAAAAATGAGTTTAATGAACTGTTTTTAAGGACAGGGAAAAATGCTCAAGTGTAGTGTAAACTGAAAAAAAATGAACACAAAATAGAATGTACAATATAATCCACAATACTGTGAAAATTTGTATATTCATATATCATCTATACTATCATTTTCTTAAAATATGTATATAGATGTGTGTGTATATACATATACCCATGTATATATATTTGTATACATGCAAACAGACATACATATATTAGAAAAAGACCTAACCTTAACATCTGTTAATTTCTGGCATTTTGATTTTATTATATTATGGGTGTTATTTTGCTTTCTTTGTTTTATGTTTCTCATTTCTGAAGTTGTCTGTACTAGAATACCTTTTACAATCACAAAAATTAGAACATTTAAGACAAACTTAAAATCTTAAGGGAGTGTAAGAAACTTCTGAAAATGTGATATAACTGGATGAAATGAGGTTACTTTCTCACATCCTATGTGTTACTCAAAGATGTTAGAGTCTTTCTGGTGAAATGATCTACGATGCTGCTTTAGAAGAATATCCCTGACTCTCAAAATCAAGGCAAAAACAGGCTGCACACTCCTCTATTGTGGAATTTACATTTTGTGGTAACTCTTTCTCTACTAGAAAAATTCTAATGTAATGAACCCTATGGGCGCTTTATTTGTGCGTGTGTGTGTGTGTGTGAGAGAGAGAGAGACAAGGAGAGTGAGAGATTGAAAATGAACCATGGTTTCAACTGTCTTCCCTAAGTGAATCACGACCTCTTCTCATGAGCTGTAAATCCTCATTTCTGACTGCCTCACTGCTGGATATGCACTAGGGTTTTCCAGCTCAGTATGTCCCTGACAATTCATCATCTCCCTCTGCAAACTGTGCTTCTCCTGTGATCACTACTGCTGTCCAGGGCGCTGCCATTCTCCCATCCATCCTGGCTAGATGCTGCAGGACTATCTTTGCTTCTCTTTTCCTTGTTCCCTACAGACACTCAGCTCTACCTATCGCCACCTCAGCAACAGCAACGTCCACCAAAACACACCTCCTCCTATAGGATGGCGTAGTAGTTAAGAGCTACAGCTGCTAGCCAGAAGGTTGGCAGTTCAAATCCACCAAGCGCTCCTTGGAAACCCTATGGAGCAGCTCTACTCTGTCCTTTAGGGTCACTATGAGTTGGAATCGACTCGATGGCAATGAGTTTACAGGGTTGCTGTGAGTCAGAATCAACTCGATGGCAATGGGTTTTTTGATCTAACTCAAGTTTAGGCCCCTTTTCAGCAGTCTCCTAGTAGATATCTCTGCCCGAAGCCTTTGCCTCCTCTAATCCCACCTACCCACTGCTGTCATAGCAACATCTCTGATGTTCTACTTCCCAAGTCAAAGGACGTTGTTGGCTCCATAATGCCCAAATGAAATCTGAGTCAAGTGCTGCCTCTAAAGTCTTTCCTTACTTTCTCTCTCATCATCTAGGCAGAAATTTTCCCTCCATCCTCCAAACACCTGTACCACCTTAACTTCCTGTCATCACTTTTACCTATATAATAACTTCTACCTATGTACACATTTGCCTCTTAAACTAATGCCATGAGGCAGAATCCATATAGGTTTTTTATTGTATCTCTTAGCACAGTGCCTGCAAACAGGCAATTAGTAAATAGTCACGGAATGAGCTCATGTCGTTGGTGTGCAGATGCAAAGGTAAGCAATATAACTACCATCGAGAACTAAAACAGGAACTCAAAAACAAAAACAAAGCAAAAAACCCCAACGGTATAAAACAGGAAAAGGAGGGAAAGAAACTGCAAATAAACTGCCGCTCACTACGCACATCTTTAGTCTCACCCCAGTCCTTTTTCTAGCTGTGCTATCTTTGTGAGAAGGCAGTCTGTTCGGGACAGTGGAATTGCAGTTTAGGAAGGTGGTTTTGGCAGGCAGGAGTGACTAGGTAAGCTGAGGCAGAGAAAGGACAGCTTAATGGTAACTGTGCACCTCGCTTGCTTGGCTTGATTCTGGGTATCTATCACTGAGAATCTCCCAGACACAGCTAGGAAAGCTTTTATTTTTGATTTTCTCTTCCTGCCTTATGTATCTTTCAGATATCATATTGCTTTGTAACTGTCATGGGTTAAACTGTGTCCCCCCGAAAATATGTGTCAACTTGGTTAGGCCATGATTCCCAGTATTGTGTGGCTGTGCTTCATTTTGTGATTGTAATTTTACGTTAAAGAGGATTAGGGTGGGATAGTAACGCTCTTACCCAGGTCACATCCCTGATCCAATGCAAAGGGAGTTTCCCTGGGGCGTGGCCTGCACCACTTTTTCCCTCTCAAGAGGTGAAAAGGAAAGGGAAGCTAGCAGAGGGGGAACCTCATACCACCAAGAAAGCAGTGCCAGGAGCAGAGTGTGCCCTTTGGACCCAGGGTCCCTGCATGGAGAAGATCCTAGTCTGGTGGAAGATTGATGAAAAAGTCGGCAGAGAGAAAAAGACTTTCCCTGGAGCTGATGCCCCAAATTTGGACTTTTAGACTACTTTACTGTGAGGCAATAAACTTCTCTTTGTTAAAGCCATTGGCTTGTGGTATTTCTGTTACAGCATCACTAGATGACGAAGACAGTAACTGTACAGAACAGTGGATAGTGTTGAGGCCCATACTCTAGTTGATTCATTTTTGCCTTTTGCATGGCACCAAGCACAGAACCTGGCACAGGATAGCTATTCAATAAAAGAATGAATGAAATTGTGGGTGGTGGAAGGAGTGCTGGCACAGAAATAGTACTCTATCTTCTCCAGACAAGTTCAGGGCAAACGACCAACCACTCCCTAAGCAACCTTTGAGAATGGGGCAGAGGAGAGGTGATAAAAAGTTGGAAGGCACACAAGTACTTTGTTCTGTCATGAGTGGCGGAGCACAAAGGAACATGGCACAATGAGGAAAGACATCTGAGGAGCTGGGAGATGGAAGGCCAGTTCTCCTCTCTGCCTCTCTCTTTCTGTGTGACCTTGAGTTTGTCACATCTGAACCTCTGTTTTGGTCTTCTGCCAAATGTAAGTATGGGATGAGATCAGGAGTTCTAAGAAGGAAGAATGGGTTCTTGGAAATCCAACCCATCAAATTCTGTCTTACCTGTCCTCTTTCGAGCGGCTACTGAGGGCAGAACTCAGGGCTCTGAGGAACACAGCTTGAAAACCACTAAATGAGATGATTATCTCAAAATTGTTCTACTCTAACATTCGGTGAATTCAGAAAACACAGTAGTCTCCCCTATTATTTGAAGAGACAAGCTGGGATTCAGCAAATGTAAAAATATTCTGTAAACAGGTCACAACAATTTTTTTAAAAAAACCATAGTAACTGGTAGGTAACATTCATTTACTTGGGCTATACCAGAAGCAAACCAAAAGAACCCTGCTTCATTTTCCAGGACCTAAAAAGATTTTTCAGATATAGGTTTATTTTTCTGCTGTATTACTAACTACTAGAGAGGTTTTGATCATTCATTCCAAAATATTAAAATTTGCTCACATCTACATTTCTGTGGTTAACCATTCTTGATATTAACAAATGCAATTTCTGAACTG
This sequence comes from Loxodonta africana, assembly GCF_030014295.1. Classification (NCBI taxonomy): domain Eukaryota; kingdom Metazoa; phylum Chordata; class Mammalia; order Proboscidea; family Elephantidae; genus Loxodonta; species Loxodonta africana. The sequence continues at coordinate 98,356,705 of NC_087350.1, forward strand.
CTTTAAATAAGTGGGGCTAATACTTCCCATTAACTTAAAAATGTTATCTGTTTCCTGGGCTTGGTTGGCCTCTTCCTGTATCATCCTAACTGATTTGGTCCCTGTTTGGTTTCAGTGAATAGCAGTATTTACACTTATATTCAAGAGGCTTGCTTCATACCTACGTGTGTGGTCAATTAAAAAACCCAGGGCACCAAACTCTGCACTGATATGGTTGGCAGTTCTGTGCTGGGTATGGGAATCTAGGTTGAGTTTGAACCAGATCTCAAAGGTTGCTGAAGGCATCATGTAGGACAAGGGTGACTCTGGAAAGGATGGCCTGAATGCTGCTCTTGGGATCAGGTAGACTGCATTTATGCAATATAGAAGCAGCTATGGGTCTGGAAGCACTTAAATCTAAACACTAGCTCTTTCTTTTGCCCTTTCTAACTTGGGGCAAGACAATTTAACCTCTCTGCTAACCTCCCAGGGATTGTAAAACTCAAATGAGATAATGGATGTGAAAGTACTTTGTAAACTTCAACACAAGTGACATTGGACAAGTCATTTTACCTGTTTGGGTCTCAATTTAATAATGATAGTTGACATTTGTTAAGTGCTCGGTACCTGTCTAAGAGCTTTACATGCATTATCTCATTTAATCTTCACAGATACTCTATGGCAGCAATTTTACACGTTGCAAAACTTAGGCCTGGGGAGTTAAGTATGGAAGTTATTTAGCTACTAAAGTCACATGGCTACAAACTGATAGATTGAGGTTAAACATGAGGATGATGACAATGCCTGTTCTAGTCACTCACAAGTTAATTATAAGAGTTGCATAAACAACTACACTTCCATAAAGTCTAAAATATAACATAAGAAGTGATCATTATTATTAATAATATACAGAATTGGTAGACAAACTGCCCCAATAACTGAGTTATAATTGATTATCGGATGATATGTGGTATGTCTATAAGTCTAGAAAGGGTCCAATCATATATTCTAAGAAGTGCCAGAACTCTATCTCATGAAAAATAACATAAAGAGGTGGAAATGGGCTTTTTACGGTGGTTGTTCCTCCTGCTTACTCACTAATTGCTTAAAACAGTATATCTAAATGATATTGATAAAAAGGAAGAAAGCCGTTACTTTTCTAAATCATTCACGTACTGTAATAAAACAAACGACCTCCATGGTTGAATCAGAAAACATTTCCTTATATTTTGATGGCTAAATAAACCAACCATTTTCCAGTTCTAACACCGAGTCATCCTTTTTGGAGACGTACATGGCATGAATTCCTTCTGTTACAGCAATGTAAATAGCAATGTCTCACAGATAGTTAAGTGGGGGTATCAAACACTTGTGAACTGAGATTTCAGGGGATGCTAATTATCTTAATTTCTCATGGTCATGATATTTTAAAAATCTGATAGATGCGATTTAATTGCAAGAAGACATTCTCCTAGGAATATATGTCTCCTGTGGCTAAAACAAAAAATATGAAACTAACTTTTCTAGACCCACATAGAACACTAGAGCTCTGTTTTTTCTTTCATGGATGAGAAAGCTGATTTTTGAAGAGGCAACATCATTACCATAATCGTGATCTCAATCACAACAGCTGCAGTAACTAGCATTTATCGAGTGCTTATCATGTATTAGGTGCTCTGCTAAGCTCTTTAAATATATTATGCCATTTATTCCTCATGACAACTCTATGAGCTAAGTACTGTTATTATCCTTACTTTGCAAGACAAAAAAACCGAGGCTTAGCGAGAGTAAGTAATTTGCCAAAGGCAACTCTGGTCGGCTGTTTTACTCCAAAGCTCCTGCTCCTAACCACCAGGCTGTTTTGCTGTTCGACTCCTTGGTCACCAAGTTCGGGGGAGAATCCAGGTTTTGACATGCCCGCTACGCACACTGCCTCTCACTACGCAAAGAGCGTTTCTTTAAAATTGCATTAGGATTCAATTCTGAGGTTCCATTTGCAATTTGGACTGTGGCCAGGGATAATTTTTGCAATTTACAGACAAACTACGTGGAGCTGGACAAAAAAAAAAAAAAAAAAAAAAAAAATTCATTTGAGCTCATCGAGAATCGCTGGTTGGGGCATGTAAGTCTGGGCATTTATTTATTTAGGGTTGTTGATCTGAGTTCCTTGAGGGGAGGAGAAATCTGGACGCAGTTGCAGCTAGAATCAGATTTGCTTGCTAATAATTGTGACCATGATAGTGTGATGAGTGAGAGCTTTTTTCACTTGTCCAACCCTTGCCAATTTTAGTCCCCTTCCTTACTGCCTTGGAAAGAAAACTAGAGGTTTGTGCCAAAAAAAAAAAAAATCTGAAAAGGTGGTTTCTCTGATCTCCTCACCCACAGTGTCTTGTACAGTTTCCCTCAGACAGCCTTAACAGTCATACAAGTCTCACAGACTCAGACATATAAGGTCAAGGCTGTAAATTCTGACTGACCAGTCATTTCCTAATAAAACATAATGGACATCTAACGCTGCTCTGAAAACATAAGGTGCTTATTAGCTAAACTCAAACTATGCCTCTTTAGTTATTACTGAACCATAGGCAAATGTTTTTGAGGCTTTTTGACCATATGATGCACTTGACCCTTCACCCAAGAGGCAAAGATGACATAAACCACTGCACTAAACAGCAGGCAATGCATTCTAAAAAATGCCCTTGGTCTAAGACAGAAGCTAGGCTTATAGTACGGCAGGCACAAGAGAGATGTTTACATTTGATTAGATCTCTACCTGGGGAAGAACTCAGAATACAGTGTTAAGTCAATGAAGCAGAAAACATGTTAAATAGCACGAGACAACTGGCAGACATGATGGGGCATGTCTCTGGACTTCTGGAAAAGCCCCAGCTGAGACTACCAGCAGAACATAGAACACACCCTGTATAGAGCATATGATGGGGTTAGTGATGTCACAGTTCTCAGTCACCAATGAGAAACATTCTTAATTTTAGCTAAAATTCATCAAACTTTTAGACTTCACTTTGTCTTCACTTCCATCATAAACACTAAGTTATGGCTTCCTTTCTGAAACCACTTTTAGCTACCAAACTATTTTATTAGTACATACTAATCACTGCATAAATGACACCAGCAGAGAGCCACAAAGTTCTCTTGGCATGAAATTGTTGGGCAGTCAGCTACACTGAATTGTTGGTCTTTTAGTGCAAGTGACTCAAATTCCTGCCCCAGCAAAATAATAAGTTACTACGTGTCATGGACATGCACACTTGCTTTAGAAGAGTGGACACCAAAAGTGCCCAATCATCGAATTCCAAGTGGCTATTGTATACAGTTTAAGAATTCATCTGTGCCATTACAGATAAGACTGGAAAGAAACACGTCAAAAGTAGTAAAAGTGGTTATCTGTGAGTACTGGGGATTATTAGTGATTTTTATGGCTTTCATTACAGCCTTTTAATTTATCAATGTTTCTAAATTAGCATTTGGAATCAAGAAAAAAATATTTTGAAAAGATACCACTAGATAGACTAATCTATAATCATGGAAGCCAGTGGATGCTGTTGGTGAGTATAAAAAAGGGAAAATGGAAGAAAATGAGAGGGCAAACAAAGAAGGAACAACAACAATAACAACAAAAATGAGAAAAAGGAAGCAAAGAAAGGAGAAGGAGCAAAAGGAAGAATGAGAAACAAAAAATGGGCAGATGGAAGGAGTGAACTATTACAGAGACTCTCAATGCTACTGGTTTCCTGTACTAGGTCCCACTTTAAATTTAAGAGAATTCCCAGAAGTTGTTCATGTATTTAGGAAGCTGTTGTTTTACTTCCTGAAGCTAAGATAATAAGATAAACTAAGCTACGCTAACTGATACTTACAATCATTGGGCTGGAAGTTGGAAGGGGTCATAGATACAATAATGAGAAGTGATTTATAAAAGTTTTAGTCATTGAAAGGCTTTATGTTGTATATAAAACTAATACTAGTGATACTATCAAAATTCTAATTTCTTATTATAAAGCAAATTAATGAGAACGGTGAAGCTATTTTGGTAAACAGAAAAATTACATATCAGGAGTAGTTACCGTATCCAGTTTTTCTGGTTTGCTTTGGTTTTAGATGCGTAGCATTGAAAATAATTCTGATAGTCACAGGCAAGTAGTTACAAATGATAACGGTTTTTACAGCTCACTTTGCCAATCCTGTGACACTTATTTGGCAGTTAACTGGACAAAGAACTTAATTGTGAGGGTTACACAAAAAAGCATTTATGTTGGTAGTATAACATTTTACAATTGTTAACAAGAATTTTTACAATTTAGCTTATCTAGAATAAGTTAAAATGAGTTGTTTCATATATTTGAAAATCTTTTTTTTTTTTTTGAATTACGGTTTTAAAATACTTCGAAATATATAAAATGAAATTAAATGAAAAGAACTCTGTGTAACAACAGGGTTTATGTGCTCAGCGTGTAAACCAATAATTTAACGCAACAAACAACCTTTCTACTCCCATTTTGTGGATGAGAAAACTAAGGTTCAGAGAGGCAAAGCGATAAGCCTAAGGTTATAGATTTAATTATTTAGCGTTCTTTTTGCTGTCCATGGTACTTCCCTCTTTTGATGGGGAAGAAACTTGGCTATCCTGAATGGGATTTTGCTTTTAAATAATATATATAAAAAAACCAAACCCAATGCTGTTGAGTTGATTCAGACTCACAGCAACCCCACAGGGTTTCCAAACAGCACCTGGTGGATTCGAACTGCTGACCTTTTTGGTTGGCAGACGAACTCTTAACCACCATGCCCCGAGGGTTGCCTAAATAATATATAGTAGGCCAAACTCCACTCTGATATGGAAGAATCAACAAGTATCTTAATGGCTAGACAATTAATTTTGAAATAAAAAAAATATATGTGACTATCAGTACAAAGAACCTCTATGCTTTCCCTTTTGGGGGTTTCTAATTTTGAACACAACAGCCTTGGGTTAATGTCATCGTGTCACTCTTAATTTTATCATTGGAAAATCAAATCCGTAGTTACAGAACAGTCTCTTAGGGCTTTGATTTTTCCATGTCTAATGGAAAGGCAAACTGACGTTACAGAGACTCTTCTATCTACTTTTCTCAGGCCACAACTCCTGATTCTCCCTTCACTTCACAAGGGTTGCTTTGATCCCAGTGAGGCAAATGAGTTCAATGAATTTGACAGCATTCCCGAAGTAACTTAGCCTCAGAGTAGCATATCTACTGAAGCATTGTGCCCCTGAGCCTTTCCTAGGGGCAAGTCTTAATTTGTACGGCTTTGTCTAATTACTTCTTCAGTGAAAGAGCAGCTTCCTGACATTTGCCTCTAACTTATTTTTTATTTTGCCCTTTCCTATTTTTCTTCTTTTTAAAGAGCCACCCGTCTTAACATTTATACCTGTGCTATATTAGATTTTTAAAAATAACGTATGGCATAGAAAAAGCATACGTTGCACAGGAAGATTTCTTTGGATGGAGAATGGTCTTTTGTTTTTGGATAATGAAAAACAGGCAAAAATGTTATGCCAACTGAGAACAAAGACACTGGATAAAAATTAGAAGCCAGAAAAAAAAAAAAGTCATTTTTTTTCCTGATTATTAGATTTTTTCTTAAAATTAACAAAATTCTTTTATCTTTTCATTGAAATTTCTTCCTAGTTGGGAGAAAAGTTTTATGGAGTTGCGGCAAGTGAATCCCTTATTTCTGCTGGAATACACACAAGGAAGTGTGTATAAGACCTTCACAGTCTACAGGGGAGGTCACCTGTCCGAATTAACTGCTTTTCACCTACTGGTATTCCTGTTACAGGTATGGATAAAGACACATTATGAGTAGAATACTTTTAAAATAGGGTTGAATTGCATGGACTATAAATTATCTTGGCCAAAAATACTTCAAACCCTTGATATTTCCAAAATAAAGCAATCCGAGCAAAATTTTCACACCTCATTCAGTTTTATACCATAGCCAATTTTTAATACACAATATTCTGGTGTAATATGAAGCTAAATGAAACTTCAGCTAAATTTTACAGTTATAAAATATCTATTCCTTCTGTTTCCTTAAGGAAAACCTGTTATTCTGAGTTCACATGTGCGTTAGGCATATGGTTCCTTGAGGTAATTAGTAAGAGCAATTTCACCTCACATGTAGAATTTAGAATTCATGAATATAATGCAGAGAGAGTACACAAGACTATGTATTTTTAAAAGGTAACAACATAAAAACGAAAACTAATATTGCATTACCTACAATGCAAAGATAGAATAATTTGTATTCATATTGCTCATGAAGTATTTTAACTATTCAAACCTTGGCTTTTATATATATGTAATTAGTATCCTGTGGCTTTAAAAAACAACATGGAGGTATTCCTTAGAAATTCAGGAAGCTGGGAAAGGGATTATCTTTTGGTCTTCATGAATAGCTCTAAAAGGGAAGAGTTTTCTTGTTATCCTCTTATAAACTGAGGCTGATTTAAGCAAAGTTCCTAAGAGAACCTCCAAGCAGTAGTGTGACTACAAAGGCAAGCGTTATACACACGAAAAGATTCCTAGCCTGCACGTCTATGACTACTCATCATCTGAAATTTTCATTCATCATCCTAGTTCTTGATCCTGCAAGTAATCAGAGGGCCAATGATGGTTTCCAAAAAGCGAGCAATGATATGTATAAGTATCTCTTTGGAGTTCTTAATTTAAAAGACCTTTAAAAAAAAATCTGACTATTGGAAAAAAGTCCTGATTTCTCTTTAACAAGGGCTGTGTTGGCTCAAATGGACTGGAATGATTCTAGATCGGATTTGATTCTATTCAATCTATGCAGAACACCCACAGGCTAGAATGGGTCATCTGTGACCCTAAAATATACTTCATTCTGATTATGTTACTGATCAGATGTCAGAGTAAAAATGACAGGAGAACATTGTGGTGCTACATTTTTTAAGAGCATGCAGTAATTCACTGGCCTGTGTCGTGTTAAGGAAAGAATCAATCAGAATGAAAAGAAGTAAGAAGAAAAAATGACTTTGAAGAGTGCTTCAGTTGCTGCTTGACAAATGCAAAATAGGTAGATACTGAGATGGCATCATATAGTGGCAAGAGCAAGGGACACGGGTAGTAATAACACATAATTAGGAACAGACACTAGACAGCGATACTTTTTATTTTTAATGAGAACTTTTAAATTGTCATTTAAAAAGCTTATTTGGGACTTGGCTTATGTTTATTATAAATGAACTAGTAAGTCTGACTGACCTGGCTGGACAGGGATCCAAGTTGCACTCCTGAAGCTTGGGTTTGGGTTTGACGTTCTCTGGGTAATAGTGACAGTATTGATCGGCCACCACGCGGTTGCTTCGAAGATCATAACACTCAGCGGAAGTCAGCTGGTAACCTGTAATATCAAACCATCCAGGCACGTTTAAATGTACACGTCAATGCAATATATTTCTTCATTCTTTTTGGTCACTTCATATGAATGGAAATTCTTCCCCAATGCTTGGATCATTTTCAGGTTAAAAGACACGTAATTGGAAGGCTCACTAACATCTGCAGATCTCAAATACTGTGTTTTATTTCTTAAGTAATCTGCTTAAATTTTAATAATTAAATTATATACCAGGGCTTGAAATACATAAAGGCATAGCCAGATTTTGAGATACTGTGGAAACCCTGGTGGCATGGTGGTTGAGTCCGGCTGCTAACTAAAAGGTCAGCAGTTCAAATCCACCAGGTGCTCCTTGGAAACCCTATGGGGCAGTTCTACTCTGTACTATAGAGTTGCTATGACTCAGAATCGACTCGATGGCAACAGATTTTGGTTTACGGTATAAGAAGTAAGTATTCTTTTGATTCCTTTTGTATAATCTAAAAGCCTAACAGAATTCTGCTACCAACAAAGACCATCAGTGTTTATTTACCAAACATTTACGCAAGGATGCTAAACTGACACCCCAGTATCTTGGGCACTGGGAGAATAAACCCTTCTGCCCCCTAAAAACTTCAACATTGCACCACTTGGTTAACAGGCATCAGTGTGATACAGCATAAAATCAGGTCCTGCCAGCTGTCCTGGAACGTTATTTTTTGCCTAAATTCTACCTGGATGGATTGAGCTAAATAAATGGAAGATTTGGACCCCATCAGTAGCCATGTGAACCCCAAGGTTCCCTCCAGAACCTAAAAAAAAAAACTCTCTAATGTTCTATTTTTTCCTTCACCCAAAATCCTTTATAACATCTCCTTAAATGAAGTCTCTAGTCCTGTTGGGTCGCTATGAGTTGGAATCAACTCGAGAGCACTGGGTGTAGTCAATTTCTTAGTCACCAGACATCTATTTCCAGTGTTCAAAGAAGCCTCTTTAAAAATAAATAAAATATTGCTGGGCAATACTTTATTCTATTCATACTGTGTTTTACCTTCCTACTTGCTTCTTCACTGTCCTATTGATTTCTGGTGGGGTGGTGAAGAGGATTTAGATTCTTGGGGCAAAAAAGAAATGTACATACAGAATTTTTTTTAAAAAGAATTTAGGTGTGTGTATCATTCTAACTCTGAGCCCCTCCCCCCATTCCCTGGCAGGTGGTTAAGGACTATTATTGCTAAATAAGATTTAGAGAGGTTAAAGGACTTACAAAAATTTTTAGGAAATCAGAAGGAGGCTTTTAAGCCAGATTTCCTGCCTTGAGGCTGTGTTCCCAGACCACCCACAAAAATTAATTGTTCATTAAAGACCTAAATAAAGGGCCTTTAAAATTTCATTATAAAGATGAAAAGCACGGAAAGTAATGAAAGTAACAGGTAAGAACACATGGTCTATTTAATCCTTTTATGAGAAAAACAAGTAGCACAATTTTATTTTAGATAAGTTCTATGTCTTTATTTTTATATTACATTCTACTCTAAAACAGATATATAAGAAGCTAATCGTTCCGTATTTTTCCATATGATAATTTCTGCTCAAAGACAGGATTTACATCATAGTAAAATGAAGGCACAGACAACAAGCATATTATAAACCTGAGATAATGAATTTTCAAAATCATAATTTACCAGTCTAAAAATGTTGCTTTGAAGCTGTTACAGACTGTGTGAAATGAAAAGAACTAAAATGAAGCAAATAACCAAAATTGTCAGCTAATCATGTTTTCTACGGAGTCCATAAGTATTTTGGAGTAGACATCTGCTGCCAAATACCTGTTTAAAGTGTTAAAAAGCACAGATGTTACCTTGAGGACTAAGGTGGGCCTGACCCATATGGTATTTTCGTTGCCTCATATGCATACAAATGCTGAACAATGAATATGGAAGACCAAACAAGAACTGATGCATTTGATTTACGGTGTTGGTGAAGAACAGCGAATACACCATGGACTGCCAGAAGAACGAGGAAACCTGTCTTGGAAGAACTATAGCCAGAATGCTCCTTAGAAGCTAGGATGGCGAGACTTAACCTCACATGCTTTGGACATGTTATCAGGAGGGACCAGTCCCTGGAGAAGGACATCATGCTTGGTAAGGTAGAGGGTCAGTGAAAAAGAGGAAGGCCCTCGACGAGATGGACTGACACAGTGGCTGCAACAATGGGCTCAAACATAGCAACAACTGTGAGGATGGTGCAGGTCCGGGCAGTGTTTTGTTCTGTTGCATACAGGGTCGCTATGAGTTGGCGCCGACTCAATGGCACCTAACGACAACAATATTGTTTACACTTAGCAAAATGGCCTGCCAACTGAATCTAAAACCAGAAAGCCTGAGAGGGAAGTTAGGCTTAATTCCTTCAGAAATTTTCACACAGTGGACCCTGCACACATCGCTCACCTCTGCATCATAACAATTTTCCTTTTATCTGGGCCTCTTAGCAAGGTTTTCTTTTGAGAACGGGTTCAATAGTTAAAAACACTTCAAACTACTGACGGTTTTTACTTCTTCACTTGGGTGAGAAGAATGCAAGGCTCAAAGAGGTTGAATCTGTATGAATTGAACATTAATTGCCTTCTTACATAGCAAGCGATTGTCAAGGTTATTGAAATTATACTCCAATAGCAGCTCTATGTGAAACTGGCATAGTAGGCAGATACATAATTGAGTTGTTACTTCTCACAAAGCATGGTTTTCATTTACAAAGAAAAAAATTAAAACTTTATTTCTGTAGATTTCTTTCTTTGAAACTCTTTCCCATGCTAGTCATTAGAATGTGTATCAAAATCACACATTCCCATAAAACACCAGAGTAATTGGCAGTTTACTTTTGAACAAAGTAATTTTCTATTCAGGACAGACAGCAACTGGAAACACTATTCTATTGAACTGCTTAAAATGTTGAATGAGTAGTTACTTAACAACACAAGTAAAAGCACTTGATGGCATTTTTAAATGACTACTTTTCAGCTAAAATCCTGTACTGCTCTATAGAACCACAATTTCAGAGGTTTACTCAAATCGTGCAGGTACGAATAACATTGCTAAAAACAAATCACATCATACGATCTTATGTTTTACAAAAACTGATGGATAATCATGCCTCTCCATTTTGAGGTACAAGTCTTCTTAATTCCTGTCAAAATCATCTAGTAATAAGATGGTGCCCAGCTACCACTATCAACAGTTCTGAAAGGGATCACAATAGAGGGTCCCAGACAGAGCTAGAGAAAAATGTAGGACAGAATTCTAACTCAAAAAGAAAGACCAGACTTACTGGCCTGACAGAGACTGGAGAAATCCCAAAAGCATGGCCCTCAGACACTTTTTTAGCTCAGTAATGAAGTCACTGCTGAGGTTCACCCTTCAGCCAAAGATTAGACAGGCCCGTAAAACAAAATGAGACTAAAGGGGCACACCAGCCCAGGGGCAAGAACTAGAAGGCAGAAGGGGACAGGAAAACTGGTAATAGGGAACCCCAAGGTTGAGAAGTGAGAGTGTTGACCTGTTGTGGGGCTGGGTAACCAATGTCACAAAACAATATGTGTACTAATTATTTAATGAGAAGCTAGTTTGTTCTGTAAACCTTCACCTAAAGTACAATAATTAAAAGAAATAATAATCTAGTAATATCCATGTGGATCAAACCCACCCAGAAGTGCCTCAAAAGTAAGGCCTAGTGACTTGTTTCCAAAAAGTCAGAGCCTTGCAGACTCTATGGAGCAGTTTTACTCTGAACACATGGGGCTGTCATGAGTTGAAATCAAGTCAATGGCAAGAAACACCTAACAACAACAATCTACGTGGATAAACAGCTTAAAGTCAGACAGTTAACTGACTCTCATAAAGCTGGAGCTAGAATTTATTGGATGAGCTGGTTTTTGAAGGAATAGACATACAATTCTATATCCATTAAATTAGCAAAACTTTAAAAAGATGAAAATCTACAAATGCTGGCTCGGTTGGCAATGAAATGGAAATATTCACATTTTGCTAGCTATCCTTCTGGAAAGAATTTTGGTAATATATGCCAATAGCCACAAGAATTCTGAAACTCCTTGATCTAGTAACCTCACTCCTGAGTATTTAGGCAAAGGAAATAATCTGAAAGGAGAAAAATACTTACGTATTTATTCATTATAAGAGTAGAAAAGCGTAAATGAACAAAATGATCTGCTTTAGGGGAATGGCTAGCTAAATTATTGTGAAATAATTAAAAGCCATTATTATGCAACCATTAAATTATGAAGAACAACAACAACAACATCAACAAAATAAGGAAAACAAAAACAAAACCTTTTCCAGTAACACAACGTGCTGCCCACGTGCGGATGCGATGGAGCAGAGACAGAAATTCATTTTGTGACTTTTCTAGAGAGGTGCATTTTAATGACTAAATAAGGCAAATGGTATTCCTTCTAATGCATGAATGACAGGGCGGAGCCAAAAAAAATAACTGAGCCTAAGTCTACAATGCGGTCATTTTTTTTTTTTTCCCCAGTGATAAACGATTTCCTCTGATTCTTTTGGGACGCACCATACTACAGCAAGCCTAACAGACACCTTTCACTTGATTCTTGAATAAGGGAGTTCACTTTAACCAGACGAGTAGGTTATTCTCAAACAAATGTCATCGCCTCAGGACTAAGCTGTTTTTAAGCTATGATACTTTTTGTCCTGGCCTTCTACTGAGGCAAGGAAAAAAGTAAAGACTGTTTGTTTCCTTTAATGAGACACTGAAAAACAAAAACAGAACCCTTTGCCATCAAGTCCAGCCCTGTAGGACACAGTAGACCTGCCCCATAGGTTTCCAAAGAGTAGATGGTGGATTCAAACTGCCAACCTTTTGGTTAGCAGCCGAACTCTCAACCACCATGTCAGAGGAGGACTCAATGTAGGAACTAGAAAACGGTTGATTTATTTAGCAATCAAAGTATAATAAAATGTTTTCTTAATCAACCATGGAGATCTTTTTGTTTTATTAAAGTACATAAATGATTTGAGGAGCCCTGGTGGCACAGTGGTTAAGAGCTCGGCTGTGAACCAAAAGGCTGGCAGTTCAAATCCACCAGCTGCTCCTTGGAAACCCTATGGGACAGTTCTACTTTGTCCTATAGGGTCGCTATGAGTCAGAATTCATTCAAGGGCAACGGGAATGGGACTCTACAGACAATGTTCAGGGAACATACTGACTGAGGTATCTGCCTTACATGAGGGCTTTAGGACTTGACTCCATGCAGAAGAAAAGCTTTAATGTACTGCAGCACTAAATGTCTCCCATGCTAATGTTATTTTACTCTTATAATAGCCAAGTCTTTCTTTGAAGAAATCAACAGTTTCTGGGCTAAGCGAACACCATTACCTCCTCCACAGGTTGCGGAACAAGGAAAGAAATCCGTCTCCCTCCATCGGTGGATGATAGGCTGATAGAAGATGAACTGGACTGTGCTGTCAGCAGGCCCCGAGTTACGAATCTGCAGGAGACAAAGGAAAGTTGAGAAATTATTGTGACAGTGGGGGTGATTTTTGGGTCTCTTGCAACTTTGGACAAGGCCGAAATGATAGTGCTGATGGCTTTAAGCTGGGAGAGGGACTGCATCAGAAGCAGCAATGGCAATATCACTTATCTTACCATTTAGCCAGAGAGTGGCCCTTGTATACACCATCACTATAATTACCCCTTCTCTGCTCTATTGCCACAGAACAAGGGCCAGCAATGTCTCAGTTTCTGATTCTAGTAGATTCTTATTCCAAGCCACTTATTCTCATTCTCTTCTTTATTCCCAGCCTCTCAGATACAAAAGATAAAGTTATGTGGGTTTTTAAATACAGCTTCAGAAATAGACAGTTTTTCTAAAAAAAATTATAAATGGCATAAATTGTAGAAAATGAAAGACAGTTTTTGGTAAGAAAAAAAAAAAAAGAGAATTAAGCAGTTCTTCCCACCCATAGACATACAGGGGAATTCCTGGTTTAATTTACTGATTCATGTATTTTAAGATGCAAAGTTACCAACTGAAAGTTTGCTAGAATGCAGATTCCTGGGCCCACACTCAGAGATCCAGGTGATTCAAATGTAGATAGATCGTCCAAGAACCCAATTTTGAAAAACTCTAACATATTAGAAAAAAAATTACTTTCAAATAAAAATGTGTTTATGGACATTTCAACCCTCCCCCTTCTTTTAAAGGGCGGGAAACAAACATGAGACAATAATTCGTCATGGTTCTTAAAAGTACAAGATTCAGAAAATATAGTCAAGAGGAAAGAGAAGGGAAAAAAAAAAAAACCTAAAATGAACACATCCTTAACTTAAGGAAGACAGAATGGCACGTTAAACAACACTTGGATTGTTGGGCAAGGCTTGGGCTATTTACTGTCCTCAAAAGAGGTGATCTCTTACTCCAATTACATTACAACAATTAGGTGAGTATCAGCGCCCAGCTCAATCATGAAGCCTAAAAAGTCTTTGTTAAGTGTTTTTGAGCACTAGCCCTGTTCCAACTGCCCCTTACTTATGGTAAATTGATGGATTTGGCTTTCTTTTTTTTTTTAAAGATAGCCCTAGCTTTCTGCTACTGAATTTAACAAAGAGATTAAACACCTATGATGCAGAGGGAAAACAGGAACACTGAAGAAACATGGTCAAAAACTCACAAGTGCTGAGTCCTAGATCAAGGAGCCTTGGTGGTGCAATGGATACCATATTTTTTACACAAATAACGTGTGCTTTCTGAGTTTGCTTGCCGGCACGCCCTCCCTCCCCCTCCGCCAACCTGGAGGCACCCTCACAAGTGCTGCCATGTCAATTCTCTTTCACATGTTGCTATAAAAAATTGGCATAGCAAGCTTATGAAAATACCTTGTGGTGGGGGGGAAGGTGCAGCCAGCAAACAAACACAGGGGGGCACGCATTATTTGTATAAAAACATGGTAAGTGCTTGACTACTAACTGAAAGGTTGGTGGTTCTAACCCACCCAGCAGCTCCACAGGAGAAAGACTTGGTGATCTGCTCCCATAAATATCACATCCAGGAAAGCCCTATGGAGCAGTTCTCCTCTTTCACATGGGATGGAAAGTTGACTTGATGGCACCTAACAACAACAACAAACCCCAGATCAGCTTCTGATGTTTGGATGGGAAAATGGAACGCTCCTCAGAAAGTCTGGGAGAGCTGGAAAGGAGAAAAAAGAGAGAGAGAAAAAGTACAGCATGCCATACTACACCAGGACCCAGGTCTTTTCTAATTAGAACACACAGTGATACCAATTATCTACTTTAAAACAAAACCAGCTGAAGCAATACAGAGTCTTTGACCAAAGGGGAGCCGTTCCTACAAATGAATATTTCTCAATCCTACGTGTCAGATACAGTATACCTAATTGCTTGCTTTGGGATGTAGTATTAATCACATTCTCTGGAAAACTTTTGAGCTCTCAGCCTATAGCTCTCTTGGGATGTGTGGTTATCATGCTGGAAACTATTAGAAGAGGGCTCTCATTGGAACAACCTCCATGAAACAATAAAAAGACTGGAGAATGTATTTAAACTCTGGGAGCTGGGTTGTTCTGCAGGGGTCCCTTCTGAAATGCTAGGAATTAAACAGAGTCCTAGGAAAACGAGGAGAAAAAGCATAGCTTCTTACAGCCGAAGTGAGGCGGATGTAAAGAACTTTCCTTAGGAAAGCCTTGTTCTGGATTATCTTTACACTATCTGCCATGTCTTTTGGTCTGGTTAAAAAGGCAAAAGGATGAGGCAAGTCCTTTTCTCAGCTCCGTGGAAGTTACCAATAAAAACAGCTCATGCCCTGAGAGGAAGGAATGAATAATAAGAGGGAGGGTTAGTGAACACGTTGAAGAAAAGAAAACAAACAGCTTAAAAAGAATATTGTTCTTGATAAGTTCAACGCAAGGCTTCGAACTGGTTCATTCTGGTTCAAATCCCTGCTGAGAATTTGTATTTCCACACCAGATATACTGAATCAGAATCCACATTTTAACAAGATCCCTAGGTGATTCTTACGGATAATAAAATTTAAGAACCAGTGCTTTACTAGTGGTTCTCAGAATTGGTCCTAACCAGCAGCACTAATATCGCCTGGGAACTGTTAGAAATGCAACTTCTCAGCAGGGGTTTGAACCTGAACAAATCGGTTCAGCCCTGGTTCAATGAAAAAATGATGTGGAGTGATCATATATATTGTATACTTGTATTTGCAAACAGATCGTAAATGAACAGGAACTTCTTTATTTCAAATAGGTAACAAAGCAATCACGTTTCCAAATCTCTGGCCATATCATCTTGCTATGTTCCTTCTCCTTCTGTCATATTTTTTCATTAATAATGACAGCAACAACTACCACAGGGATCAACATTTATTACATTTCTACCATATGTAGGAGGAGCGCTGGTGGTGCAGTGGTCAAAGTGCTCTGTTACTAATGAAAAGGTCGGTGGTTTGAACGCATCAGCTGCTCTGCCTGATAAATCTTTCATAAAGATTACAGCCTTGGAAACCCTATGGGGCAGTTCTACTCTATCCTATAGGGTTGCTATGAGTCAGAATTCAGTGGACGGCATCGAGTTTTTACCACGCGTAGGGTACGTTTTACTTACATTAAATCTTATCTTAAAACTACTCTGTATTATCTTCCACATTTACAGATAAAAACATGAGGTTCAGAGAGGTTAAGTGACTTGCTTAAGAATACACAGCTAGGGAGGAGCAAAACTAGGATTTGAATTCAGGTCTGCCTAGTTCTGAAGCTACCATTCTTTTCATGGTACCAAATAATCTTCCCAGCCGTGTTGTGAAAACGTATGCACTTATCTTAAGTAGTGGCCTTGTACTTGTCTTCTCAGGATCAACTCCATTTTCCATTTTAAAATAGAGAAAAAAAAAAAGCTTTAAATAAAAAGGAGAGCCTTACTTGGATGTCTGGAATCCCTAAGTGCTGAAAACGGTTAATGTGCTAAGCTGCTAACTGAAAGTTTAGGAGTTTGAGTCCACCTACAGGCACCTTGGAAGAAAGGCCTGGCAATCTATTTCTGAAAAATCAGGCATTGAAAACCCTGTGGAAGACTGTTCTACTCTGACACACATGGGGTCGAAACAACTTGGAGTTGACTCTACGGCAACTGGTCTTGAACTTGAAGTCTAACCTTGATGTTGCTTACAGAAATGAGATCAACATGTCCCTTTTCTCTGGTTTATTAACTCTGGCCTGCTGGGCCCTTGCTATCATTAGTTCTGTAGCTTCAATAAATCCTAAATCCTCCAATATTGGGTTCTAGGTCTCAAGACTAGGCTGAATTTCTTATTTTGACAATTTAGAATTGTAGTTTAGGGAGATAAACACATCTGGCATATGCAATTTAACTGCCTTACAATAATAACAAAAAAGATATGTTCTGAACCAAGCTTTTCTTCCCATAATTACACTGTGTCAGTGATTCTAATTAATATAATGACTTCTCACATTTAAAGCAGATGAGAAAACAATAACGGGTCACTTTCCATAGCAGTCAATTTGCACTGCCGTGTTAAAGCTACAAAAAAAAAAAAAAAAAGGTGGTGCAAATGTGTGTGTATGGGTAATCACTGAGCTTTAAGTCCACGTGAAACCAAAAGAATCAAGGAGAAATTACAAACTCATGAGACATCATCACAGGTACAAAGGCTCTCCCAGATGAAGTACCATGAAATGCCATACCCTTTTTCTTCTCAGTTGGGAAAAGGGCAATTTCTGAGCCTCAGGACATCCCTGAACTAGGTCTCTTTCTCTCACTGCTGTTATGGAAACTTTTGCCCAGTGGGGTGGCAGGAAGGCTGGAAGTCAGAGTCCCCCCAACCTGTCTTGGCTGCAGTTCAGTCACTGCTCTGATGAGTGGCCTGGCCTGAGGAGATGCACATCAAAGGGAGCTGTGGGCGGACTCGCTACTGTGAACCTCTGAGCTCCATTTGGTCACAATGCTGTCAGGGTAAGCAGGGATTTCACGACTTCGGAGGGCTTGGAAATAAATCAGTGTGGCTGCTACAGTGATACCATATCCTCAAGAATCTCTGCAAAAACAGTTAAAAATGCTTTTGATTGGGATTTCAAATATGCAACAAAAATAAGATCTTTTTCATGGCATTTATATATTTATAAATATTTACTATTTATGTTCTTGGTTCTGACTCGTAGTGACCCTATGTATAACAGAACGAAACCCCTCCTGGTCCTGCTCCATCCTCACAATCGTTGTTATGCTTGAGCCCCTTGTTGCAATCACTGTGTCAATCCATCTCGTTGAGGGTCTTCTTTCTAACTGAACCTCTAGCAAGCATGGCATCCTTCTCCAGGGACTGGTCCCTCCTGATAACTCGTCCAAAGTACATAAGACGAAGTCTCGCTATCCTCCCTTCTTAAGGAGCATTCTGGCTGTACTTCTTCCGAGACAGATTTGTTTGTTCTTCTGAAAGTCCATGGTACAGTCAATATTCTTCGCCAACGCCATGATTCAAAGGTGCTAATTTTTCTTTGGTCTTCCTTATCCACTCATATAATTGCAATTTTTTTGCCACTCTTGTCCATATTCTGTAAACTCCATGGAGGCAGGTACCATTCATCTTGCTCACCACACTTTCTTCAGCATCGTTTATGATATTTAGCACATAGTAGGTATTCAAACAATTGCTGAATAAATGAGTGAATGAATTAATATGAAACATATTCAATCACCCCACTGTTTGAAATATCTGATAATTTTAAAAGTTGGAAATTCTAAGATCAGAGATTAAAACCCGTTGTCGTCAAGTTGATTCCGACTCATAGCGACCCTACAGGACAGAGTAGAACCGTCCCATAGGGTTTCCAAGGAGCGGCTGGTAGATTGGAACTGTGGACCTCTGGGTTAGCAGCCTAGCTCTTAACCACCGTGCCTCCAGGGCGCCAAGATCAGCGATTATTAGATAAAAATAACAGTATCAAATTGGTAGCACACAACTTTACTTTTACAGCTATTATTGAGTTTTCCAGTCCTTCTGGAACTCCATACTTCACTATTGGAAGATCCTGCAGTTCAGCCCAGAGGCCCCTGACTCAGGACTGCATGGGAGATGTTGGCTATGACTAAAGCTGTGCACTC
This sequence comes from Loxodonta africana, assembly GCF_030014295.1. NCBI lineage: Eukaryota > Metazoa > Chordata > Mammalia > Proboscidea > Elephantidae > Loxodonta > Loxodonta africana. The sequence continues at coordinate 98,375,266 of NC_087350.1, forward strand.
CTTTGAACAGGGCAATAGATCACAGATGCCTCTCTAAGAATACCGGGTGTGATATCAGTGATGGAACAAAGAGGGTATAAAACGCATGTCAGGAAGGGGATGCTGAGTGGGCAGGGCAGACCTGAGTCTGCTGGAAGGACTATCCCAGTGCTGAGGGAGGAGGAAGGCAGAAAATAAATGGTTTGAACACAGCCAAGTAGAGCCAGGACTGAGCAGGGATTCTACAATTCTCAGTGGTGGAAGAAAGGTAGGGAGTCAGTTCTTGACTCTGTATCTTAGACCTAGTAGTGCAATTGGCAAAACAATGTGTGATAAAAACCCAGGAAGAAATGCAGTCTAATTAGTTCAGTTCTAACCTCTTGGAATCTACTAGCAGATAAAAAAAAAAAAAAAATTTTTTTTTTTTTTTTTTTTTTTAGGGGCATATTTATTGGGACGAACTGCTGCCTTGGAAAGTTGGGTAGAAAAGGAATCACTATTTTATTCACTTTATATTTCTTTTTCCTCCTACAGTTGATTTAAACTTTTCCTCCCAAGAATGTTTGGCTGAGGACGATGATTTTCCATTTGTAGAGCACTGTTTGACGGGTATGGGGAATTATCTAGAAACAGGCTGGGTGGCCGGATGAAACCAACCTGGGATTGAACATTTGCCAAGCTCAGCCTCCAGTGGAGAAAAGAATTGATTATCTCAATCCTACCCATGAGGTGCAAGCTGCCCAGGTTTCACAAAGGCTTTACTAATCACATACCTATAGTTTTTACCCCCTGCCCATTTTATTTTAGAGCTTAATTAGATGCTGCAGTGCGTTATTATTTCAAAATTTCCTATCCAGTGTTTTATCTGACAAGTGACATTATAAGCTAGAAGAGGGCAGACATCATATCTATAGTCGATTTGCCCCATGCATCAAGCATAGTGCTGAGCATCTCCTAAGAGCATCTCCTAAAAGAAGGGTATATGTGGATGTTCTATAAACGTACTCATTAAAGTGAACTCCCATTACTTTACAGATGTGATTTCTCTCCAGGGTTCCTCCTATTGTTTTCCTACATAATAAAGACAGGTTTTTTGGTGCTGAATGATACGCACGGTTATGCTCAAGTCTTTCCAGAAAGGAATATGAAGGTATTATCTCTGCCTAATACTCTGATACAAATACAAAGAACGAGTTTTATTTCTATTTCTCAGAACACTCAAAAATGTCACGTTGGCAATGTTTGGGATGATACCAATCTTTCTAACCAAGTTCTCTAATTATACAAATGTAACGCACTTGAAGGAAATAACTGCTCTCTAGTTGTCAGTGCGTGAACTGTGAGCCAGCGTTCTTTAGTTTTGAGTATGCTTATTGCTTTCTCTTCTGCAGTGTTTCTGCTACTTTGGTGGCTTAGGTACTCATCAACCACTTTTTTCTCTATGTAGTCTGGCCTTCTTCCTAACTTTTTCAGATGGGTGCAAATGAATATGTACAAAAATACCTTAGCTGCTTTCACAAGTATAGCAAGGTTGTACGTTCTAGTAAAGGATCCATCTATAACTAAAAAAGAAGCCCCTAGGTGGCACAAAAGTTGAGGACTTGACTACTTACTGAAAGGTTGGCGGGTTCGAACCCATCCAGCAGTGCCTCAGAAGAAAGGCCTGGTGATCTGCTTCTGAAAGATCTCATTGAAAACCTATAAAGTGCACTTCTACTCTGACATACGTGGGGTTGCCAGGTGTTGCAATCAATTCGATGGCAACTGCTTTGGTTTTTGTTATGACTGAAAAAGATCCTCTTCTATCTGGGAAGTTCACTATCTTTCAGTGTGTATGCAGCTTCAAAAGAGATGCACAGGCTGTGGTAAGGGAGAAAGAGTGTACTAATCCAGCCAGTCATCCAGTCAATAGCCCAATCACCCCTATTGATCAATGTGGTGACAGATGTCCCAGCCAGACTGCTTTCACATGCGTTCGTTAGACTTCGACGGCACTGGGGTGATTGTTGCTGTTAGGTGCCATTGAGTTGATTTTTGACCCGTAGCAACCCCATGTGACAATGTAGAACTGCCCCATAGGGTTTTGTAGGTTGTAATCTTTATGAGAGCAGATTGCCAGGTCTTTCTCCCAGATCCGCTGGGTGAATTTGAACTGTCGACCTTTCAGTTAGCAGCCATGTGCTTAACCATTGTGCCACCAGGGCTCTTCTCTTCATAGCTACAGCTACTAAATTGTTCCCTAGATAAATAAGCTATTAACTGATCATCCTCTGACCTTCTCCAGAGAAGCAGCTTTCTGCCACTGCGTAGATGGTGTATCGTGATTAGTTCGACCAGAAATTACAACCATTTCAAAGACATGAAAAGGAAGTGATTTGGTTCTATGCATTTCTATACACATCACCTCATTTCATCTCTCACAACTGCTTTATGAGATGGGTATTATTACTATTTTATAGATGAGTTATAAAAGGCTCACGGAGGTGAAACAGTGCGCTTGAGGTCACACAGCAGTAAGCAGGCAAGTATACCAAACCCTGGCACACTTAACCCTTCTACAACACTATATTATCACTGGCCAAAATGTTAGTACAGCCAGTGTATCAACTTCAAATTTTTGGAAGAACTGCTCCTCTACGAAGCAAGATGAGAATTTAGTCCAGTTTTAAAGACGGCCGGAAAAGGAGAGTCCAAACTCTTATTTCCGGAACTAATAGCAATATATAACAATTTTCACTGGGAAAAAAAAAAAGCTCTTCCTTTTGTTCAAAAAAATGTCTTTTCCTTTTAAAGAAACAAAAAGGTACTTTGGTAATAAAATGCAAGGGAGTCTTGACAAATAGCCATATTAATTTTTGTGTACCCCCCCCCAAAAATTCTTGTGTATCTCACCAAAAAAACACTGCTTAAATTAATTTATAATGGAAAACAGACTATACTATGAACAGTACTGAAAACTGAACTATACTATGTGTATAATTTTAAAGCACCTAAATCAGAAAAAAATGATAAACCAATGAGAATCTTTTATTTTCAGCTATTTCCTGGGGGAAAATGTGGGGAGAAAAAGTTCTGTTTCATTGCAAATGACTAGAAACAAGGCAATTTTCTTTTTTCTCCCCATAATCGTATATTTTCTGGCTCATTTTCGAGTTTGAGTAAATTTGTTTTTTAAATTATATAACATCTTAGGATATTTTTACATTTCTTTGATTTCTAAATGTTTTCTAATGAAACCTTAATTTTCTTTCAATTGCTACCTGAGGCTAGATCACCAAACAGGATACATAATGCAAAAGTCATTAAAATGATAGCTTACCCTGTTTCTGAATGAAGATATTTACATGTCCACGCAAGTATCAAAAACTTCTTCAAACTATTTTTTTTAACTATTTATATTTGCATATAAAAGAAATAAAATATATTCTTAGAAGCAACACACAATACTAAAGAGTGTTCTGAGTCAGAAACAAAAAGAGGTGATTTTTATTCCTGCCTTACCACCCATGTGAGCTTGGGCAGGTCACTAAAATTCCCTGAGGCTTAGCTTCCTTGTGGGTAAGACAGAGTTGTCAATATTTGCCCTATTTCAGCAGTACCTGGGAGGTGTTGTTAGGTGCCATCAAGTTGATTTTGACTCATAGTGACCCACGTGACAGAGTAGAGCTGTACTATAGGGTTTCCTAAGCTGTAATCCTTATGGAAGCATATTTCCAGGTCTTTCTTCTGGGAGTCACTGGGTGGGTTTGAATTATTAACCTTTTGGTTAGCAGCTGAGCACTTCATGGTTATGCAACTAGGGCTCCTTGTCTGGGAGGTAAAAGTCCTTTATTCACCCAGCATTTAATAGTGCCTACTGGATCCATGTTACAGAGATACGACGACAAATTAGACTCAGTCCCTGCCTGCAAGGGGTTGGGGGCAGTAGGGAGATGTACTATTAATAGCAATTTGGGGTTGAGTCACAAAATGCTTACTGAAGGTGGAAATACTAAAAAAAACAAAAAAACAAGTATGACTTAGTGAAGAGAATGGAGGGAGAGCATCCCAGCTCGGGGGCACAGCATTACGCAATAGTAATGAGGTATAAGAGGGGGGCCTGCAAGCCATTCAATTGGCTGGAATAAGGAAGGGAAGAGCAAAAACTAAGGTAGGGAATGTAGGTAGTATCCAGATTATCATGAGTAGTAGATGCTATGGGTGGTGTAAATACTAAGCGCTCAACTACTAACTGAAAGGTTGGTGGTTTGAATCCACCCAGAGGCACCATGGAAGAAAGGCCTCACAACCTGCTTCTGAAAGATCACAGCCTTGGCACCCCTATGGAGAGCCCTTCTAGTCTGGAATACATGGGGTGGCCATGAGTCAGAATTGACTCTATGGCATCTGGGTTTTTTTGTTTGTTTGTTTTTGGTTAGATACTATGTTAAGGGGTTTGCATTTTAACCAGAAGGCAATGACTGGAGGTGGGGGTAATGCAAAATTTATTAAGAGGGGAATTATCATTTTAGACAACGTACTCTGACAGTAACGTAGACAATGGATCAGAGTCAGGAAGACAAATTCAGAGTTTGTTACATCGGTTAAGGTGAGAAAACATGAAGGCTTAAAAAAAGGCAGTGGCACCAAGAATGGACAAGAGAGAACAGTCTTGAGAGACAGTACAGAGGTAGCACTGACAATTCTTTAATATTTTCGTGTTTCAGGTAAAAGCTTATGTAGCAACTTAGATTCCCACTTAAAAATTTTTGCACAAACCATTCCACGACAGTGGTTACAATTTTTGCAATGTGTCAGCATTCTCATTATTTCTATTCTGTTTGTTCTATTTCTATTTTTTAGCTTCCCAGCCCCTCCTTGCTTTCTCATCTTTGCTTTTGGGTAAATATTGATTGTTTGACCTTGTATAGTTGACTGTTTAAGGGAGAACATTCCTCACGGGTGATGTTGTTTACTTCATAAGCCCATCTATTTTGGGGCTGAAAGGAGACCCCCAGGAGTGACTTCCATTCCAAGTTAAAAGGGTTATCTTAAGGGCTATAGCCTCGGGGGTTCCGTTAGTCTCTATCAGTCTAGTAAGTCTGGTCTTTTTTAGGACATTGAATTTTGTTCTACATTTTTCTCCCATCCTATCAGGGATCTTCTATTGTGTCCCTGGTCAAAACTGTCAGTAGTAGTAGCTGGACACCACTGAGTTCTTCTGGTCTCAGATTAGAAGAGGCTGTGGTTCCTGTGGGCTATCAGTCCTGTAGACTAGTTTCTTCTTTGAGTACTTGGTTTTCTTCATTCTCTTTTGCTCCAGATAAGAAGAGACCAATAGTTGTATCTTAAATGGTTGCTCACATGCTTTTAAGACCCTAGATCCTACTCACCAAACTAGGATGTAGAACATTATCTTTATGAACTGTGTTATGCCAATTGACTGGGTTGTCCCATGACACTATGGCCCTGTCTTAGGCTGGTTCTCTAGAGGAGCAAAACCAGTGAAGCAGTGGTGCAGTGGTTAAGAACTTGGCCACTAACTAAAACATTGGCTGTTGAATCCACCAGCTGCTCCTTGCAAACCCTATGTGGCAATTCTACTCTGTCTTACAGGGTCACTACAAGTCGGAATCGACTCTATCGCAAAGGGTTTGGTTTTATATATATCTCTTTCAAGGAAAAATGGCTCACGCAGTGGTAGAGGCTGGCAAGTCCCAAGTCCGTGAGTCAGGCGTTAGGCTGGAGGCTTCTCCTGACTCATGTTGCTGCAGGGGCTGACAAGTCCAAGGTTAGCAGTTAAGATGGCAGGCTGCTGGCTCACAGGCTGTGGAGGCTGATAAATCCCAAGACTGGCAAGCGATACAGCAGGTTCCTGGCTCAAGTCCCAGGAATCAGAGGTTAGATGATGATGAACTGGATGCAGGATCCAGAGCAAGCAAGCGAAATTTGCCAGACTATCAACATATATATGGGATATAGGCCATACCTCCGAGGAAACTCTCCTTATGACTGATCAGCTGATCACATCAGATCACATTATGGAGGATGACTACATCATTACATAACTGTCAAACTACATCTTTACATAATTGCAAAACCACTGAGAATCATGGCCTAGCCAAGTTGACACACAACTGTAACTATCACAAGGTCTAAGCCCTTCAACCCCATAAACCATTCCCATGAGGTGTTTTGATATGTCTAGGTGGTCTCTGTAACTGTGCCCCCCATGTTCTTTATTATGTATATAAATATATACATAGCACACCCAAACTTGGATGTACTTACACCTACAAATATACTCATACATGCATGTGCACTTACTCTCATATGCCCTCCTATACACATACAGCATGCATATCTACCTCTGTAACCACACACAGATTTTTTGATTGTTATCACTGTTGTTGAAAAACTGCTTATGTTATAACATTTACCATAATGGTCTTCTTGTTCTTGCAAGAACTAACATAATTTAATGCCCGACTAGGGGGGTAAAGGAGAAGGGGAAATCAGGGTGAATCAAAGGTTTCTGATATGTCTGGGTAGATAGTGCATTTTTCTACAAGACAAGAAATATGGAAGATAAAGTAGGTTTCTGAGAGCTTCACAAATTCAATTTTGGATACGTTGAGCTTGTTGTGCCTGTGGGACATGCAAGTGGTGATGTGCAGAAGGCAGCTGGATATATGAAATGTCTTTGACAATGCTATGAACTATTCAAATGTGAATAATATCACTTGAATCCCAAATCTATATTTTCAGTATGTCAGGCACCTTGGGAAGTGCATTAACTCTTGCAAGGCCATTAGGGAAATTACTGCAGTATAAATGGTCCACTCAACAGGACTTTAAAGGCTTCAAAGAGTAAGGACAATTCTCAATACTTTATTTGCTTGTTCAATTGAAATTATTTAATGACCTTCAGCATCATTACTACTGTGGTCTGTAGCTTCTTGTTTACTAAAACTAGCATGTGGCTGGCATCTGGACTGGATTAAAAAGAACCACCATGCAGAGGAAGATAGAGGACAGTACTCCTGAGTACTTCTTCCATCTAACCTCACTGCCTATTATGTTTTCCTATATGCATTCTTACTTCCAGCTGCCATGGGGTCATCAAGCATTAGCTTAAATCAAATGTCCTCTGGCTCTGGGTCCCATGATGAAAAATTTATGGAGTCCTGGACACATTACAAGTTTTACAACTTTACAGCTGAAATTCTTCAGGTCCTCTGACCTACTGAAGGAAAAAATATGTTTTACTTTATTGTGATTACTAAATGTTCTTCTAGTGTGTGCATTTTTCCTACAGAATATGCGTGTTGCTTCCAGCAATATGTTTTATGTTACCTTGAAGAGTAAGGAAGCTCTGATGGAAGGAAATAGCTTAGTCCTTTCGCCAGTACAACAGAAAACAGGACTTGTAGCTGGAAGCATGAATGAGTTGACCAAGTCTATGGGTCATCAGTTTGTCTTTCTCTTTTACTGAGTACACCCTATGCGAGTCAATGACTACATCCTAACATACTTTATAAGCAGTTTGTAACGGCCAGCTAACGCTATGAGTGGAGTCTCTTATTAAATAATGTATACCTATAAAGATTTTCCTAAGACTTTAAAATATCAGATGCTCCTGTAAAGTCCAGGATGTAGCTAGCTCAACACTCTTAAATTAAACATTTCCTGGAGAACAGGCTTTCCAAATCTACGTCAACACCTAAAGTGTCTCTCTCCTCAGGAGGTTATAAGTTAACGTCAATTTGGAGACCTCAGCTTGAAAATAAGGTACCCAAATGGGCTCACCTTGACAATAAAATCTGCTGTGAGTGGTCCAGCCATTCTCAGTATCTCTTTGTCTGGAAATTTCTGGAAGTCCACACTAGAATTGTCCACAAGAAAGGTGCCTGTAGAGCTGAGACCGCTTTCACCTTTAACCCCCTGCAGGGTTTTGGTTTCCAGATCTACATAATCAAACACAAGAATAGGAGAGAAAGATGTTCCCACGACTACCACAGACCACATGAAAACATTTTGTGCAACAAAGTCTAGAGGCATCATTCTTTAACCCTTTCATGCTCATAGGTACTTCTAGGGACCCGGTACTTTTTCTGCCTCCAAAGGTTTACTGGGAAGCTGCTGCGCCACTGATAGTGCGTGCTGCCGCAAATCAGGGGCCTTTATGACTGAAGAAATGGCGTGTGCTGCAAATTATGTGACACAGGGTATTGAATGAGGTGTCTGAATTTTTTGGTAAGAAAAACAGAAATGTTGAAAATTTTTATTTGTTACACATATGCACCTGTTAACTCCAGTGGGGACCTGGGTATAATTAGTGGTACTTCACACGTACCACTAGACACTTAGGGTAGGCTTGTAGGAGGGGACAAGAAAAAAAAAATATCCATACTACCTACCAAAAATTCAGACATACTCAATGATTCAGCATGCTTCTGTTAATGAAAACACTTAGTAGCAACAAAAAATTCAAAGCAGGAAATAATTGGTTCACGAAAGGGTTAAATGACTAACAAAAAGGAAATTCAGTTTTAAACAAAATACATGGCACCACTGGATTACATGGAAGTTTAAGCTGCAAATGAAATAATTTTAAAAGTAACTAGCTAAGTATTCCAAATAGTCAAGGGTCCCCGTCAAAATCTTAGGGTACCTCACTTTACTAACAACACTACTCTTTTGACTTAGCCATTTCCCATACTGATTTCAGTCTTAATGGCCCTCAGGCTAGGATACCCTCCAAATATCTTTTTGCTCTATGAGACTCAGCATGCATCTTTGAGTTCCCTCAGCACTTGTGTGACTTTATATTTATGCATCATTTTGTATTTATTATACCTTCTGGTTGCTTACTGCATGTGTGCGATTGCTCAAAGTAAACTATAGAGACTTGGGAGAAGTACACCCAGAATGCTCATTAGAAGCAAGGATGGTGAGCCTTCGTCTCAGAAGGGACCAGTCCCTGGAGAAGGATATCATGCTTGGTAAGGTAGAGGGTCAGTGAAAAAGAAGACCCTCAGCGAGACAGATTGACACAGTGGCTGCAACAATGGGCTTAAACATAGCAATGATTGTGAGGATGGCACAGGACCAGGCAGTGTTTTGTACTGTTGCACATGGGGTCGCTATGAGTCAGAATCGATTTGACGGCACCTAATAACAACAACAACACAGAGACTTAAAAACAAAGGTTATCCTTTTAGTTTTCTCTCTTTCTCTTTTCTAATTTTTTAAAAATACTTATTCAGTATTTACACATATTTGGTACTTCATATGTACTTAAGACAGAAGGAAGAACTTCTTGATTACTGGAGGATTAGAATCTGAATTTGGCCAATGACAAAGCCTATAAAGCATCATTTTTTGTAGGAAATCAGAGCATGCTGGGGAAGATGGTAATTATGATGCGAGTTTCAGAGGAGAATGAGCTGAACTCTCCTGTGATTTAAAATAATTTCCCCCCACATGAAGGAAGACAGATGGACTAAGACTGATGGTTGCCAATGGTTTTGGCAGTGATTCTTCAGCAGAAAGATGGGGCCCTCAGGTGGGGCTCCTACTCCAGCTTCATCAGAATAGTTCCCCTCTTACAGGAGGACTGGAGTTCTCGGGTTAAGAACAATTTTAAGGTCACTGCAGATAACAAAGTTCCTAAAATAAGGCATTTGTATTTATTCTAGATGTTGGCTACATCTGGTTCCCCACTACAAGGAATATCAACAGGTGGAAATTCCTGGTGTTCAATTAAATGCCCAGGGGCCTGCAGGCAAAGTCTGCAGCCCTTCTTTGGGAGCAGGCCAGGCTTCCCTCTCCTGCCTCAGTGCAGAAAGGAACCCACAGAAGAACATGAGGCCCTTTGAGGCGGTACTGAAGTAGGGGAAATCACAGTTGTTGTCATCAGAGGAAAGCAACGGCACTGAATCTCCTTCTTCTAGCCCTCGTTCATCAAGCTGTTTTACATTCGCTAAATTGCAGAAGTATCTCCAGGACGTAAATTAACTGAGTTTTGGGAAAATCCTGGAGGGCTAGGTCATATCTCAGCATCTGATTCATTTCTATCTCCAGCTTCCAGCTGTCCTGCTCAAGGTACTTCTCATTAAAGATGAGCTGGTGCTGGACCAGATTGCCTCGTCATGCTCTGGTTTATCCCCTCATTCAAGTTGGCCCTTTGGTAGGCTGGCTTCTGGGTGTGAAAGACAAAAGTGCTACAGAAGAAACTGTCAATGACTCACACATTCATTTTGCTGAATTATATTCCAATAAGAGACACGCAAAAAAATTTCTTAGCTACACGTATGCTGTCAAACAGTACGTTTGTGGTAGGAAAACAAGCGGATTCCATTTTGCTTTTTATCATTTATGAATATTGTTTGCAGCTTCACCTATCAAATCCTTGGGACAATTAAACCAAATAAGTTCAATTTTCCAGTTTCTTAGTGATCACATGATCAGGAGAGCTGAGTGGTTAATAATTTATAAAAATAACATTTCCTCTTAAATCTATTCATGTGGGTTCCCTTTTTGGCAGTGAATAGTCAGTCCCCCATTCGGTGATGACCCTGGTTTGGAAATTTTATTTTAGCCTGTCGCTGCCCAGAAAAATGCTGTTTTTGAGTGGGGTTGTACACCAGCAGTTAGCTCTGTCCAATTCTCAAAGGGAAAAACGAAATCATCAAATGGTAACAGTGTATACACATATATCATCCTTTGACATGTGAATACTGTATCTTACGGGGTCATTCAGGGTTAGAAAAGAACTTGGATCCATATAAGGTGACTTACCAGCATCTCCTGGCTTTGCCCGAACTATACCTTACTTATTCCCTTAGTTCACATGACCCTTCACATCTCCCCTTTCCCATGCCATGCATTTATTTTTATTTTTAGTGTGATTACAATAAGCTCTCTTAAATTAACTTTTACAGGCTCCAATTTGTCTTCCTCATGCTTGTGTTTCTACCATGATGTCAGGATATTCCAATTGCAAAAGATAATATTTGCTACCTAAATTGGTTTTATAGGCATGTGTGTGGGAGGGAAGAAAAAACAGAAGATGATAGACTGCTTTGTAGGAACCCAGGAACAATCACTGTGGAGGAAATCAGAAATTCTCAAAGGACCAACTGAAGTGAAGACTTTTCATGAAATTGAATTCTAAAGAAAATGCTAACATATCCTCTCTCATCCTCTCCCTGGTTCATAGCCTATAATTTTCTGCTCGTAATTGACAAGTCTACATCTAAACAGTACTAAACAGTAATATAAAACCGTGGCTGTGTATGCCTGTTGTGGCATGACTGAAGAGCAATTCTTGCACCTGAGTGCACAGCTCTGGTGGGACCATGTTGTCTTTCATCTTTGGGGTTATGGTTACCTTCAATCGAGAATCCCAACAGCTCTCTTTAAGACATTACGACCCTGTATTGTCTTTAATACACAGGATACTCAAATATACCATAGTGGTTTTCTTTAAATGGCACAGTGTGAAAGTTGTTTGGTGTTTCCATATTTTCCTGAATTGATAAAGTAATAGAACATGAGATAGGAAGAAAAAGAGAAAGAATGAAGGAGAGGGAGGAAGGGTGGGAGAGAAGGGAAAAAGACAAAGAGAGGCGAGAAAATGGTTGGAATTCACTGGAGAGGAAATAGAGAATGAGAAATAGTACTCACAAAAGCATAAACATGTGCTTAACCTGTGAACAACCTACTGGGAGCATCTATTTTGTGTTTTTCAGGATGTCTGTGGTTAGAGATAATTATCATAGAGGTTTCTGCCATCTCATCAAGCAGTTGAAAGATAAACAGTAGTACTCAAAATATCATATTATGATAGAGTAGAAAGATTTGTACTCTTGTGTTTTAATCTCTTCTGGGAACAAAAAATAAAGAAGAATGACTAAAATTCCCAATCTCCAAAGAAGATAACTGAGTGTACTTACACAAGTGATCAGGTCCTTTTAAAACAAGGCGAATATGTCTACTTCCGTAGGGAATGGCAACCACCGTGTCATCTACTAAAGAGAAACAAAGCAAACTCTTAAAAGGACATAATTTAAAACAAACATACCCAAACAATGATAATCTTTTTTTTTTTTTTTTTTTAAGTATTTGAAATGTGAAAGCCAACATTCAGGATTTGAAATTTCTACTTTCCCCAGAATGGAATATCTTAAAAGAACTGGTCAGTAGTTAACTCATGGGAGATTTGGTCTTTTTTTTTTTTTTTAATATGAATTTTGATATATTGAAAAAATGGATTTGTAAATCTTCATTTAAGATTTCAAAATCTGGTCTTACACTGCCAAATTTCTCTTGAATAGGGCAACTGTATAACATTAAGAAAAATAAATTCTAATGTACAAAGAGTGAGTTTATTATATCAAAATCTGGACTTTTCTCTGGCAGAGTATCTATCTTGGCTGGATAGGACGGAGAAGAAGAGAGGAAAATATATTTGTGTTCTTTAAATGCCTAACGGGCAAAAACCATGCCTTCCAGTTCTTCAATATCCTGTATACTATCTACGCCCTATCCTGTACATAGTAAGAACCCTATAAATAGTAATTAACCTTTCCCACATGCCCCTTTTTTTTGAAAAAAAAAAAAAAAAAGGCTGTTACAGATAATTTGAAAATGAACTGCTTTTCACCTACTTGCAAAGTGAGACTAAATTCATTGAAAGACCCAAAACCCATGCCTAAAAAAAATTGTGATGTATCACATGCATCTCAAAACATATCAGAAGCATTCTTATTTAGAATTCCTTTTGTGACAATACCTTAACAGATGACATTAAATTGCCGAGTTTCACTTTCACCTAAATTACACCATTTACTCTTTAAACCCCAAACTTGGGAGGTAGACAGGTAGGATGCTATCTTTGCTATTTTATGGCAAGTAGACTAAGCCTCTGAGGAGTATAATGACTACTCCAAAGTCAAATGGATAGGAGAGCACTCCGGAAGACAAGGAAAAGGCTGTTTTTTAAAAATTCCCTAGCATATTCATTCTGTGGAATTCCTTGTTCACACACATCTTTCTAATATTATACGTTATCATCTTGTCATTTGGAAATTCAGCTGAAATAAAATAAAATAATCCCCAAAGCTACTCAATTTCTCTGAAACTTAACATTTTTATCCTGCCATTGGGAGACTCAGTTTAAGAAAAGAATCTCAGGAGTTATTAATGTCTCTGATCCTTTGTTTCCTTGTTTATAAAACAGGGAAAACAACACTTACCTCATAATATTGTTGTCAATAGAAATATAGAGATATAGATGGATAATCTGAAACCTAGTAGGTATTTTATAAATATAATTGTCCTCCCTCTATTCCAAATCTCCATAAGGAGAGGGACTGAGAGACTTTGTTTTTATTAGTTTTTTAAACACTTCCATGCCCTTGGTCCATTACCTGTCGAATGGGAAAGAAGAATCATATGCTCTAAATTCCTTCCCTGAAGAGGTTACATCTATCAAGTTCTCTACAATACTGAACATCCTACTTACACTACAACCATACAGCTGTTTTCAGTGCCATACGCTGCAGAAGAAAAGTCAGAGTTTCAAATAGCTAAGTTTGTTTCGGAGCCTTGGTGGCAAAGTGCTTAAGAGCTATGGCTCCTAACCAAAAAGTCTGCAGTTCAAGTCCACCAGCTGCTCCTTGGAAACCCTATGAGGCAGTTCTACTCTGTCCTATAGGGTCTCTAAGAGTCAGAATTGACTTGATGGCAATGGGCTTTTGGTTTGTTTCAGATAGTTTATGCATATAGGAAGAAAAATATCTAAAGGGAATGTAGAAAAGGAACAACAACAATAAAAAAAAATGTAAGGACTGGGCCCACAGTGCTTTAAATGCCCTGCATAAAGAAATTAATTTTTAATTTTACAAGAGAAACTCAGAGCAGTTAAAACAAGGGGATTTCTAGAAATAGAAAGTCTTTTGTTTTTTCCACAGGTCAAATAAAGCGCAAGTAACATGGAACCTTCTGTCTAGCCCTGTGATACTCAGCAGAGATCTTCTGACCTACACACTGCTCAGGCTACCTTTCTCTTGTCCTGAGAAGTGATTCCACTCCCTGGTACATTAACTCTAGCTTTTGGCTGATGCAGTAATGCTTGTACTCTCCCTGAAGAAGGTGGTGGAGGAAGAAGGTAAGATGGAAGAGAGAGTAGACCAGGCCAAGAGTAGAATATCTTCTGAAGTTTGTCTGCACTTGCCTAGTCAAAGATAAGTACGGAGGGGTGAAGAATTTTATTTGAAATAACCAGTCTTAGTCCAGTAGTAAGCACTGAATACATGCTGAACTGTAAATATGTCACTGTACGTGATTTTAACTTTAAGTTTCTGTATTTAACTTAAGCATTTTTTGACTCAAAGCTTGAATTGTTACAAGTACTTTTAAAAAGACAGAGAAAGAAACATGAAACAACTCCGGCTGGTGCAAACTTGAGCAGTCTTCAACACACTGCACAAGAGGTAGGAAGAGACACGCCCTATTCTTCTACCACTCTGAAAAGGGCTAGTGGACCACCGGCAGACCTTCGGCAAACTCATTTATTCCACAAATACTTTTTGAGGGACTTCTGGTGTCAGTCTCCATGCTAGGTACGAGGGATTTGGTGATAAATGAGACAAAGAACCAGTCGCGCGAGGTGGTCCCAAGTTAGTTTCTTAAGAGCTCTAAAACAAAGAAGCCCCTCTAACTCAGTGTATTGCCAACATGATTACTCAGGGAATAGTCTTCTTATGTACCACCTGTTAACATCACCTGATGCGCTTCTGGACATACTTAAAAAAAAAAATGGCACTCTTAATATTACAAAAAGCAAAATAGAAAACCTTAAAAATCTCATTTTCTGCATGTTGATAAAAAGCGACTCTTCGAGTTGCATACGTATTAATGATTGTCTCATGTGATAATAAATTTTCAGTGTTTCTTCAACTTGCCGTCTACTACAGTGCTGCGCATGCACAGGGAAGCGTTTGAGACATCCCAGAACGTGCAACTCATTCGCTTTTAACGCTTGCCTCCTCGGTGATTAATTCAATTGGTATGGCTGGTGAGCAGGTGACTGTCTCCTCGCCCACACATTCCTCTGGGTATCCTTTCCCACTAAGACACACTATTCTTCTAATCTATTCTGGCTTTGTTGACTAAACCCATGATGCCAGTCTTCAGGACGTATTTCTAGGTTATTAATCAACAACTCTAACAGACCTGCTTCACAGTTCAGATAACCCCTCTCGGTTAAAAGGACAAGATTTCCATGTGAATCACGGAATTCTGTCATTTCACATATTAACCCAACCCAGTGCCGTTGAGTCGATTCCGACTCATAGCGACCCTACAGGGGAGAGTAGAACTGCCCCATGGAGTTTCCAAGGAGCGCCTGGCGGATTCAAACTGCCGACCCTTTGGTTAGCAGCCGTAGCACTTAACCACTACGCCACCAGGGTTTCCATTTCACATACATGGATTACAAATACCTTTTCTCAAGAAAACTGTACTCGAGGATCGTACCTAAATGATCTCCTGAAAACACCCTATATCTATATTTATATTCTACATCTTCTTATACAGAACATTTTCCGTTTGTTTTTTAATCTTGTCATATGTAGTTTTTTTTGTGTGTGATTCAATGCTGTATCAGAGAAATGTGATGATGATGATTTTTTTTTTTTGAAAGGACAGGATTTCCTATTCTGATATGTGAGTTAATCTTATTTTTAGACCTGTTCATAAGTTCATGTTTTTAAGGACTCTTTCCTCTAATAAACCTATGAGCTGATATTTAATTTTTTTTTAATGGAAGAGTCATTGTTAGTATAGTTGGATACATATAAAACATTCAGGAATTTTTAGTTATGTATTTTTTATCTTCGTGACAATTTATTATTCTTAAAATATATCCAATAAATATAAGGAGAAGGTGAGCAACTAGGCCCCTCAAATTTGTTGTTTATTTCCAAAGTTTATCAGTAATTGCACAGTGGAGGGTGTATACTGTACAGGCCAAACAAGATCCTCTCTCCCCACTGGGGAGCTCTACCCATCAAGTAGCTTAGGCCAAAAACTCTGGAGCTATCCTTGACTTCATCTTTATATCTAATCAGTTAGAAAATCTTATTGGCATTAGAGTCAAAATATCACATTTCACTGATTCTAAGGGAAATAACTTTACGTTTTAACGGATACAAAATCAGAATGCATGGCACAATCAATGATATATTCTCTCTCATCCAGGCAGTAAACCTAGCATAGTTATGTTTGCCTGCACAGGTGCTAACACCAAAAAAACCAGTATCAAACTTGCAAAATGGGTATAAACAGCTTAGAAGAAAATTCTAAAGACAACCTCTAGGAATCAAATGGTTGTAGAGAGATGAGGAATTGGAAATGCTTAACAACATGTCCCAAAGTGGGTGTCAAAAGTGGGCTAAAACCAAAACAAAAAAAAACACCAAACCCATTCCTGTCGAGTCAATTCTGACTCACAGCGACCCTATAGGACAGGGTAGAACTGCCCCATAGGGTTTTGGAGGAGCTGCTGGTGGATTCAAACTGCTGACCTTTTTGATTAGCAGCCACAGCACACTGCAGCTCTTAACCACTGTGCACCAGGGTTCCAAAAGTGGGGTGGCTCTACATAACCACAACGCTGAGTTAAGAGCCCAGCACCAAAACGTCAGCTTCTGGCCAAGATGGAGTAATAGAGATAAATTTAACTCCTAACTGAAATGACAAAATATCAAACAACATCACAGGTATTTCCCGACTTAGGACGTATTTGAGTTATGATGAATTGCACTTATGACTGTCTTTTGTACATCTTATCGTCAGTAATATGTACCACATACAGTGTTGCAACACATAATCTGCTGATGTTATCCTTCTCGTGCCACCCCCCCAAAACAAAGATTGGATTTATAAAGATGTTGATAATAAAACAGATTAATACATGAAAACTAAAAAAAAAAAAAAAGAGGTATTTGACTTACAATGGAGTCACTGGAACGGAACCTTGTCATAAGTCGAGTACTACCTGTATGTGAAATCATGGTTTTCAAGGTGCTGGACTTCAAGCATGGAAGGACAGTGACCCCAGAAAGTTGGGAAACAAATGAGATGAGTCAGACAATTGCCCCAACTTACTGCCTTGAAAGACGTTCCAGGCCGTGGTTCAGAAAGAAGAAACTCAGGGGGATTCCCTGAGTTGAGAGGAAAAGCTGAGAGTCTGAGGAAGAGGCCAACATGACTAGAGTTTGCAGGACAGAATACTAGAAAGGAGGGAGATACACAGAGACACAACTTTTGAGATCTAAGAAGGTCCCCCTTAAGCATATTGATCAGTACATGTATGTGAGGCTGGAGAAAGAACCAGAAAAAAGAACAATATGGAAGAGAACCTGGTGCTCATACAGGGCAGGGAATAGTATCTTATCTTACCTGTCAGACTGGAAAAACCTCATAATTCGTAGGACATCAAGTAGAGTACTTAAAAGGGTCTTCTGTCTGTAGCAGGGCACAATTAGCTCTAGACTAAATATGGCTTTGGTACTACCTACCAAATTTCAAGACCCCAAAGGATCAAAGATTCCAAGCAACTTAACTGCTCCTAGAACAAAGCTCAAGAATATTTCTAGGAATACAAAAATATCTAGTACTGTACAAGGTAAAGTTTGCAATGTTTGGCATCCAGTTAAAAATTACTAGGCATGGAAAGAAATTGAAAAAGAGAGCCCACACTGAAGGGAAAAATCAATCAAATGAAACACAGAATGGACATTAATCCATGGAATAACTGTATTCCATGTGTTCAAACATTAAGTACTGAAAAAGTAATCTCCAGTCTCAGATAGTTTCACTGGTGAGTGATTCCTAGTATTTAAAGTAGAAATAACATCAATCCTACACAATCTATTCCAGAAAATAGACGAGGTAGGAACACTTCCCAACTCATTGTACGAGGCCAGCATTATGCTGATGTGAACGCCAGATAAAGATAGTACAGACAGATAATATTAAAAACCAATACCCAAACATGACCATAAATGTAAAAATCCTCAACCAAATACTGACAAATCAAATTTAACAATCCATATAAAGAGCTATACACCATGATGAACAGAGTTTATCTGGGGAACACAAGGTTGGTCTTTGCTTGAAAATCAATTAATGAGATTCATCACAATAACAGCGTAAGAAAGAAAAGCCACATGATCATATCAACTGAGACAGAAAAGGCATTTGACAAAATTTAACATAAATTAGTGACAATAACTCATCAAACTAGGAATAGACGGGAACTTCCTCAATCTGATCAAGGGCATGTACAAAAAACCTACAGTTAACAACATACTCCACAGTGAGAGACTAAACGTTTTCCTCTTAATATTGTGAACAAGTTAAGGAAGTCTACTCTAATAAGTCTTATTCAACATTGTACTGGGCATGCAAGTCAGTGCCATAAGGCCAAAAAAGGAATAAAAGGTCTACAGATTGGAAAAGAAGCAAAACCATCCCTATTTGTAAACAACATGATTTTTTATATAAAAAAATCCCAAGAAAACTACCAAAGAATTCCTACAACTAATAGGTGAGTTTTAACAGTTTTGCAGAATACGTGAACAACATACAAAAATCAATCATACTTCTATAAATTAGCAATGTGCAATTGGAAATAAAATCCTTTTAAGAAATTAATATCATGGAAATATTCTAAGTGATCAGAAAGCATTGTATCATAGTTTTCTTAGTTTTCATTGTTTTTTAGTGGTATGTAAAATAATGGTGCATCTTTCAATTGACGATGTCTTAAAAAAAAAAAGAAATACAATATATCCAGAATTGGATCACTTCTCATCACCTCCGCTGCCCATGTCATCATCATCCCTGGCCTGGCTTACTGTAATAGTCTCCCGACCACTCTTCTTACTTCTATACTTGGCCTCATTCCAGTCTATTCTCAACATGTATATAGAGTGATCCTTTTAAAAAGGAAATTAAATCATGTCATTCCTCTGATCAAATCCTATAATGACTTCTCATCTCATACTAAAAGCCAAAGTTCTTATAGAACCCTAAAATATCTGTGCCGGTCTCCACCCCACCTGACAACATCCCTGCCTTCTTCATTTTCTCTAGCCTTTAAATTTACTCATTTCATTTCAGTCACACTGGCTTCTTTGCTCTTCAAGAAGTATGTCAAGAATGTACCCACCTCAAGGTCTTTGCACTTGCTTTTTTCTCTGCTTGGAAATCTCCTTCCCTGATTTTTGCATGATGGCTTCACCTCCTTCGAATCTTTGCTCAAATGTCATCTTACCAGTGAGTCGTTCCATTAGTAACCTATTTAAAATTTCAACCTCCCTCCAACACTCTCCGTTGGTGTCCACCCCCATCTCCTGTTCTTCTTTCCTGCTTTATTTTTCTCCATGGCTCCTATCACCATATGACACGCTACACATTTTGTTTACTTGTTTTATCTGTTTATCTGAATGTCTCTCACACTGGTACGTAAGCCACAAGAGAAAATGGATTTTTGTCTATTTCACTTATTGCTGTGTCTCTAGTACCTGAGTGAAAAGCAGGTGCCCAATACATATTTGCTACTGAATGAATAAATATATATCCTTGAACCTATAGTCAGCTGATCTTTGACAAAGTACCAAAGTCCACTGAATGGAAGAAAAGACAGTCTTTTTAACAAATCACGCAGGCAAAACTGGATGTGCCTCTGTAAAAAAGGAAACAGGACCCACATCTCACACAAAAACTAACTCAAAACGGTCAAAGACCTAAATACAAACCCTAAAACAATAAAGATAATCTAATACACATTGCACAAACACCAGGAGATAAACTAGAGAACATGGAGTGCCTAAAAATTAAACACTTCTCATCAAAAGACTTCACCAAAAGAATAAAAAGAGAACCTATGGACCGGGAAAATTTTTTTGGCTACGATGTATTCGATGAGGGTCTAATCTCTAAAATCTGTATAATACTTCAACATCTCAATAACAAAAAGACATATAATTCAATTAAAAAATGGGCAAAGGATATGAACAGACATTTCACCAAAGAAGACATTCAGGCAGCTAACAGACACATGAGGAAATGCTCACGATCTTTAGCCATTAGCGAAATGCAAATCAAAACTACAATGAGACATCATCTCTCCCCAACATTACTGGCACTAATAATAAAAAAAAAAAAAACAGAAAATAACAAATGTTGGAGAGGTTGCAGGGAGATTGGAACTCTTATTCACCACTGGTGGGAACACAAAATGGTACAACCACTCTGGAAACCAACACAACACCTCCTTAAAAAGCTAAAAATAAGAATACCTTAAGATTCAGCAAGCCCACTCTTAGGAATATATCCTAGAGAAATAAGAGCCATCACACAAATAGACATATGCACACCCATGTTCACTGCAGTATTATTCACAGTGGCAAAAATGATGAGAACAACTGAAGTTCCCATCAACAGATGAATGGATAGACAAATTATGGTACATACACACAATGGATTATTACGCAACGATAAAGAACAATGATGAATCTGTGAAGCACCTCATAATGCGGACGAATCTGGAGGGTATTATGCTGAGTGAAATGAGTCAATCACAAAAACACAAATATTGTATGAGACTACTATTATAAAAACCCAAGAAAAGGTTTACACATAGAAAAAAACAACGTTTAATGGTTACCAGGAAGGGGAGGGGTGGGATGGGGAAATCACTAACTAGATAGTAAAAGATAGTAGACACGTGTTAATTTTGGTGAAGGGAAAGATAACACACAATATAGGGGAAGTCGGCACAACTTGACCAAGGCAAAGTCATAGAAGCTTCCTAGACACATCCAAACACCTTGAGAGACTGGGTTACTGGTACTGAGGGTTGGAGAACATGGGGTTGGGGTGTATCTAGGTCAACTGGCTTAACATAGTTCATAAAGAAAATGTTCTATATCCGATTTGGTGAGTAATATCCGGGGTCTTAAAAGCTTGCAAGTAGCCATCTAAGACACATCTATTGGTCACATCACATTCAGAGCAAAGGAGAATGAAGAAAACCAAAGACACAGGAAAACATTAGCTCAAAGGACTAATGGACCACATCAACCACAGCTTCCATAAGGCTGAGCCTAGAAGAATTAGAGTGTCCAGTTACCACCACTAACGGCTCTGTCAGGGCGCACAATAAAGGGTCCCAGAGAGAACAGGAGGAAAACATACAGCAAAATTCATATTCACACACACACACACACACATGCACGCACACAAAAGACCAGACTTAATGGTCCGACAGACACTGGAGGAACCCACGAGACTTTGGCCCCCAGACAACCTGCTAACTCAGAACTGAAGTCGCTCCCAAACTCCACCTTTCAGCCAAAGATTAGACAGGCCTATAAAACAAACAACACATGTGAGGAACATGCTTCTTAGTTTAATCACAAAATCAAGTATACAAGACCAAATGGGCAACATCTTCCCAAAAGCAAAGACAAGAAGGTGGCAAGGGATAAGAAAACTGGACAAATGGACATGGGGAGCCCAGGGTGTAAAAGGAAAGGGGGAGAGTGCTGACACATTTCGGGGATTGCAACCAATGTCACAAAACAATTTGTGTATAAATTTTTGAATGGGAAACTAATTTGCACTGTAAACTTTCACCTAAAGCACAATAAAATTAAAAAAGATATATATCCTTGAGTAGTGTGTGAGTATAGCCTGAAGCAGCCAGGTACAAGGTGGAAATTTCTTTAAAATTCTGTGCTTTCTTTAAAAAATCCATATGTATTTTGTGCTTCACTATAGAATATACAGACTTTTTTTTTTTTGCTAAAAGCTTGCTTTACCTCAAAATCCCAGAGCCAGACTGATAGTTCAGGAATGTATTTGCTTACCGGTATCCATTAAAAATCAGTATAAACTGTAATTCAAGAAGCATAGCCTTAAGTCTTAAGAGCTTCATTTCACTTTGATGTAAACTAATTTATTGGGTCCTTGCCACTTAGGGTAGGTGGAGAGGTGTTTTCAAAGCACATAGATATACATAAGGTCTACGAAGCTAGAGATAGCAAATGGATAGTGAACAGACTGGTTCTAGCTCTAAGGATATTCTGAGTATACATGGAAAATGTATAACATATTACAAATCAATCAAGCTTATAAGAAAATGAGCATTTAAATTTTAAGAATCCAAAACAAGTTTTTAAAACAAGTTAATGGTATCAAAATTTGATTCTTTTTGTCTTGGGCTGGGGAAGTCAAGAGAAAGTGACCAGGGAAAACGGAAATACTTCAATTTATCAGCGGACAGCCTTTTCCTTTAAAAAAGAGTGCCTCTACCTTACTCTATTTCCATTATCATGCCTAACACAGAAACAAAATTCACCATCAAATGGCAGCCATTTAACAAGTTCCTCCTACTTCTCTTTATCCTTCTGCTTTTTTCCACCAAGCCAGATTCAGAAGAGGACATGGAACAAGGGATATCATTGCTGATGGCAGATCGGTCTTGGATGAAAGCATAGAATCCCAGAAGGATGTTTATCTGTGTTTTATTGACTATGCAAAGGCATTTGACTGTGTGGATCATAACAAATTATGGATGATATTGTGAAGAATGGGAATTCCAGAACACTGAGTTGTGCTCATGAGGAACCTGTACATAGACCACGAGTCAGTCATTCAAACAGAACAAGGGGATACTGCATGGTTTAAAGTCCAGAAAGGTGTGTGTCAGGTTGTGTCCCTTCACCATACTTATTCAATCTGTATGCTGAGCAAATAATTTGAGAAGCTGTGCTATACGAAGAAGAATTCGGCATCAGGATTGGAGGAGATCTACAGGTGAAACAACGCTGCTTGCTCAAAGTGAAGCAGATTTGAAGCACTTACTGATGAAGACCAAAGACTACAGCTTTCAGTATGAATTACACCTTAACGTAAAGGAAACAAAAATCCTCACAACTGGACCAATAAGCAACATCATGATAAATGGAGAAAAGACTCAAGTTGTTACGATTTCATTTTTCTTGGATCCACAACCAATGCCCACGGAAGCAGCAGTTAAGAAATCAAATGGCTTATTGCACTGGGCAAATCTGCTGCAAAAGATCTCTTTAAAGTGTTCAAAAGCAAGGATGTTACTTTGAGGACTACGGTGTGCCAGACCCAAGCTGTGATATTTTCAATTGCCTCACATGCATGCCTAAGCTGGGCAATGAATAAGAAGACGGAATAAGAACTGGTTAATTTGAATTATGGGACTGGCAAACAATATTGAATATACCATGGACTGCCAGAAGAATAACCAAATTTGTCTTGGAAGAAATACAACCAGTGTGCTCCTTAGGAGCGAGGATGGCAAGACGGTATCTTACATACATTGGACATGTTATCAGGAAGGACCAGTCCCTGGAGAAAGACATCATGCTTCGTAAAGTGGAAGGTCAGTGAAAAAGAGGAAGGCCTTTAATGAGATAGACTGACGCAGTGGCTGCAACGGTGGGCTCAATTTAGCAATGATTCTGAGGACGGCGCAGGACTGGGCACTTTTGTTCTGTGTACATAGGGTCGCTATGAGTCAGAACCAACTTGACAGTACCTAACACAACATTTTCCAGTATGATCTTTAACTCTCTCATTTTTCATTTGTTCCCCTGAGGCTTGATAGCACGAAGCAAAAAACTTGGAAATAAGTTCAGAAAGAAAATGAGTCCAATGTGGTGGAATCCAAGCGCTAGGAGTTCTAAGAAAGCATGTGGCTGGCTTAAGGTGTCTTTTGGCAGAACACAGGGGAGGGACTTGGCCAAACTCCCTTCATGTCTCCAGCGGCAGAGAACGGCTTACCTGGCTAATACACTGGGCCCTGCAGACTGGCCTAATCCTCCCTGCCTGTGGGTCGCTTCACAGTCTGTAAATACAGGTGGAAAGTTTTTCTAGGGTGAAGAAAGCATAAGCAAGGCAGTTTGTTCAGCATCTGCTATAGATTTCAGGGAGGTGCACTCATATGCTGGAATTTATTTACATAAATCATTTTGTCATGAGGCATCATCAGTGTGAAGGTAAATGAATCAATTACATTTTGTCATTATGTATAATCATCAGGTTTTGTATTTTATAATTTACCCACTGTCAGCCTTGAGGAGAGCACTTTTCATTAAAGTATTTATTTGCCAACCTGGAGATGACGTATGGTGCTCAATTTGCTTCAGTTTGTCCTTCAGAGCTTCTCCACCTATGTTCCAATGATTCAAAGCCCAGGGGTCACTGATCAGCCTCTAACAGGAAGGTAAGAAATATCTACCTTCAGGCTCCTCTCTAAGGGCAGGAGGGAAGGGGCACAAGGAAGAAAGGAAAGATCCCCACCATGAAAATCATACCCTAGCCCCTTTGATACCTGACATAAATTTCCAGATAATGAGTACTGATTCAGTTATGTACAAAGACTAATTTGAAAGATTCTAACTTTGCTAGCATTCCTGAACGAGTTCTCTAAAAGTGACCATTTAAATGTAACTCTTTCCAAATAGCTACCCATGACTCCAGAGATTTATAAGAGAATTATGCCTCTGTCCATCTCTGGTTTCCATCTTCTAACTTGTTTAATTTTTCATCTTATAGAAGAAGCTACCAACACACATGGCCAAAGAAAAATCTCTCCTGAATGTACTATATCAATGTCTAACTTACCTCATCCTTCATTCCATCTGCCAGAAGGTTTTTTTTTTTTTTTTTGCAAAATCACATTTTTCACTGTCTCCAGGGGAGTCAGAATGTGGAGAGTTTCCCCAAGCTGGCACCTCCAATTTTTCATGTGTTTTAAATACCTGCTTCTTTCTTCCTGCCCCCTCTTCTTCCCTAGAGGTTAGTCCTTTTGGCCAGTGGCCTTTTCCTGACTTCTCCTCTGAATAGCTCTTAGTGCACACCAGAAGAGCTGAATCTACCTTTCTTCTTGACTTACAAGTCCATTTAAAGCCACAAACCTCCCATATGTCAATTGTTTTCTTCTAGCTAGTCAACAAGTAAAGAGAACAAAATCACACTCACTAAAGATATTCATTCTCATTCCCCAAGCCAGGTGGGACATGTGGAAAGAGATAATCAAGGATCTATTGAAGAATTCTGAATAATGGCAAAATCTGGAGACAATATGCCAAATAAGGTCAAAATAATTCTAAGAATGCATGTCCTTGAGTACAAAACCAAAAAAAAAAAAAAACCAAACCAGTTGCTGTCAAGTTGATGCCATCTCTTGGTGACCCTATGTGTTGCAGAGCAGAACTGTGCCCCATAGGGCTTTCAAGGCTGTGACCTTTTCAAAGTCTATCACCAAGTGTTTTTTCCAAGGTACCCCTGGGTGAGTTCAAACTGCCAACCTTTAGGTTAGCCAAGGCCTTAACCTTTTGCACTGCCCAGGGACTCCTCCCGGAGTACAAGGAGTATCTTATTTCTATCTATATCTTCTGGGGCACCTAGTACCGTGACTGTCACAGAGGACAGTGAACTGAAAAAGGACCTGGATTAATGTGTGACTCCACTGTTGACTCAGGTATCATGAGGACCTATACCATCTACTCTAGCAGTGCCCAACTGGGTAGATATCTGAGGCCCCTGCCTTGGTCCATCTACCTGCTTTATAGATGAATCTGATTTTGGGCTCAAATCTTGGCTCTAAGTATTTTATAGTTGTGTAGTTTGGAGAGGTCACTTAATCTGGCTAAGCCTCCATTCGCTCATCTGTAACGTGGACATTAACAGTACCTTGCTCATAGGTTGTTATGAGGATTAAATGAGACGATCATGTACCGTTCTCAGCACCCATATGTACAGTAAACATACTTTTACTGTTCTGGTATAGAGAGATCAAGACACAAAGATCACTAAAAAGCTTCACACAATCATTGCCCAATATTAATTCTGAAAGCACCTGTGGTCAGCACTGACCAAAAGCTGCTCTGTAAATGGTGACCATGTTATTTCACAACTGGAGGAGTGAATTTATGCTAATCTGCTCATTCTCTCTGGTATATTCCACCAGAAACACCAGATTACATACCAGGCTGGCAGATAGGCAGGCAGGGACTGGGACGCAGTCTGTCCTCGTGTTGGGTAACAAAGCTCATGTTTGCAGGTAGGATGTATCTAGACTCATGTCTAATTTACTCCTGCTATGCCTCAGAAGGAATGGCTTTCTCCTTGGGGTTGCAACCGGTGACTTGACTCAATCCACTAAGCTAAACTATAAAGTAGGAACATTAAACTTTCCACAACACTTTCAGATTCATTTTCACTTTGGTAGAGGTGTTATTCCCTAGCTGCTGCGGGGAGCCCACGCTAGGCCAGGGGAGAATAAGTCCACAAGCCCAAAGATTGCCCCATCTCTTTGGTGTCTTACATTTGGTTGTGGAGAGCTGGGATTTATACTGCCCTCGAACCAGCCGGCAGGTGGACCCATCTCCATTGCAGACCCCACAGTTATCTTCCTTGACGGTGCTTCCCAGCTGGTGATCGCAGCCAACAATCTAACAAGAAAGAGAGATGTGAATTCAACCAGGCACCTACCCAAGGAAGGACCCATTGTGAGGTCATTCGCCACCAAATTACCCTCCCTTCCTCCCTGAGGAGGCATAAAAGATACGTCCTATGAAGGGGACCGAGTCTAGGTGGAATTTGAGCCGAGCTAAGAAAGAAAAACGTAGCGTGGGTAAAAATGTTTTTACAGTTCCAATACACAAACAGAAAGGAGGGTGTGAGAGAGAGATTGAGAGAGGAGAGAAAGATCCTGAACTATTTATGTTGTTGGGTGCCATCGAGTCGATTTTTGACTCAAAGCAACACAATGTGACAGAGTAGAACTGCCCCATAGGGTTTTCTAGGCTTTTAATCTGCATGGGAGCAGGTTTCCAGGTCTTTTCTCCTCAGAGCTACTGGGTAGGTTTGAATTGCCAACCTTTGAGTTAGCAGCCAAGCGCTTAACCGTTGCACCACCAGGGCTCCTTAGTAATGTTATATAACCTTCATAAAAAAAATTCCCATTGTCAATAATTATGATTCATGGAAACCAGAAAAAAGTACAACCATGATGGAACTGTAGCAGGAAACATTTTAAAACCTTCTCATCTACTGAATCACCTCCATGTTCTATATGTCCTCTAAAATATAAACTGCATAAGGGTTAAGGTTTTCTATGTTGAGTTCTTTGATGTATTTCAAGCCACTAGAACAGAGCTTGGCAAACTGTAGGCCCTCAATAAATGTTTGCTGAATGACAATGAAAATATATACTTTTCTAGCTAGCACTTCATTTAGGAAAGGAGATTCAGCTGACTGAAACAAGGTTAGTAATATGTATGTGTGGTGGGGCAGGTGGCCATGGAGGGCAGTAGAGATGAACAACACTGAGGGCCCTGCTATTTCACTGGCCCTGTCCTGGTGGCGTAGTGGTTAAGAGCTATGGCTGCTAACCAAAAAGTTGGCAGTTCGAATCCACCAGGTGCTCCTTGGAAACTCCATGCGGCAGCTCTACTCTGTTCTATAGGGTCGCTATGAGTCGGAATTGACTCACCAGCAGTGGGTTTTTTTTGTTTGGGTGCCAAGAACAATACAAATATATCATTAACTGTCAAAACAATCATGTAAGTTATTATTATCCCCACTTTACAGTTAAAGCTATGAATCTTATCCAAGGTCACTCAGCTAATAAGCAGCAGAGCTCTAAATACATCTAACAAAACTTATATGCTTAGTCCAAACCAGGCTTAACAAAATCATGAGCCTTTATAAAGTACGTGGGCAAACTGATCCGAAACTTTACTCTTTTCTTTCTAATGCCTGAGTTAAAAAAAAAAAAAATTCAAAACTCAACTGTACCAGATTGTTCTAGTTAGATCCAGTACTAAAAGACTTATTCCATTCCCAAACTACTTCAGCTACTTCTTTGACAAAATAAAATGAGAACTGTACTAACATTTGAAGGGGCTTTTCTCCACCAAGTCCTCACAATTCCTCCTGCCTTTCAAAGATATGGTTGCTAATGTGAGGCTTGGTTTTCCTTTTTGTGGCTCTAATAATTGCAAACACATGTTTAGGCAAAAGTTTAACAATGTAATTACTTAGCATTGTGTTATCTAAGTGATATATTTTTCAAATGTGGTAATGTATCACTTAGATAACACAACTGTAGTAATGTATTTTTTTATAATTAAAAACAAGCATTTTTTAAAAATAGATGACAGAGCAACAATCTATTAACAGTCGTACATTTTTTGAAATGCAAGGATGCCAGCAAAACCTGGCGCTGAGTACTAAAGTGGGGAGAAAAGATAGGTTGACCCTGTCCCAGTGCGTTCACTGTGGTCAAGTAGCAGGTCTCCAATCCGTTCAGAGGCTGCAGTGAGGTCACTTCAGAATTCATCCAAACTTCACTCATGCAGAGCCAAGCACGTGCTGGCTTAAGTCTTCTCTGGTGTTCTTCTATGTAAGTGCAGTTAAGGTTATTTTCAAAAGTCTTATTTGTAGATGGACCCGCACATGAGCTGTTTAATTCTGTATTCACTCTTAGGTTCCATATACAATGTGAAATGGGAATGCAGATGTACCTTACTTACAAAAATTTATTTAATTATTCAACCAAAATTTACTGAGGGCTTGTTATGGGGCCAGGCACTGTGGTAAGTACTTGGGGTTCAGCGGTGAATTTCAGCATAGATGGGCACACCCCTTATGGGACTTACAGTCTAGTGGTAGAGGCAGACACTACTCAAATCATCACACAAAATAAACGTAAAATGATAATCACAATAAATGCCAAGAGCACAGATACATGGTGTTCTGAAAGCATGAAATGTGGAAAATTAGATCTGGTTATTAAGGCCAGAGAAGACTTTCCTGAGGAGGAATCTTTTGGGATGAAATACGAATGAGGAATCAGAATTAACGAGATGAAGGGGAGATGTTGCTGCGAGGTTAACCACATCTTTTCGTCATGCCTAGACACTAGTTAATTAGAAAGTAAGCAAAAACCAAAGTCAATGAGAATAACAGAAACATGGCAGGACACTAAACCATTACATTACACTAACAGGGTTGAATCCTTTGAGAAAACATGGCAATCTTAATTTAGGCAGTATCCAAAAAAAAAAATCACAGACTCTACTGTTGTTATACAGGGTTGAAAAAATATGGCCTTAATCTTACAAGGTATTCAGCTCTGTGGAAGGGCAAGATGGGTAGTGGGCAGGAGAATCCACTCTCAGGTATCTCACGCCTAACTGGATTTACTCCTTAAATTATAGGAATTTCAAGTTTCTCAAAGGATTTAAGTTTCTCTGGAAAAATTTTAATGGACTCTGATGTCTCTAAAGGAGCCAGAGGAAATAATCATAAAAACCTCTCTCTAATCCCAAAGATTTCTTATGGTTCCACAGCCATCTTAAGAACAATCCAGCTTCACCATCCAAAGTAACAGTCATCCTAGGAATAGCTAAATAGAAGGTGACATACTTTAAGGATAACTTGGCCAGAGCACTGGCTTCAGCGCTCTCAGTGTAGATTTACAGACCTTAGTTCCAGCTGGGCTTTAACTTCAGAGTTTAAAAGACTAACATCTCTCTAACACAATTGTTTTTTTCTCTGTATCAATTCTTCTTTAAGGTGCCAAAATATTCTAACTCAATTATTTGAAAATAATGTGGAACACTTTTTCACCAGATAAAATGATCTTCTTTTGGTCCAAGTTAAAATGTTTCGCAGTTATACCAGGCAAATCGCTGTTTACGTATCTCAATTGTTGATCTTAAATAATGATTTATTAAAAAGTAGTAAAACTTTAAGACTTATCATTAATAACAGAGATAAAAATATTTAGGAATCTATATAGATGAGCTTAATTTGCAGTTATAACGCTTACCTTGCTGTAGTGATCAATTTCATTACAGATTATTATGGTAAACCAGTGCTTACCTTGCTTACTGAGTCATCTGCTCTTGTCAAGTATTGTAAATTTGAAAAGAGGCAATGATTCTATAGGAAGGTGCTGAGGGGCTGGGAGAGAGATAGATACCAACCATACCTAGAAGCAGAATCTCTGATGTGGTAAAAAAAAAATGTGAAATTGTTCAATAGAGATGATCTGGTAAGCAAGGTAGGCACTGTGCTTATCTTGACTATTAGATAATCTGCCCCTGAATACAGGGCTTGCCATTTTAGATACACAATAAATATTGTTGAATCAACGAAACACATAACACCAAGCATAATTATTTGCTAATAATTCAAACGTAGGTTATAGATAAACAACCTGAGATTACAATCACTGATGACACATATGCATTAAAAATGTGCATATATGTATGTGTATGTATCCATGTGTACAGATGAACCATAAATGAGAACCAGAGGGCAAACCTACCCCTTGCTGAACAAGAATTACAGTAAGGGGCTAGTATTTTTAAGATACTATTTCCCAGGTGCACCTCCGTGCATTATTAGTGGAATGTCATAGAAGACAATGTCCAGGTCATAGAGTTCCCAGACCCACCCCATTCTGGGAAAAACATTAAAGTGAGATAATGACCACTTATGACTATTGGCAACTGTGTGGAATTTTTTGCAAAGGACGGAAAATTAACAGAATATTTTGGCTCGCTGCAGCTGATTAGCACACCTACTTCTCACTTATCAACTATCTCGTTATCTGATGTTTCGCATTTACAGGACAACAGTAAAATACCTACTATCCAACTATTTTGTGCATTAATGAGGTGGCAGGCATGGCAGTAAGGCTGCTGAGTGTCCCCTCCAGGAAGCTGGGCTGGGCTGCCCCACACTCTCCTCTCCCTCTTTCCGGAGGGGGTGCTGTGCCCAGCTGTGAGTGGGGTCAGCCTCCTCCGAAGCCACGGCTTCCGAGCCGAACCACAGGCAGCACCGAGCCTGCGGACACCTGTTCTGGGTTCCCAGGTCCTACAGGGCCTAAGCCTGCAGCTCATATTTGCTGTGGGGTGGGAAGGGAGGAAAGAAAGAGGTATTGGAGGAGGGCGTTTGGAAGAAATGCATGTGAGATTAATGACATCCCAAAGCGAGCCAAACTGGGCCTGAAGCCCACCTTGGCAGGCAAGGAGGGCACAGCAGGCCCCAGGATCGTGAATGCAGGGCTTGCAAAGGTGGGAGTGGAGTCCTGGAGGACACCTGGGGGGCTGCTCTGACCCAGCGCAGGAGGAAGGTGAAGTGGTTAAGCCATGGGTCCTCCAGTCACACAGCCCGGCTTCATCCAGCTTTGTCTGCATAATCTGTAACTGGACTTGTCACGGTGATGAGCACATCAATAAATCTTTTTTTATTAAAGCTGTGATTATTTCTAACGATCATATTTTTTAAATAAAAAAATCAGACAAATGGATGGTCTGAAAACAGGAAAAAAAAAAAAAAACCTCCATCTTGGCGTAATGCCAATTTTCGTATAACGACCTGGTCCTTGGAAACTACCCATGTCCATAAGTAAGGAGTGGGTGTACCCTGCTGCTAAGTATCAGCTGGCTGCAGTGCTCTAGCCTCCCTCTCATCCAAAATGACTGAACAGTGTTGCTGGTTTTACAAAACTTTCATCTCAGGTGACATAAAGAGTGAGACGCTCCAAGAACAATTTACATGAAGGGAAAACAGCACCCCTGAGACTTACCAAGATGAACAGTAATGTTTTTGATGTCCAGACACCATTAGAGGGTCATCAACTTTTGCTTTTATATCTTGAATGTAAGCTTTTCGTGCTGTCTCTTAGGTATATGTTAATATAAACGCACATGGATGTGCAGTCCTTCATCTAATTTCTTAGGAGAACACTCACACTTACCACTGATGATTTTTCATCCACCTTCTTCAGGATTTACTAAAGAAAGAGGGAACCACTCCCTCCAAAAACAAAAAATCTAGGATGACAGCATCCAATCCAAGTTGGCTCATGGACTTGTATGCTCTGCAGATTCTAGGCATCAGGCCTACAGTATGTGCTGATATGGGTTTTTTCCTTCACTCTACAGAGCTGACAGCAAGTGAACAGGCAGAACACAAGACTGGAATTCTCTAGACACTGAAACATGTATAATAAAATGTCTTCACTAGGAGTCACAGGAGAAAGATACATCACCAAGCTAATAATTTGGAGAATGTAAATAAACACAACCCATAAGCAGATACCATACGCTAGACTGACAAGCTCACATAGGTTCATGCTGGCCATGTTTCAAATGGTTTTCCATAAGGACCGTGCCTTCTAGCACTGAATACTGAGCCTGTGATGTCAAGCTTTTCTTGATCCAATACCATGAGGTAAGAAACTTTTTAATCCCTCTATATTCAGCACTAGGAAAAACAAATATGGAAAATTAAACTCTGCAAACCCGATCACTCCCGCTCTTATTTATAACTATTTAATGCAGATAGGACTTTATGGTTCACAGGATGCTCTTTGTACATTACACCTTATTTACCAATTCTGTTAAGTCAACAGGGGAGGCAGTGTATCTCCAATCTTGTCCTCAAAAGACTTAAAAAAAAAAATGCTTAATTCATTGATGTTTGGCCTATTGGTAAGATGATTTATCAAAGATTTATAAGATGTTCAAAAAAACAAATGAGAAATGGGGCAAAGAAAAATAAGGGTGAGAAAGAAAACGTAAAACTGCACACACTGTGAGGTCGTATACGTCTGCTAGATGGGGGCCACAGACTTCGACTTGCGCTTCTTAGAAAAGAGGAAAACACAAGCAGTTACAAGAGTCATAGCACCTACTGAATCTTTTAGAAAACGTATAGGGGAGTGTGTTTCTTGTAGTACACACTAAATAAGTATTTGCATAATGAAACTAGCTCAAGATAACCACAATTTCTCAAAGTACCAAAACCCGAGATACAGATCTCCCGTGAGTCTTTTGAAAGGCAATGTCATGTCAACAATGTCCCAGTAACATCTGAGCAAATAAATACAAGAAGTTTCAAAGAGCTAGTTCCTTAATAACCTTTGATGAAGCCTAGTGGTCAGGGAACATTTGGTAAAAGCAAATTTTAAAAGGTCAAAACAAATCATCTAGGTACAGAGTGCTGTGATTCGATTAATCCAAGGTTAGACTTTAAAGTACTTAGGCTAGCCTGGCAAAACACCACCCCTGTGCAGCTCCCTTCTGCCAGGACCCATAGTAGACACTGCTAATCAACCGCAGCACCCTCTGCCACTGAGCTTTTATAAGACCTTGGAACGCTTTCCAACATTGTGCTCTAGAAGCCAAATCCAATCAATGGTTGTTTCACGAAGAGACTAAACCAATCTACCATTCCAGAGTCAAAGAAATGGACTGGCTGCCTATCTTTTAGACAATTCTCCACAAATATTATTTCTCTTAAGATTTGAATAATTTCAAGTACAGATTATAAAACTGAAGTTCAGAGAAGATAACTAATTTCCCCAAGGTCACATAGCTGGTCAATAACAAAGCCAAACTTCCAATTTGGGATTTCTGACTAAGTTATATAGCAGAATTCCTATGAACCATGAAGAGACATACTATACAATATTCACACGGCAGTGGTGAACAGTGACAACAAGGTTGAACATACTTATCAAGACCACCACCAGAGCCAGACCTATGCACAGAGATGAACAGATAGCTTCATCTATAACATGTGACTTGGAAGCACATATTGGAGTGAATGGGGAGCGACTACTCTCCATCTATACCTGCGCTCCACCCCTCCTCACCTCCAGGCATACGTAAACACACACACAAATACTCCTTGCTCATAGTTTGTTGTGGGCACCCACATTTCCTCCTCCACATTCTTGTTTCTTTGGTTTACAGCTAAAATCTCTAATATGAGAAAAAAGGATCCCTGGTAATTTGCAAACATGCTAATAGTAGTCCGTGAGCTATGTCTACTATTTCCAAAAACCTAGTGGAAATATATTAGCTTGCAATCAAACCACATAAAGCCACCAAAATACCAACCATCTCTTTATACAAATAAGCTAAATCCTGATTTTTACGGCATTTATTTTTAATTGCAAACCCAGGTCTTTCAGTCACAAAATGGGAAAACAAATTATTACTTAATACATGTAGTACTTTGAGTAGATGGAAACTTCCAAAACACATGGCCCATACGAAAAGAAAATTAAAAAGGGCCCCTTTGTTTTAAAAAATTAGGAACCACTGGTGTAGTCCTTTGTTTACTGTTCCGATACCCTTGGGTGGAGTAACACATGAAGTTAAATTAAACCAAATCAATGAGTATAAGACATTTGTACTTGCTTGGGGGAACAGAAATAAGTAGTAGGCATGGTCCCAATCTAAATTAAAACCATGAATGGGTTTAATCAGATCATTTCCACAAACAGGTGAGAACAGGAAGGGCGTTAAGATCACCATAACTAAACATCAAAGGAACATGGAGGAGGAGAAAAAGAGAAGGCCACCTAGAGGGAAGGTGAACCTATTTAGGTACATGCTATATCTTCTTCTCATTTATTCTTACAATAGCCTTGAAAATTAGCTGTAATTCTATTTTACAAAAATAAAAATTAGTTTCAGAAACATTAAACAACTTGCCCCAGAGGACGTTACCAGGAATCGGTGTTAGTCAGTTGAAATGCAGGCTGAGAAGCATTATGCCATTAGTGAGCGATCCCTCTATTACATGGCACTGTTCTCCTCTTGGGAGTTAGAAGGGCAGTTTGGAGACAGGCAGAAGGGTACAGGTGTTTCTGTCAATCGTACCTTATTGCCAAAAGCAACACCTGCCTACAACCTTAAGTATTAAGATTGAGCAACAGGAAAACCTGGTATCTTTATAGTCAGTGAGCTTTGAAGGTACATCTCCAATGGGCAGGATTTTTTTTTTTGAGGAGAAATCTAATTTTTTTTTACACAAAATCTTCATTGTTAAGCATTAACTCCACTTCCTCCAGGCAAAGCTTTTTAAAAGGAATTCTCCCCATACATAGCACTCTTTCTTTGGGGTTTGCCAATCACTGCTAGCACTACTCAGTTTCCTTTTGGATTCCCCAGAGCCCTTACTATGTCCCATAAAGTCCTACAACATGTAACCAAGTTACCTCTCTGACCTCAATTCTCTCTGGCTCATTCTTTCTGCTGTTTTCTAAACACAAAACACACTGAGCACTTTCTCATCTTAGGGGAGCAATGGTTGTGGCCCTTCACTGGAACATTCTTCTCTAGACATTTCCATGGCAGCTCCCTTACCTCCTTTAAGTCTTGGCTTGAAAAAACTTCCATGTTCTCAATATGGCCTACTTTGACCAGACTATTTAAGATGTATCTCCTCCAGTCGCAAGTCCTCTTATCCTGTTCTTTTTTTTTTTAATTCTATAGCACTTATTTTAGAATTCAATATAATTTACTTATTAAGTTTATTATTTATTTCTATCTTGTTCTACTAGAATGTAGCACCACAAGGTTGGGAATTTTTGTACGTTCTGTTCATGGTTCACCCAGAACAGTGTCTAGTATACAGCAAGTAACTAATACTTGTTGAATGAATGGACTCCATCCACAGAAAAGACCACAGGTAACAGAAATAAGTTATATTGTGGTTTCAAAGAATTTTCCTTCTTGTCCCAACCTAGAACACAATGGCAGCCATAACTTCAACTCTTTGCTGAAGACCAAAAGAGAGCTCTCCTGTCAAAAGTAAAAGATCTCTGAGGATGGATCACTTTATAGCGCTGTAATCTGAGAATTTAGTTTCCACTTGTTACTTTGTCTGCTACGTCTCTGGTCCTTTATACGCTGCTCCAGAATTGTCTTGGGGGTATAAATGCATATTTTTGCTGAATGAGTTTCCCTTTGACCCCTTTCCACTAAGCACAATGCTCTGGGCCTCATGCCCTAACTCTGGTACCAACTTTGGACTCAGAAACTGGCTTTGTACTTGATTTCCTGAGTACTTGATTCTTGGCTCTTTCGAATGGGCGTTAGCTTGGGAAACCCTTTAGTCTGACTCTTCCCATTACCCTGTGTGAGCTATAGCCTGTGGGCTGGTCATATGGTTGTACCAGTGCCATACTCCTTCCCTCACCCCCACAACTCCCAAAGGGAGAGGACTTCAAAGACGGCTGTGGTTAAATCCTGAAGTAAGGAGCACCTGGTCTCACGGGAAAGAGATTCTGCCAGGTGGTGTTGCTTTATCAGGGCCCTATTTCTACCCCCTTTATTGTCTGAGCTATGGATATTTTTCTACTCCTTATTGGCTTGCTCACCTTGCAGTCTTAGAGCTGTTGGGTGGATCTCAACCAGTTCTGTGGTGTTATCTCTTTATATTAGAAAGTAAATGGAAGAAAAGAGAGATATCAATGCTAAGAATATGTGACAGCTGACAGAAACAGTGGTAAATTTATCAGATTGCAAACATTTTCAAGAGTTTTTCCTGTACTGCCTTTCATGAGGTCAAGGTCAAGATACATCTAATGGCTGCATAAACATCGTGAAAGGGTAGAGAACGACTAAGTCTTATTTTCAATATTAAAAGTCTCAGGTGCTCCCAGCCTGATTTAATTTGCTCCTTTTTTTTTTTGTTTGTTTCAGGGTCAAATTCTTGTGTAAATTTATTGCTAAACACATCTGGATTTTTCTGCATGTTGCTTTTAGTTAAATTTGTTTACTAGTAGTCTTCAGCAGAAATCCTAAGAATTTACCTAGCATAGACATATGTGCATGCAGACACTAGAATTCATTCTCAGCAGATGCTCAAGGGACTTTTCTTTACAGGGCTGCTGTCTCCCTCCTCTGCTTCCAAAATTAGGGTGTCTGGAGAATGTGAAACAAAATTATACAAAGGCCTGACCTCTGCCCTTGCTTCTGTCTCTCAAACTGTGAAGTACCCAAGAGAGAAAGTGTTGAATTTGGCCTCACTTCACATGGCATTAACTGTAATTCTTTGTAAATCGTGGTGACATCATGGTATACTTTGACATCACCGCTCAGACTCCCTTCTGCTGCTGGGTATATAGTACATAGTTTTTGTTCAAACACAAGAGTCCTTTGTTGGAAGAAAGGATAGCAGCTGGTCTTCTGCCCTGGTACAAATGTGGATCTTACTGGAATGTGTCTGTTCAGTAAGTCACCACAAAGTAGCCATTCTGCTTTGATGGCTAGAACACACTCACATGTAGCTCTGGAAAATTTTTGTGGAAATTTACATCTAAAGAGTTCAAAGTTCCAGATAAGGGCCATAATTCAGCAAACTTCTGTTCATAATAAAGCTCTCATTTACATGTCTGGATATGTTATCTGCAGTCAATATCGCAAAAGCAGTAGTAAGCTGGCTGTGTGTGTGAAGGCTAGAGGTGAAGAAGAATGAAGGGAAGAGAGGGTTATATCTATCTCCCCAAACAGTTCTCCTCCCCTAGTAATTGTTGAAGCATCTCAGATCCCCGAGTCAAAAAGACTTTTGCCACTCCTCGGCTCTCAGGTCTATTCCTTGGTTATGTCCCAAAACATATTCCAAAAACCCATTGCCATTAAGTCAATCACAACTCATAATGACCCTGTAGGGCAGAGCAGAACTGTCTCATAGAGCTTCCAAGGAGCACCTGGTGGATTTGAACTGCCGATCTTTTGGTCTGCAGACGTAGCTCTTCACTACTACACCACCAGGGTTTCCAAAACATACTACTTTATACTAATCTGAAGCTTCCTGGATGGTACTGTCAGTATTCTGCTTCAAAGTTGTCATTTTCCATTGATATATTTATTTCACTTCCTTTCCTGGGCTCTCTATTGCCATTTATATCTGCTCACATTGCACCTCTTTCGGTGGAAGTCTGGAAAAATCTGATCAAAGACAGAGTTTACTCAAAAATATAATCTGTAAAAGAACTCTAAAATTCTGTCCCATATGACTCTAGTGCATGCAGAAGGCAACAAATTTTCTCATCAACTGGAGAAACTAAAGCTTCGGCATCTAAGATCCTTTCCAGAGGACTAGGGCATAGCACAAAAACATTTGGATGGGATTGTAAGCTGCTTTTATTGAAAAGATATATAGGATTTTTACTTTGTCACAGAACAAATAGTGCTGTGACATGACCTTCAGTTCTATCATAAGCCTGTCAGTTGCAGAAAATATCCCCCCCGCCCCCGGAAATGTTATACTTAAGATCAACCAGACCATAGTGTCCCATCTCAGTGTTTTATCACATACTCATGTTCTTGGCCATTTCTTACCCAGGAAATCATTATTATACCAAGATTCTACGAGTTGTACGGTCCTAAATCATGGAAGAGGAAGCATGACATTGTGGGGGAGAAAGAATTCAACCTGGATGTGATGACTTATTACTGCTTGTTTGAATACATCATATACTGTCAATATGAGACGCAGTTATCTCATGAGTTGTAAGAGGATAATCGTATCTGCTTTATGTATTTATTGTAAGGATTCAATGTCATAAAAACATAGCATACATAAAAAGATTCAGTACATTGCCTAAAAACATTGCCTAGCACATAACAACTTTGACCATATACCCTGGAATTTCTGGGGCAATTCCATTTTCAAATTTCCTATTCCATACTCCC
Organism: Loxodonta africana; assembly: GCF_030014295.1. NCBI lineage: Eukaryota > Metazoa > Chordata > Mammalia > Proboscidea > Elephantidae > Loxodonta > Loxodonta africana. Next base: position 98,413,863 of record NC_087350.1, read on the forward strand.
CTTAATTATCAGACCATGTGTCCTCATTATTTTTTGGGATAAGTGGTCGCTGAGCAAATACGAGGTATTTATTTGCTCAGCTTATATCTGAAACGTGCCTGAAGCTGTAAAGGGTGCCTTAGAGAGCTGGGCACCTGTAGACTTGTCGTCCTGCAACTCTAGGTACAAGGTCAAGTTTGCAAAAGCTCACATCCATTTCAGCTCCTCTGGATTTCACTGCAGCAGACATGAAGTAAGGTCACAACTCCAATCCTGTAGAAGTGTATTCTCCTTGACAGGGAGTCTACTCTGCTAAAATAGCAATGAAAGACCATCAAGTCTATTTGGCTCTTTGGGAAATGACCTGCGGGAGTTTTGAAGGATTATGATTAGAAATGAAAAAACCAATCTGAAATTGCTGTAGAGTAGCAACTCACCTTCTCTGTGGCCCACTCAAATGAAGAGGATGCTTAGAATTCTTAAAATATCCTTCCTTCGCTCTCTAATTCTGGGGTCTCCGATCCAGAATTAATTCAGGGACCACTTACAAACATGTACAAGCCAGTAACAATCACTAAATATATTTATTAATACAAAATAGAGATCTCCCAAAGTATTCTTCTAAAACTTGAGGTCATGGGAAAGAGATACTTGCAGGGGCAGGGGCAAGAGCTTGTTTTCTCCATGGGAGCCCCGACCCATATGAATGTGTTGATATGCCAGCTGCATTTAATGAAAAAAAGCAAGTGCTCAGTAATCTACCTTGACATAAGGAACATTCAGATTCTATCTATTTTAATGGTGAAGAAACCATGAATCTGAAAGTACAAGCCAAAAACAAATCAGTTAAAATTTTTTTAAAAAGGACGAGTAGCCTTCTTGAAACTGGGAATTTGAACGGCTTATTAATCAGAATAATCAATAAACCAAGCATGCAAGCAACAGTCTCAAAGTCCTAAGAGAAATATGAACTGCCTGATTTTTAAGGGACCAAAAATGTCCTGTTGTTGTTGACAGGTGCCGTAGAGTTGATTCTGACTCATAGCAATCCCATAGGACAGAGTAGAACTACCCCAGAGGGTTTTCAACGAGCTGCTGGTGGATTTGAACTGCCAACCTCCTGACTAGCAGCGAGCTCTTAACCACCACACCACCAGGGCTCCTAAAAATGTCCTCAGCAAGGTGAAAGGTCAGCTGCTGGATGTGGTGACTCGACTGATGAGAAAAAAAAGGCTGACAGAAAGTTATCAACTTGGCTACCGTTTCAAACCCTAGCTTGTGGGTAAGGATAACTGGTCACATGTTGCTGAATCACTGCAATATTATGACAATGGCAAAATGAACTGCTTCATCTTTCATTTTAGACTATAAAAAATTCACTCAATGGCCCTGGGATAAACAGAAATGACTGCATCCATTCTTCCCTTTCAGAAAGATTCAGAAAATACCACTAACCACCTACTCACAGACACACAAATGCATTCTTATTCCTTCCTATTGTAGTCCTAGTATAAATCTAGACGAAGCTAAAAATTTCAAATCTGACAGAATTCAACATTCAGCATACGTCTAGTTTGAAAGTAAAAGAAGAATACTTAAATTTAGAAACATTTTAAAACTCAAGTTTTTATAATAGTTATAGATAATTGGTTTTCAGTCTGTTTTCCAAAACTACTTAAACAGTATTACCTTAACACAAAAAGCTTGTATATGTGCTGTCTTCTAACCTCTCTAAAAACCCATTGCCATCGAGTCAACTCAGACTCGTAGTGACTGTCTTAGTTATCTAGCGCTGCTGTAACAGAAATACCACAAGTGGATGGCTTCAACAAACAGAAAATCATTCTTTCACAGTCTAGGAGGCTAGAAGTCCGAATTCAGAGTGCCAACTCCAGGGGAAGACTTTCTCTCCCTGTCGGCTCTGGGGGAAGGTCCTCGTCATCAATCTGCCCCTGGTCTAGGGGTTTCTCAGTGCAGGGATCCCAGGTCCAAAGGACATGCTCTGGCTGTGCTTTCTTGGTGGTAAAAGGTCCCTCTGTCTTTCTGCTTGCTTCTCTCTGCTTGAGACTGACTCAAGATACAACCTAATCTTGTAGACTGAGTTCTGACTCATTAACATAATTGCCTCTAATCCTGCCTCGTTAACATCATAGATCTAGGATTTACAACACGTAGGAAAATCACATTAGATGATAAAATGGTGGACAGTCACACAATACTGGGAATCATGGCCTAGGCAAATTGATACACATTTTTGAAAGACACAATTCAATCCATAACAGTGACCCTATAGGATGGAGCAGAACTGCCCCATACAGTTTCCAAGGCTGTAATCTTTAAGGAAGCAGACTGCCACATCTTTGTCCTGTGGCGCAGCTGGTGGGTTTAAACGTTAACCTTTTGGTTAGAAGCCCAGTATATAACCACTGCACCATCAGGGCTTCTTTTAACCTTTCTAAAGGTAGCCAAATTACTTGCCTTAGGACCCTTACTTCACTGATTCCAGGCAGAGCAGATGCAAGCAGATGGAGGGAGATCAAACACAGAGAAGGAAGGGATTTCCAGTTTTTAGGGTTCACGCAATAATCATTATTTGGCTATACTGCACCACAGAACATTTCTTCTGCATCTATAAAACATGTAATTTGAGGAAACTGGTTTACATTTCTAAAATATACATTATGCCCATATCAATACATCTATGTGAATCTAAACAGAAGAGTCCCCAAATTCTGCATTTCTGGGTCTATCAAACATCAAACTTGATAGAAAAACAAGATTTAACCATTGATGTTAAAGTTTTCAAATGCGGCCATTTCAAAGGGTTGGCCTAGCCTTCATGTCATTTTTCAACATTAAAATTCCACTATTTAAACTTGAACTGTTTTCTGTAGACGCAGGTATATTACGAGGAATCACTTACTATGATGTATATGTATGGGTAGATGAAAATATTTGTTAAATTAATATGAGAATTTTTAGGAATATTGTGCTCCTCAGAATACCTGGGCACTGAGTTCTCAGATGATATTCAACCTTGATTTTTAAGTTATTTTTAATGAGACAAGTGTGTCATGAGCAAGGCTTATGTGGACTGCTCATTGTTGGCTGGCTTGTCTTCTTCCTTAAGACAAAAGCAGCTGCTTATCTCAGTGAAGTGTGGTCTTCAGAGCTGAAAACCACCAAGTCTCCTGTTTTTTGGCTAGTGAATGGCAGTTGTATCTGAGTAGGCAGGAAGGTAGAAAATAAATTGTCAGCCATATCTATCCTGAAGAGTGGGGAATCAGATTAGAAAATTATAGCTGTGGCAATGGACAATTCTCACTTATCAAACCTGACATCAAGAGACAACAGAAAATAGCGAAGAGGAGGAAAAGCACTGTATGGCTTATGAGGCCAGGTACTATCAGGTCTTTTACAGAAACCAGGAAGCCTGACAACTCTGTGATTACACAGATGAAGAAACCAAAACAAATTCCTCTGTCACCTACCAGGAGAATGCGGGAGTTGGGATTCCAACCCCTTTCTAATATACCATTCCTCTTCCTAATATGAGGAGCCCTGCTGGCGCAATGGTCAAGTGCTTGGCCGTTAATTGAAAGGTTGGTTGTTCTAACCCAACCAGCAGCAGCGATCTGCTTGTGTAAAGATGACAGCCTAGAAAACCATATGGGGCAGGTCTACTCTGTCACACGGGGTTGCTAGGGTCCAAATCAACTCTACAGCATCTGATAAGAACAACAACTTCCTGTTATACCAGACCACCTGATGTACCAAAGGTCTTTAAAGAAAAAATTGTGTGCATTCTACAAACACCACATGTGTTAATCAGTTATGCATAGGAGAGCACGCTGTTTAAAGAAGCGGTTTTTGAGGACATGTTTGTACCACTATGGTTAAAAACCTAGCTCACCACATATCAATAATGTTTACTAAGTTTGTTTCTTAGCACCAGACTAAAGCTATACTTAAAGGAGGGAAGATACCCCTGAAGGACAGTTTCTCGGGAGACAGAAAACTTCCAAAAAGATCCCAAGACATTTCTAATAACATGAAAACCATCCCCTGTTAACTTTATTACCAATGCTTGTCTGTAGCTTGACTCTAGCACTGACTCTGTTACTACCTTAAATAGAGGGGAAAATACCACAGTAGCAGTTGGCCTGAAAAAGGAGATGGGAGGAGTGAGGGGCGAGAAAACAGAAACAAACTGAATTCAGCCCAAACACAGCTTGCATCTGGGTGTCCTAACCGTGAGAGACTTTCTTACAAAGCCCAGCCAAAGGCCAGTGCTTATGACCCCAATGTGAACTTTGATTCAAACCACACAGTATCAGAAAGGAGAAGAAAACCCAGAATGACGTACTGTTAATTACACAGTGTGCTGACTTTAACCCTTAGTTGATACAAATAGTATCTACCTCTGCTTCTACCCCAGGAGTAGGTCCAGACCCTAGCATAAGAGCATATTCCGGTATCAAACTAACTTCACACCCAGCTCTGACTGCTCTCAGTCAGAGGTAAAATCAAAACATTTGGTAAGCAGGTGAAGAGAGTACTTTCATGAGTTTCTATTTCGGAACCTCACAAAGATCCACAAAAGCTAGAAAATTGGAAGCTTTAGCTTCAAAAATGTTCACAATTACAGTAGCAGCAGTGATTCAAGTACAAAATAGAACTACGGAACAATTCTGTGAGAAACTCATCCTGCAGACGCTCCTAGAGGCCCGATCTGTCTCTGGACCTGTTTCTGTTTTAATTTCCTAAGATGAAGGCCAGAATCCACTGCCGAGTACAAACACACTGTTGCCTTAAAATGTGCGTCACGTCACGGTTGCTTTCCTGGGACTGAGGGCTTATCTTGATAGTTCCACAAGTGATAGCTTCCTCTGCAATGGGACTGGAATTTTATTTTAGATGAAACTGCTTTCTCAACTGTCATGGCAGCCCTTGGGTCTAATTAAATATGAAGTAAAAAAGGCTCCGTTTTGTATGTATCCATTTAAATTGCAGATGTGGATTCGCCTGCCAAACAAGAACTCCCAATCATAAATCAACATCCGTATCCATAAGCAGGCTGCCGCCCTCTGAAACACCTCATTGGTATGCAAAGAGGCACAGCCATACTTTTATTTCTTTTCTCCAAACACACATCTCACTATTTTCATGGTTATTCTCTGAGCTTGGGAGCACAGAGGGAAGAAAGGTGGAGAAGAATGTAGGAGAGACAAATTCCACAGCCTAAAGAAGCTGAAGATTGTTTCAGCGTCAAGATCTCCATTACAATGAGCGAATCCTTTCCTCAGTGCCCTTTACAGAAATAGTATTGTACTAGCTGTTAAAGGGGAAAGACTGAAAGGGTCAAGGGTCTGCTTTTGAGAGCGTTTATAAGCTAGATGTAGAGGTGTAAGAATAGGAGGCAGAAAAGCAACAGACATAAAGATAATTAACATAAGGAACACACAGTACTGTGTAAATACATACATGTAAGTCAATATATGTTATGTTTGTTGTTGTTGAGGGGCTCTGTAGTGATGCCTTTACCACCAGCTGGTCCTATGGCCTCCTCTCTGGACCTGCACAAAGCCCCATGTGTTTGCTCTCTGAGCAAGCTTTACATGGATCATCCAACCGTACAGTGTAGTATAGTATAAAAAACAAACAAAACAAAAACAGTAATCATCGAGTCAACTCTAACTCATGGTGATCCCATGTGTGTCAGAGTAGAACTGTGCCCAATAAGGTTTTCAATGACTGATTTTTCAGAAGTAGATCACCAGTTCTTTCTTCCAAGGTGCTTCTGGGTAGACTTGAACTACCAACCCCTCAGTTAGCAGTCAAACACATTAACCATTTGTACCACCTAGGGACTCCTAGTGTAGTATAGTAAGTATAATTGCAGCCAGACACATCTCATTTTGAATCCAAGCTCTGTTATTTATCAGCAACATGACCTTGTCCACGAGGTATCATCTCTCCATGTTTTGGTTTACACATATATAAAACTGTGCTAATCTCATCTCAAAAAGTTGTTGTGAAGAGTCAGTGAAAAAACAAACATAAAGCTCTTAGAGACCAAAGGTCTGTAAAGCTCTTGGAATGTAATAACGGCAGCTATTACTAACAATCACAATGACGACATCAAAAACAACTATGGAGGTTGAATAAATAAAAAAATGAAAGAAATGGATGCTAATATGTGTTTTTAAAAATTGTTCTCTGATGTTCTTCAAAAGTCAAAAATTGAGCTCTCATTTTGCGTAAAGTATTATTACTCATTATTCAAGTGACTTGATTTGCTCTCTCAGAAGCTCCCCACTGACATACAGAAGGCAAATGGAATTGTTCAGAGAGTTAGGTATCAAAACATTCAGAGATTCACCATGACACACTGTTATGCCCTCAGGCTGACTTCCGGTCCTCCCATTTCTCAATATGCGACCTATTTATCTCCATGTGCTGTGTAATTCTCTATCAGGAACAAAAGTCTCAAAAGACTAGATATAACAATAGGAACACACTTTATTAGTAATGAACAACTGAGAACTGCCTGTGTCTGATAAATCTGAATGGGAGAATAAAAAGGTTTTAAGCAACAGATTTGGGGTACAGATGGGGCTGATTTCTCATCAGCCTGGGAAAGGTTGATGGAGGAGGTGAGATGTGATCTATGCATTAAAAAATGGCAGCAATACTTTGGAACAATAACGGCAAGATGCCAAGTTCCCCCCCAAATCGGAACCAGACTGGAAGCCTGGTCTGGGGCTTGAATCCAGGTGAGTCCTTATTCCAGTGTGGGTACTGTGCTAAACACATTCCTCCAGGCTGAAAACCAGAAACTCCTTTCCTACAGCCCCTGAAAAATCTTGCTGGAATCCATTAAGAAATTATTTGAACCCTGGTGAACTTTTGGCTGAAGAAGAGATGAGGCTCGTGTTTGTAGCAGAAAGTTCATCTTGTCCTAGTACAAAAAGATTTTAGGATGAACCAAGGCAGAGGTTTTCCATGGCTTGTCTATCAGTATTAACTTCTGAGCCTTTCTAGCCCATCAAAGGATGAAAGATGCAACTCACTGCTCAGAGAGTGGAGGAATAACTGGAGGCTTAACTCCTCTTTCACAGGCAGCAGGCAGTAGCAAAATCATATCCATTTATTAACCAGGAAGACATTTCTTAGGCATTAATGTCCTACCATCTTCATCATGACTACTAATTGCAACAGAGCAAGGCAATTTGCAAAACTCTACCGCCTTAATAAATTACTTCCTGTTACAGAAAACGATCTGGGATATATCTCAGACTAAATCTCTCAATGACTAAAATTCTAGACTTTTAAAAGTGCTAAGAGCCTTCTGGAAACCCTGGTGGTATAGTGGTTAAGTGCTACGGCTGCAAAACAAAAGGTCGGCAGTTCGAATCCCCCAGGCGCTCCTTGGAAACTCTACGGGGCAGTTCTACTCTGTCCTCTAGGGTCGCTGAGTTGGAATCGACTTTTTTTTTTTTTTTAAGAGCCTTCTGTCAAATACTTTTACTATATTCCACAGAAGTTACGCACACTCAATAAAATCCACTTCCACCTAGATTGGAGTCCTGATTTAGGAATACATATACAAGGGAAAAAAATTACAGACTTGACAATGCGGCCATAGCCATGTACAGCATGTCTAAGAAACTTCCCAGTGGCCATGACAGTGCTACTCGCTCTATTCTCACACCACTCTGTGTCTTTGCCTTAACTAGCCAAATTGTATTCTATACCCAAGAAAGCAAACCCTTGCTTTTCTTATTGTTTGGTGCCGCCGAGTCGGTTCCTACTCATAGCGACCCTATACATAACAGAACAAAACAGTCCTGTGCCATTCCTATTCAAAACCAAACAAACCAAACCAAACACTTTCGTTCTTGCTCAGGCCACATAAAAACCAAGAGTGGAGATGGCTACATAGTCACATCATGTTGCTTAATGAACAACTGTTCCATGGAAGGATGGATCAATGAATTAATAAATCTCTGTTGACCAACAGTAATTCTTAAGTTTCTGCCTTAGGAGGTAAGAGCTACCCAAATGGACAGAATTCTTTCCCCACCATGGAAATCCCCGGGAGCAGAGAGAAAGAGAGTTGTTAAGTATAGTAAAAACTTGGAAAAGGAAAACCCTAGGTATGTTCTTTAATCGTAATGGGACTTTGATCACTTCTTCCCAAGCTTTTCCCCTTGATGCCATTCCCTCCTCCCACTTTACCTGATACATCTGTTTGTTTCTTTAAATCATCTGTAACTCTGTGCTGGCCGACACTAAACCAGTAAAAAAAAAAAAAAAAAAAACCAGTACTCAAGAGGTGCAATCATGGGACTAGCCAGCCCCAGTTCCTGGCCACTGAGTGCTCACTACAGCTTGTAGGTGCAGTAGGTTTACACTTGGCATTTCTGCAAGAATGGAAGTTGTGGGTATAAGGTTTTTTTTTAGAATGTTGCACTGCTGGCAAGGTCTTCCACTTGTATGTTCTTTTTTATAATGCAACTATTTTTGAGTGAATGGAATGTTCCTGTGATAATTTTGGCCACAAGAGAGGGAAATTTAGCTCAGGGACTGAAACGTACTTAATAATGGTGAAAGACACTAACAAAAATGAATAAATAACCCAACTCAAAAGAAAATAATTTGAACTTTTAGTTTAAAGATTCTTAAAAACACACATACAAAAAGCAGTCTTACCTAACACAGATTAAAGAGCACTCGCCTTGGAGCCAGAAGACCTGGTTTGAGTCTTCTTGGCTCTCCCACTTGCTAGTTGAGAGACCTAGGGCAAGTCACATCTCTGCTCTGCTTAATTTTTTTTTCAGCAATAGAAAAAGGAGACTCAGCTCTCCAAGGTCCCCTTCAAAGCCACCACTTAGTGACTAGCTTTGCAGAGAGGTTCGAAATGTCTCCCAAGAACTCTGAATTTGTCTTGGCCTCCTTGTTCTATTAACCACACAGATCATTTCTTGCTTTTCCTCCCCGATTTCTCAGATTCTTAAATGTCCTCTTGGATCACAGATAGTCAACCCACAGCAAAAACACTACATTCCTTTTTGATTTGAGCAGTCTAACCAAAGAGGCAATAGAAAGGACAAGTGGGGTTTATTATACTACATTTAGGTGCTTTGGTGGATTTTCCTGACTTTGGCAAGCAGGACTTGCCAGAAGACTACTCCATGAGAGTCTTTGGCAATCGTGAAGGTGCTAAAACTTGGGTAAAATTATGTCCATGGCTCAAAATCTAGTAGGTATCTGATGTTCACGGCTCAAAATCTGGAAGGTGTCTGATGTTTTAAATTGCTTTCATTAAGAATTTGACCAAGTAGCTACAACATTAATAATAATAATAAAAATCATCCTTTGACCTTACTTGATATTTCTTGGGAAGAATGTCAGTTGGCCAATGTATACTACCATCTAAGTAACTTTCTTACTTGAATTCGATTTTTAACATTTTTGAACAATTATATGAAGTGTCCTAAGATACCCAATTTCAAAATGTCTTCCCCAATTCTACTTTGTCTATTTTTAATTTAACTTCATTTTGTTTGTTTGCTATTGACCCAAGGGCAATGTTTCAAATCTTTCAAATCTCTGATATTACTTTGCATTTCAAGTTTCTTGGAAGACTAGTATTTTATGGTTAAAAATGTGATAACCATACTAATTACGAGAGAGTTGAATTAATGAAAAATATGACTGAAGATCACCTAAGATTATCCTGTAGGTGCAAAGAACCTTCCGGTCCCTTTTCTAATAGTGGGGAAAGGAATTACATCATACTGGAGTCCTGATGGATATTCACAGTCTTTGGAAACTGCATTTTGTGAGTTTAATCCCAGGAAGGATCTAATGCCTTCGGCAATGACGATTTATCCAGAGAATATAGGTAACATACTAAGCAAACCAACAGTTGTCTTGGTGGAAAAAGTTCTGGGGAGTTGTAAGCCATCTCCTGAGCCACGGTAAATAAGGAGCGAAAGGGCAGGAGACTGCAACTTCTCTATTACTTGTAGCCTAATCTCATATGTTTTTTTTTAATGTCATATGGTGGCATAGCGGTTAAGAGCTATGTTTGCTAACCAAAAGGCTGGCTGTTCGAATCTACCAGGTGCTCCTTGGAAACTCTATGAGGTGGTTCTACTCTGTCCTATAGGGTTGCTATGAGTCAGAATTGACTTGACGGCAACAGTTTTGTTTTGGTTTTTTGAATGTCATATAACAAAAAAAAAAAGTAAGCTCACATAAGTGGAGTCTGTTTCACAGTCTGAGATGTGTGAGAATAAGGCCCAAATAAAGTACATGATAAAGAAGAATTTTAGGATGGGTCATTTATGTGATTTAAGGAGGGATGGTCATCAGGAGACAAAAACAGTCAAGAAAAAAAATTATTGATTTATTGGTCCTTTCATCGATGCAACAGTCTTATGTTGAGCAAGATAATATCAACAAACTAAAGATGAGTAAGACGTGGTATCTGTCAACAAGGAAGTCTCAATCTAACTGGTTAGATGATCATGCAAATTAATAAAAGACAAAAGAAACAAGAGAAAAGAGAGTGCTAAGAGAGAGAATGAGTATTAGCTTCCCTGGGGAATTTGAGTGCATGGGAAAGGGGTGACATTTGAGCTAGACAATAAAGCCTTCCCTATCTCCTCAAAGCAAGAGTTACAGTGCAACTCCCACATCCTCCCACAGCAACCTGTGGTTACAGCTACATTCCCAGTACTTAGCATGTTGTTGTTACGTTAACTGAGTGGATTCCAACTTCAAGTGACCCCACGTGACAGAGTAGAACTGCCCCCATAGGGTTTTCTAGGCTGTAATCTTTATGGGGGCACATTGCCAGGTCTTCTTCCCACAGAACCACTGGGTGGGTTTTGGTTAGCTGAGCACTTAACCATTTGAACCATGAGGGCTACTTCGGTACTTAGCATAATGCCTAACATTAGTGCAGAGACCCAATAAATACAAAGTTAGTGAATTAAATGGTAGTACTTAATCTCTCTAAATTTCATTCACCTCTACAATATGGTAACAATATAACCCTTACGGTGAATTCAGGTGAGGATTAAAGGATAAAAACACATGTAAAATGCTTGTATCGCACAGTACCTGGCACACGATAAGTACTCAATATATGTCAGCTCTTACTAATATCAAGACCTCTGTTTTTACAGATAATTGAGGCTTAGGGAAGCTAATAAAAATTGAGGCTTATCCATGATCATACAGATGGTAAGCTCAGAAGCCAGACTTCAATGTTCTATCAGATTGAGTCTAAAACTCAATCTATACCAGGATGCTGCTGATTACAGTTATTTGTATTTAAGCCTCATCACTGAAAGACTGCAATCTTCCTGAAAACAGTGATTATGACATTTACTTTCATATCCCCATACAGCCTGATTCAGACCCTTGGTTGGACATGACAGACAAGCTACATCAATCATAAAAGGACAAATATTGTTATGATCTCACTAATGTGAAATACCAAGAACAGGCAAATGTATAGAGATCAGGGTTTAACAGTGGTTACCTGGGATGTGAGGGGAGGAGGTAGGCAGAGTTATTGTTTAAGAAGCATTGAGTTTCTGTGTCTTTCAAATGCTACACTTTAGAATGGAAACCAGAAGTCTACTTCATTCTTTTTGTTGCTGAATACTATTTCATTGTACGAATATACCACATCTCATTTACCCATCTGTTAGTTAATGGACATTTGTTGTTTCCACTTTCTGGCTATTGTGAATTACGTTGCTATAAACATTTTTGTACAAGTTTTTATGGGGATATAACTTTGTTTTCATTTATCTTGGTTATATACCTAGAAATAGAATTGCTAGGTCATATGGTAACTCTATGCTAAGCCTTTTGAGAAACTGCCACACTGTTTTTTTTCAATGCAACTGTACCATTCTGTACTACATTTTAAGAATCACACACACACACAAAAAGGCTATTTGGTGTGAATGTTGGAGTAATTTTCACGAAACCATCTCACAGGTACTAAGGTAGCTCTCCGAAGTTAGAACCAATATAAGAGGTGGAAAAAAAGGCCCTTAAAAAAAAAAGAAAAAGTAAGGATGCTATAGAAGTCTGAGACTATGGGTTCCTTGAGGGCAAGGTTTGAGTCCCGTTCACTGCTATATATGCAACAGCATAGTCTAGTGAGCAGTAGTAAGCCCTTAAATATTTACTGAATGAATGAATGGCTCCAGAAAGTCCCTATCAATGCTGAAATATCATTAAAGTAAGTAAAAGATACCATTTTTACTCTATGTACAAACAAGTGACCCCAAGAATCATTTGTGAAACAATACATTACAGGATGAAGCAAGAAGGTTGCTGGATCTTGGCAGAGCACAAATCTTCATTTAATAGAACACACAGTTCCTAGACTACCTGAGGTATATGTAGTCATACCTCTTCTAACAAATATGGGGGATTACTTACTGATTCTAAGCTTCAATATTAAACTATCTTTTGTCTCAAATGAAAGGGTGGTAAAACAGAAACAGTAGGTTTCAAATTGTAGCTTTGCCTTTCTAGTTGTGTGACCTTCCATGAGCCTCAGGCTACTCATTTACGAAACAGAAATGAAAATGTCCCATAGAATTGGCACAAAAAGTGAGTGGTGATATCCATGAGTTAACTCTGCAAAACTATACAGCACTAAAAATGATAAAATTTAATTTTCCCACAGTACATCCCCTCTGTTTTGGATTATCGTATCCCCCTAAAGTATGTGTTATAAATCCTAACTTCTATACCTGTGGTTATCCACTCACTGGGGAATGGGTTGTCTTTGTTATGTTAATGAGACAGGGTTAGTGTAGGGTGTGTCTTGAGACAATCTCTTACAAGATATAAAAGGAGCGGGTCAAGGAAGCAGAGATGGGAGAAGACAGATGCCAAGCCACAAGGAGATCTCCAAGCAACCAGGAAACAGAGGCTAAAGAGATCAGGACCTTTCCTCAGAGGCGACACAGAAAGAGCAAGCCTTCCCCTAGAGCTGGCACCCTGAATTCGGACTTCTGCACTCCTAAACTGTGAGAAAATAAATTTCTGTTTCTTAAAGTCATCCACTTGTGGTATTTCTGTTATAGCAGCACTAGATAACTAAGATACCCTCTACTTTCATCTATTTCACTGAATCTCTTTGGGAAAACAAAATAAGTGATATTTTTCTTCCCAGGCTGTACTTAATTTCAGAGGAAAAATTAAATGGGTATAACTTTCAAAAAAGGTTTTTTCCACGGAAGCTATAGAATCTCTCCCATCTCACAAGCTGAATATCAAGATGGGGGCAAAAATCCTCCTATAGCAAAGGAACTCTCTCCGTAAGTAGAGATGGTACCTGAATGAACAAAGGACCCAAGTGGGGTGGTAGGAAGGGAACACTTTGGGATGAATGAGTCCCTGCAGAATGTTACTTGTTATGTCCCTTAATTATTCAAATAGGATATTTCAACGAACTTTAAAACACTACATATGAATTTGACTTCTATTTCTCCTAAAAGAGACATTTATGTTGATTTGTTATCTAACTGGTACGTGGTCATAAGAAATGTTAACCCAGTAAATTGTTAATCATGCATAAACAGACCAGTGACTATTGAAATTTGATGGAAAGAAGGAAACAAACCTTTCAATTAAGAAGACAGAGTTCAGAGACAGGAAGAAATTCACTGAGTGAATACCATATGGCAGATACTGTGCTATACATTATCTTCCCATTCCCCACCACTGCACCAAACCAGTACCCTACCCTTCCTCTGTATTCTGCATCCTAGGGAATGGCAGCAGCATAGCGTCCTCAAAATTGAAACCTGGCCATCATTTTCAGCTCTCGTTTTTTCTCTCAAACCACATCCTATCAATCACCAAGTCCACGGGATTCTATCTTCTGATTTGTTCTCAATCTTCTCCTCTTCTCTTCATCCCATTGCCTATTTTCCCCCTTACAACCACTGCCCTCACTGCATATAGACTACTCTTCTTAAAATACACATCTCACCTCATTCATCTGCTTGAATAATTTGAACAGCACCCTTTTAACTCTCCATATACAAAAGCTCAAACTTCTTAAACTGGTTTACGCTTCCCTTCATGGCAGAGGCCCTGACCACCTCTTTAGCCTTCTATCTCTTCACTCTGCTCCTTCAGTTCTAAGACTAGTTAGGTCTTTCCAACCGTCTCTTCTTCCAAGCATTCCTTGATGCCCCCTGTTTTGATTAAGTACCCCTCCTATTCACCACAGCCTCAACTTCTCCAACTATGGCTCCCACACCCTATGGGAAAATGACAAATGCATGCACACCACACACACAGTATATGCAAATAAACAGGAATGTATGCTACAGTAATGAAGTCAAATCTGTATTTTAGAAAGAGCACCCTATTTGCAGTGAGGGAGAATACATTAGAGTGACTATGGTATACTTTTCTGTATACCTGCAGTATCTCCCCTCAGAGTATGAATTCTGGAAGGGCAGGGACAGTATTTTTTTCTTGCGCATCCTTGTAATTCCAGGATCCAGCACACACTGCTAATTCCTGAGGAAAAAACCCAAAAAACCCATTGCTGTTGAGTCTATTCTGACTCATAGTGACCCTATAGGACACAGTAGAACTGCCCCAGAGGGTTTCCAAGGAGCACCTGATGGATTCGAACTGCCGACCTTTTAGTTAGCAGCCATAGCTCTTAACCACCACGCCACCAGGGTTTCCAATTCCTGAGTAAATATTTGTTAAATGAATAAATAAAAATCAAATGGTTGAATTTTCATAAAAATCTACAGAGGAATTATCTCTGATGGAAGAGATCACGTTCAACTTTATATCCTCAGTACCCAAGATACAATAGATTGTTGAGAGAACAAAGAAACAAGGTTCAGAAATGAAGTAATTTGCACATGGTCAACTAGTAAGCAGGAAGGTAATTCATTTTATCTTTGCTATTTTTTTTTTTTTAATATCATGTGAAGGGAAAAAAAAGAGAGACTATGGATTAAATATTTTAAGCAAAACCATGCTTCCACGTGGAATTAAGACTACAAAACGCACAAGAAAAAACGGCCAACTCTTTGCTCCTGACATCACCACCTTTGGAATAACTGGTGGACATTTGATACTAGTGACTTAGGTCACAGACAGAGATGGAGAAATAATCATTCCGTTCAATTCGTTTCAAACTACTCACCACAGGAATTATTAAAAATGAAAGGAACGTCTTTGTTAGAAGTATGGTTCATTTTAATGCTGCCAGAGTAAAGTAGATACTTCAAAACACCATGACCTTCTCTTGCTTATTTTTTTATTATATTATTCATTAAAAAACACTATAATATAAGGAATTACTTAAAAGGAATTTTTCTTTTGCTTTTCAAAATGCATTATTTTGTGCAATACCAATAAGAGGTATTATAAATATGCGGATTTGTTATAAAAGGGCTGGTTTATAATTGTACTTTTTCTTTGGATATACATACATAGTATCTATTAATTATTACAGATACTTCAAATGAAAGAAAAGTAAAACGCTTCTCCATTTTATTTCAAAATAATCTCAAAATTATTTTTAACAGCAGTGTTATGTTCTGTCTGTAAATTAATGTTACTGTTTTTTATACTTAAAACAAACTGGCTTTGTGCTTTACAACAAATACAAATGGGGATTTTGGATAATGAAAATAAACGAGTAACAGTGGTACTAATAGAGCTGATCCTACTTATGATGGCTCATTAACTCTGTACAGGATATAATTCACTGCCCTGGATCAGCAGTTGATAACGGTACAACATGGAGCTATTAGCAATGATTGCACTAGGAAATTGACAGAAGGTCTGTTCATTCATTGGAAAGTCAGTATCCCCTTTTGTATGTACAACTACACCAAATCATGCATTCAACAAGACCATAGGAGAAAAAGGACAAAGTCAAGAAGTAACCGGGATGTTACTACTAAGAATACTATTAATCAAAGTCAGAATAAGCACTTTAAATGTATTTGATTACTTAATCCTCACTGCAATCCTACCAAGTAATTACAGTTATTAACCTTATTTTGCAGATGAGGAAGTTGAGGCTTAGGAACTTGCTCAAAGTCATGCTTCAATGAATAATGGAGCTTGGGTTCAAACCCAGGCAGTCTGGCTCCAGAGCCTTTGCTCTTAACTACTCAGAAGAGGACAAATTGCCTCCCTACTTCTTTCTTATCACCAACTTCATCTAGTCCAGAATGAGAGAAAGCAAATACAAATCACAGTATTTCTCAGCCAGAGATACAAGGCAGGGAGAGACAAGACAATGACCCCCTGGGGAAAATTATCAGATTGTAGAAGGGAGGGAAAGAGGAGACTGTAGCTTCAAAAGGTAAATTCACTAAACCTATTGCTTTCATAATATAAATGACAGAGTTAAAGCTGGACAAACTCTTGGCCGATGGAATAAGCTGAAGAAAGTAATGTAGGGAGCATGGTTAAAACAATGCTGATGAACACTGACACTCTGACCTCTGGTCTGCCATTAACTCTTTGTAAGATCTTGGGAAAATCATATAACCTAGTGCAGCAGTATTTCCCTGGGATGGACTAGATGATCTCAAAAGCAATGCCTTCCAAATGCTGGTCTGTGAACGACTATCAGTGACAATTTCTGTGCTCTGGAGAAAAAAGAGAAAATCAAGT
Organism: Loxodonta africana; assembly: GCF_030014295.1. Classification (NCBI taxonomy): domain Eukaryota; kingdom Metazoa; phylum Chordata; class Mammalia; order Proboscidea; family Elephantidae; genus Loxodonta; species Loxodonta africana. The sequence goes on from NC_087350.1 coordinate 98,430,555, forward strand.
ATATGGCAGTAATTTTGTCATTAGGCAAAACATACACAATTTAAAGGACTGTCCTTCATTCGGAAATTAGATCTTACTACTTTGTTACTAAAATTTCAATTATGAAATAATGATGGTGAAAGTAGATTGTAAAAGGGCTCTTTGCCTTTTTTTTTTTTTTTTTTTAAATAATGTCCTTACTTAGCAGAATAAAAAATTGGTTACTTGTTCTCTAAACTTTTTTGAAATGTTACAAGGTTATGAAATCCCATTACTGGGAACCACTACTTTATTTTTCAACTCAAAAATTTCAGAGTCCACTATATTCCCATAGCACTTTCACATGCGTTACCTCACTAGATGTTCTATAGTTTGTGACTCAATTCCAACTTCCACTGATTGAAAAATAGAACTTAAGAAGGTTAAATAACTTGGCCAAGATCACACAGGTCATTAAAGAAGAGTCAGGATTCTAATCCATGTCTTCTGACTTTAAGTTCTGCCTACTTTCTATTCTGTCAGTGGTTCATGAATCTGGTCAGACAACATCCTAAGGGGAGTACTTTAAACACACAGAGCTAATAAATCTGAATTCTTAGGGATGGGGCCTAGGGGTTGTATCTTTTAAGAGCTTCCAGGTGATCTTGGTGTGCAGCCAAGTTTGGGGACCACTACTCCGTACCAAATGGCACGTGCCTCTGTCGCCCTGGCCTCACCGGAAAGAACAGGAGCTCTGGAGTCAGACAGAACTGAGTGTCCCTGAGCAAGTCATATAATCTACCTGAGCCTCAGTTTCTTCATGTAAAATGATAATAATAATGCTTAACACGCAGAGTTGTTGTGCATATTAGAAGAAAAATATGGAAGTGCCTAGATACAGTAAAGAGTCAAAAAAAAGGGGAGTTTTTTCTGCTTATTTCTACAAGAGTGAATACATTGCTTAATATGAAGCTCTAATACTACTAAAAATGAGGTAATATTATATACAGTGAGGATTCTAGAATTTTCTTGAAACTTCTTGAAGCAAATCCACAATAAATACAGGTAACTCGCCCCCTCATTTATAACCTTGGGACAATCACTTCAGGTCTCAGTTTCCTCCTCTATGAAAGGATTTCATCTGCTAACTGCTAAGGTGTTTTCTGGATCTAAAAGACTTCAGGGTTCTATTTAAGAGTTAAAGGCCAGCTTAAACCAAAAGTACTCCGAAGTCATCCTAAAACCAAACAACAGTTTAACTTAACTAGTGAAAAAAAGGTCTGCCTTGAGAGGTATGATATTTTACGGACTATCTATATGGGATCAAATTGACAACACTGACTCGAAAGATTAGATAGGAAACTTAGGCGGCAGGGAATTTATGTTAATAAGGGAGGAACACCTCAGAAAAGGAAGGTGAGAATGGTTGCAGAACTCGAAAAAATGTAATTAATGCCACTAAATTGTACATGTAGAAACTAATGAGTTGGTGTATGTTTTGCTATGTATATTCTCAAGAACAACAATAAAAAAAGAGTTAAAGGCCTGCAAAGTTTTGTGGAAGTAGCTGTTAATTAATAAACAGGTATAGTTAAAAAAAAAAAAAAAAGTGCTTCTGAATAACACCATCTCGATAGCTATGCTGTCATTTTCTATCTAGGCAAGGCTCTGTCCAAATCCAAATATTTGCTTCTTTACATTTTTATAATTTATATCTGCCTAGCCTAAAAAATATTCGAAGTGGCTTTCAAAAAAATTGTAATAGGACAAAAATATAAAGCTGAGAAAGAGCTAAGAATTCACAACAAATGCAAAAGAAATGGAAGGGAAGGGAAAATAGGATGGGGAGAGAAATTTTTCAGGAAACTAGAAGAAGCTGTTTATAAAAACTGCACCTTTGGGTTAGCAATACAATTCCTGGTAGTGTTTAGAGAGACAGGAAAATATAGCTTTATCTTACTGTTTCTCACCAAAGACTGAAATATTAATCACCAATATACAGATACAATCTAAATAAAGGAATTTTTTTCTATGCAGACTGGAATTTATATATTTAAACTCCTTTGAGATAGTAGCAGATGCTCCAACTTTTTTATGTGTGTAATTAATTTCACTCTTCTTCTGAAAAAGTACATCTGCCCTTAAGTATTCTTTCTGTCTGTATTCCTCTATTATCTTGCTATCTTTCGTCTTTCCACTCCCTTTATAAAATCTCAAGTAGGTTTTAATCAGGAAAATATGGGCTATAATGGTAATGGTAGTGAGGATCCAAGATTACACCGCCTACCCAGTCATATTAAGTTGCAGTTTTTCATCCCCTGAGCCCACTAGTAGAATTTCTGCCTTCCCTGTGAAAGACCCAGGTTCTATTCCTGGCCAACACATCTCATATTCAGTCACCACCCACTTGTCAGTGAGGGCTTTCAGGTTGCTATGATGCTGAACAGGTTTCAGAGGAGTGTCCAGACTAAGAATGATGAGGAAGAATGGCCTGGCAATCCATATCTGAAAATCAGCCAATGAAAATCCTATGGATCACAAAGGCCTAGGGTCTCCATGAGTCAGGGGCCAACTCAACAGCAGTTAAAAACAACCCTCTGCCCTAGCTAAAATCAAAATGAAAAATCCTTTCTAGTTTTAGGTTGAGTTTCTTTTCTGTTCCTGCTGTGAGTAACCTGGCCTAGGCTTAGGCTTGGCCTCACCTCAGCTATTCCAAGAGACTCCTTATAAATTGGTCTCCCTGCCTCTGGTCCCTTCTGCCTTGAGCTTCTTATAACTGCAACTATAATAATCTTTCTAAAGCAGAGCTCTGAGCATGACTTTTCTCCACTAAAACTCTTTCTTGGCCACCCACTGTTTACCATGCTTCTCTCTGCCATTCAAGCCTCCATGATTTTGTCCCAGTCTCTCTCTTTTTACTGTGTACCTGGGTTAGGGGGTGCTCTGCTCTTTAGCCAAATGAAACTACCTGCTAGTGCATAAAGAATCTGTGTCCTTCCATCTCCTTTACCATACTATTGCCTCTTACAATAGTACGGCAAATAAATGAAGAATAATAACTGGTCATGATTTCTATGTATAAGTTACATTCTTTTTCAATATTTTATAATTTACACTTGTCCTCAAATCTAACAAGTCAGACTCATAAGAATCCAAATTAAGAAGGCGTGTTTATACTTGTAGCCAGAAGTCCATCACTATCACCCCGTATTTACTGCATAAAAAATTTATTCCTTAGCTGCTGAGATAGGGTTTCCTTTCAGTTGCCAAGGCACACGAGGCCAGCTGGCAGGATTAGCCTAGGAAAAAAAACATGCCACGTTGAACTCACATGCAACTGGAACAAACGAAACCTAATTTGCTGACCTGTCTTGTTTATTTTGGTTCTTTCAGCTGGGTAGTGTAGTAGAAACAATTTTAGACTAGCTATCAGGAGGCCTGGAATTTAGTTCCATTTCTGCCATAACCAACAATATAGCTTTCAGAAAATCATGCAACTTCTCTGATCCTTGGTTTTTTTCGTGTAGAAAATGAGAATCTGCCATGCTTTACTCTAACAGTGTACATGCATGTAAGGAATTACTAGTCTTTTATTTACCTCTCCCTATAACACTTTTTTTTTATAACACAGTCCGGAAACCCTGGTGGCGTAGTGGTTAAATGCTGCAGCTGCTAACCAAAAGGTCAGCAGTTCAAATCCACCAGGTGTTCCTTGGAAACTCTACGGGGCAGTTCTACCCTGTCCTATAGGGTCGCTATGAGTTGGAATTGACTCGACGGCAACGGGTTTTGGGTATAACACAGTCCTTTTTCTACATCTGTTTGCTTTACAATTCTCTATTAATCCCAAAGCTTTGCCAAGTCTATAATTCTGTTTTAACGCTACTCAGAGTCTTAGAGGAGGAAGTAAACACCAAACATCACAAATAATCTTGTCTAAATATATTGCTTTCTGGGATGCTGATTACCTAACCTCTGAGGTCAACTTCATAATTTTAAGATTCTATATTCAAATTGACATCTGAAAGTCATATACACCCTGTATGTAAAGGGGGACTTAGACACGTATACATCATCTCCAGCTTCCTACATGGACATGCCATAGTGTTTCCTGTCTCGTGATTAAGAGTTCTTGGAGGTTTGGTTGTCTGCCTTACTTTCATACTCATAAAGCCTTGCTGAATGTACATTTAAGTTTTAAATAAACATAGGAAATTTGCAACAGATTACTGGGACATTTTTTATGTTTATTATAATGCTAGTTGTGATATTAGACATTCTGAAAAGATAAACATTTCAACCAATGTTTTTTTAGGAGAGGCAAGGATTCTCAAAATGGCTACTTTATAAAATAGAAAAGTATAGCACACAAAAAAATTAAGTATAGCACACAAAAGCAGCCCTGGTGGTGCAGTGGTTAAGAGCTCAGCTGCTAACCCAAAGATGGGCAGTTTGAACCCACCAGCCACTATGTGGGAAAAAGACATGGCAGTCTGCTTCCGTAAAGATTATGGCCTTGGAAACCCTTCGGAGCAGTTCTGCTATGTCCTACAGGGTCGCTGTGAGTTGAAATCGACTCGATGGCAGTGACACTGCACAAGAGAAAATACAGCAACTGCTTGCTTTAAAAACTGGGTTGGTTATCCTAATGCCTCCAATAAATAAATAAATAAAATCAGGGACAACCAAGCTATGTGATTTCAGAGTTTAGTACAAAAGTAACACATAATATTCAAGAGTTTTTATTTTGCCATATTCAAGTGACACTCAACGAAAGAAAAATAAAACAAACTCTAGTCAACTTTTCCTTAACACAAAATGAAACTTTTTCTTTTCATGGAAATTAAACGTCAATTTTCAAATTTGTCACCAATTATTTATAAACTCCAAGAAGAGTGGGAAACCCCGGTGGCGTAGTGGTTAAGTGCTACGGCTGCTAACCAAGAGGTGGGCAGTTCAAATCTGCCAGGTGCTCCTTGGAAACTCTATGGTGCAGTTCTACTCTGTCCTATAGGGTTGCTATGAGTCGGAATCGACTCGACGGCAGTGGGTTTGGTTTTTTTTGGTTTGAGTGATAGAGACTTACTGGAAGCTATTTACACCAAGGCACTAAAACAAATAGAAGGATAAGAAGTCAGCACTTACTTGGCATAAACCACTGATGCACATGTCCAAGGACTCTGTGTAGCACCGAGTGCCGTCTAGAACTTTAGGCGCTAGCTCAACAACCAAGGCTGTTCCTTTGGCCTGGCACTTGAGTGAACATGGGTTGTCAGGATCATTGGACACAGGAAGCCATTCATAAAACTGGCCATGGTGCTTGACGTCATTGTGAGCTGAGCATTGCTGAGCTCGGAAATCCCCTGCTTCTGGTGGGCAGTCCTGTGGGAGAAAGGGGAGAGGGACAGACACAGGTTAAGAAGGCAGCCCACAAAAAACTGGGGCAGCTGTGTGACCTGCCAAGGTCTTAAGAAAACAAAGCAAGTATCCAGGTTACTACAGATGGACCATCCTATATCATCTGAGAGATTATATGATTGTTTGGTTCTCAAAATGTAGGGATTTGAGAAGACAATTATGTTGAAATATATCTTCTGATTCATATTAGTTGAGGAAATTCATGTGGAAATATGTTTTCTGAAAGATGTTGAGTGGTCCACAGACTTCTCCAGGTTATAATATGAATTTAATTTTCCTGTAACTTAAATAGAACCTAGTAAAGCCAGGGGGTTAGGTGAAAGCCTCTCTGTCCCTTGCAATTGTGATTTTGAGAGCTATGACAATTCTTTATTTGAGCAATTAGTAGCAAAAAGCTTGAATGAAATTAACACAAGATTCTTTTGGTTGCTTGTCTGAGTCTTTTTTTTTTTTTTTCCCTAAAACGTATAAGTGAAGCATCTAGAATTAAAAATGGGGAATGAGAAAGAGAAACATCATTCACATCTAAATTGCTTTGGCTTCAGGTAGCATGGCAGAGTGGAAAGGGCATGGACTTCTCCTCAGACAGGTGCATGGATGCATGATGCTTAGAACAGAGGCAACAATAATATTGAGCTCTCAAGTTGTTGTAAGAATTTCATGAGCTGATATTGGCCAAATAATGGTACAAGGAAGACACTTAATAAATGGTAACTGTCACTGTAATTACTTAGTGAGACCACGGAAGAGAAAGACGTAGAGAAATGTGGAGATATTCTTAACTTGAATTTCAGATCATATTGGCAGAGACCAGCAGAGAACAAGAAAGCTTTAAATGTATATTTAATAAAGGACAATTTTAAATGTAGAACTATGACTAATGAATGATAAACCTCAGTGAAAGCAAATAAGAGTTAACTTTAAAAAGCCAACATTACCTACCCCTAGGAAAAAGCTTCTTGATAGGTTTATTTTATTCTGCTTGTCTTCAAATTAGTGTTTATTATGGAAGATTGTAGAATATCCAGCTGTGGAAAGGCATTTATTATAATTTTTGGTTTTAAATAAGGGGTTTGCATGTGGCCTTTACCAGTTCCTGGTTATTACATATCATTTTGAGAGTTTTCTTAGACCAGCTTTCTTTTCCTGAACATTTCTTTATATTTGAACAGCATGCTGAGGACAACATTACTCCTTATTTTAGAAAATGGAATTCTTGACTCTTTTTCAAAACTCGAGTGGACTTTTTTTTTTTGGAAACTATTAAGTATCATATAAGGCTCTAATATTTGGGTGAGCATAAATTGTTTCTCGGCAAGCTGGAGCACAGGGCATTAAATATTTATTTAGGACGAACATAAAATCACTCAAAATACATCATAAATTCTCAAAGACATTTTACTCTTAGCATTCTATATATTCTCAGACTGAATGAAACATAGTGCTAAAGGAAAATAATTTACGTACTCAATATGGCTTAACTGATTTTTAAATGTTGTCTGAAAGGTATAATTAAAATTTATTATCAATTTTTTAAACGCTAGAATACAACTTAAAATATTCTAAAGATGTAGAAATGTGTGTGTACACACACACATAATTCTTAAATGCTTACACATACGTTCTTAAAATGCTTAGTTACTTGAGGGTGGGACTATCTGTGTTCTACACATCATTTTAAAAAGAATCAAGCACAGTGACCCGAGACTTATTAAGCCTCAATAAATTAATCCATTATTCAAATATTTATTGGGTGTTACAATGTATCCACCATCTGTCAGTTTGTCTTAATGTGGGGTTGCTGTGAGGCTGAAAGCTATGCCATCAGTATCTCAAATACTAGCAGGGTCACATATAGAGGAAAGGTTTCTGCAGAGCTTCCAGAGTAAGCCAGACTAGGAAGAAATGCCTGGTGATCTACGTCTGAAAATCAGCCAGTGAAAACCCTATGGATCACAAAAGAACACCGTCCAACATAGTGCTGGAAGATGAGCCCCTCTGGTTGAAGGGCACTCAAAATATGATGGGAAGAGCTGCCTCCTCAGAGTAGAGTTTAACATGGATGAAGTAAAAAAAAAAAAAAAACTCTCAATTGAGATGGAGTCACACAGTGGCTGCAACAACATGCTAAAATATAGCAACGATTGGGAGCAACAATGGGCTACAACATAGCAATGATTGGGAGGCTGGCACAGGACCGGGCAATGTTTTGTTCTGTGATACAAGAAAGAGGTCTCTGTGAGTGGGAGCCAACTCCATGGTACCTAACAACCAGAATTATGATGTGTCAGGAGAAAGAGCAATGAACAAAATCCCTGCTCTCATAGTGCTTTTTCTCAGGTAAGTAGAGTCAAGAGACAAAAAATAAATAATGTATCAGTTGTTTAGCAGTTATAACTATTACAAAGCAGAATAAAGCAGGATAAGGACCACAGAGCATTACGAGAGTTCTAGTTATACTGGATATTTACCAGCGTGTTGTGAGAAACACAAATTGCAACCTACAAAACTATGCTATGAATTACAAAACTCATAGCATAGCTCTTTATGTTTGTCGAGTATATCAAACCATGACAGGCCACACAAGCTAAGCTCAAATGTCTCCACACCAGCTCCTTTCAGGTCATATGCTCCAAGGTAAGGGCATAAATGAATTGATTTAATATTTACTCTTTATGGGTTGTTTCCCAAAGACAAGACTAGCAAACTTGCTTAATTTGCAAATTCTACCAATCTCTGCCTAGACCTCACTAATTTCTACCCTAAAACAACCCAATGACTAACCTCATTCCACCAAACCCTATATGTACCCTTCCCCAAATTTCCCTGTTTGAGCCTCTCCTGAGACTCTGTCAAAGTGCTTTGCAAGTTTAATAATACCAGCTTTATATGATCAACAGGTATCCCTGCTGGTCATCGCATGGGATCTTCCACAGTTGAAGTAAGAGTTTAATAACATTTAAATGAAAGGTTTTCATTTACCTAACACCTGCCATTCCAGGAGTCACTTGCCTGCTCTGTAATACAGAAGAAAAGTAGAAATGGACTCAGTAAAGCAGAGCATTGAGGTAACTGTTTAAAATAGTCCCAAACCTTTGCTTCCTTTTTCTGTAAATAAAGGTAAACCAGCTAGAAAGGAATACCAGGGTCAAGGTGAACCACCTCTGCATTAAAGTAATACGGACAAGATATAATTAAGAGACTTCTTGGTGGGAACCAGAGAAAACGTTCTGCATTTATTCAATTCTAAAAAAGGGTGTCAATACATCTTGTAACTGATGATGTTACGTCATCTTTGTACAGACATAAACCTCTCAGAGTCTCTTACGAGTCCCCTTTGTTTAATAAATGTTGATTCATCTCACCTCTCCTAAAATAATTAAGACTCAAAGATAGTCAAAGGTACAACTAGTCAAAAAAAAAAAAAAAATGAAAAAATGTTTATACATTTGGTTTTTCTTCAGTGTGACAAAAACAGTACATAGATTTAAAGACATCATCGAGAATCAACATGCAGCTCACCTGCATCCAATGGCTTCGAACACTTGTTACAGGTTTTATGAACTTTCACAACAGGAGTAATAATTCTGAGACTAACGATGCTGGTGAATACCTTTACTCACTTATCACTACTGTCTGTCCTTCTGCCCATAGTTTCCTAAGGATGGGAAAGCTATTTTGCCAAACTGAGAATGCACTTAAAACCTGGAGTTCAGAGTTGGAAATTGAACTTGAACCTTTTTGTTTGAGTTTATTTATACTTGGCAAAATGCAACTTCCTGTTTTAAGAACAAGGACTTAAGAGGACTTATAAAACAGGTTCAGAAAGATTCCTGGACATCAAATAGCTCTTACAAAATAACATTTTGATGATTTAAGTGTAAATGAATCAGAAACATATGAATCAAATTTCCCTTGAAATATACATGTTTAAAAATTAAGGAAAGGGGGATTTGGCAAAAGATTTTTTTGTTGAACCCAAAACATCTCAAACATACTTCAAGACATTCACTGAACGCCTGATAAATCTGCAATCATCCAGCTGCAGGAGTGAAAACCCAAGCAAAGTCATTGTCACTTTTTGTCCCACAAGTATTGTAACAGCAGAATGACTCTCATTTATATAGAGATTTACCATGTGCAAAATTTTTAGTTTTTAATCGTAATTTGGTTCATGTAACAACTACACTTCCTGATCCTTTGAAAATTTAGATTTAGAAATGCATGCCCTAATGGCTTTGAAAAATACTGATTGTCTTTGAAGTATCAGCTCTGGAGAGATTTTTATGATACCATAAGTCAGCAGCTCTGGCAATTAGAAGTGGTTTTCCTTAGTGTATACTGAATATAAGAAACCCTGGTTAAGCACTTGGCTGCTAACTGAAAGGTTGGCAGTGCAAACCCACCCAGCGGCTCCTCAGGAGAAAGATCTGGCAATCTGCTCCCATAAAGATTACAGCCTAGAAACCCTATGGGGCAGTTCTACTCTGTCACATGGGGTTGCTGTAAAAAAAAAAAAAAAAAAAATCAATTCAAGAGCACCTAACACAACAACAACATACTGAATGTAGAATATACTGAATACATAGTACAGGACTTCTGCTCTCATAAAACCTTAACCAAAGAAAAACAAAAACCAAACCCGTTGTCCTCGAGTTGATTCCTACTCATCACAACCCTAAAGGACAGAGTAGAACTCACAGAGTTTCCAAAGAGTGCCCTGGTGGATTTGAACTGCCAGCCTTTTGGTTAGCAACTGTAGCACTCAACCACTACACTGTCAGGGTTTCCCATAAAACCTTAGTGGTAGGAATAATACACCTTCAATCAGAATATTAAAAATTAAAAAAAAGGAGTTACTAATATATTTATGCACTAAACTTGGCTGAAGAGAAGTAATGATGAAGAAAATTAAAATTACTAAAAAGTGTAGTAGCTATTTAGATGAAACACATCCTATCCCCCATCAAGATCCTGCAAATGACATGGTATAAAAATGGTGCACTGGAATAAAGGCCTTACTTCTGGCCTTTCAATAAACCCACTGGTGTTGAGTTGATTCCAACTCATAGAGACCCTATAGGACAGAGGAGAGCTGCCACATATTTCTCCCGTGGAGCAGCTGGTGGGTTCGAACCTCCAACTTTTTGGTTATCAGCCGAGTGGTTTAACCACTGGGCCACCAATGCTCCTTAGGGTTTCAATACATCGCCAGGAATACCATTAAGTAGAAATGGAGCAAGAAAAATCAATCTAATGCTTTCCCCCGACTTCTGTCATATAATAAAGTGTAACATGCCTGTGGATTGATAGCTCTGTGTCAGTGAAAATATGTTTTACTTAAAATAGTCAGATGATCCCATGAATTACTGTTTTTAGCCATTTTACATACTATAATAATTTTCCTTCTAATCTTTAAGCACTCAATCTTAAGTGTGTCAGAGCACAAAAATAAAATCTGGCCTTTTATCTGCTCCCGTTATAATTCATAAAGTCCATGGAGTGCTGTCATATATGAAGCCAATTCAAAACATTTTCTGGTTAATCAACTAGCCAGTAGGAAAGATAAGATGGATCCCAGATGTCCCCTGATGATGACAGGTAGATCAGGTTACACTGTGGGACAAAAGAGGGTCAGGCTTCCCGGGGTTTACTCACTGGGTGAAATGTAAAAGATGATATCTCAGTGGCTAAGGAGGCAGCATGTGAAAGGCCTCTAATATGGTTTTGAAAAGATATACTGAATACAGATTCAGGATTGGGAGTCCCGTTACTTTTTCTTAATTTTTTCTCTTTAAAGATGACATTTTCCTTGTAAAGGATATCCCTCTGTTTTATGTCTGCTCTTAATGTGCAGCAGTTGGCCTAGTCTGTTAATTTTGCTGCTTCATTAGACTTATTATAACGCGTGCTATACTAGCTATCACTACCCATTACCGTCGAGTCAATTCTGACTTATAGCGACACTAAAGGACAGAGTAGAACTGCCCCACAGGGTTTCCAAAGAGTGCCTGGTGGATTTGAACTGCCGACCTTTTGATTAGTGGCCGTAGCTCTTAACCACTATGCCACCAGGGTCTCCATAGTCTGATTCTATTGTTTGATTTAGAGTCAATGTTAATACCTGATAGTAGCGCAAGAGCACTACGGATTACGTTCAGGTGACCACTTATGTACCTAGTATCTGAAGAAATCTATTCCCCCGATGGCTTTTCCCTCTCTTGGAACTGCTCACTTAAATCTCATCCTCCCTTCCACTTTGCTGCCCTCCATAAAAGTTACTATTCAAGAAAACAAATTTAGAATTGCTTAGTAAGGTGTCTACTCTACCCTTCAATGAATTCTGAATCACACTTTAGGATAAAAACATACATTCAAATTTATCATCTCCTTGATGATTTTAGAAAATCTTATCAGATCCAAGTTTTACCCCCCATATATGAGGAATCAAAAATTTACTGATGATAAAACCTAAAAAGATTACCCTAAAAGTTTTGTTTGCAGTAAGTGGGTGGAGGCTCTGGAAAATTTATCACCTAAAGCTCTCAAATCAGAACACTTAAGTGGATGACAGGCTGCCTCTTTTATGTATTTTGGTCTTTATTACTTTGCTTTTTGCTTTTATGTGAAGTTAAGATGAAACGACACAAAGTAAATATCCATGGATACATTACAGATATCATAAACTCATCATGTCCAAACCTGGACTTCTATTCTTACTCCCACCAAATCTGCTCTCCCTGCAGCCTTTCCTATTTTAACAAACAGAAAAAACCAAACTCGTTGCTGTTGAGTCGATTCCAACTCATAGAGACCCTATCCTAGTCAATGGCAACTTGACCCATTTCATGTCAAAAACCTTAGAGCACTGGTCCTCATACCTGAGCGTGCATCTAAATCACCTGAGGGCTCATTAAACTACAAGCCTGCTAGTGCTGCACCCTCCAGAGATTCAGATTCTGTAGACCTGGGGTAGGGTCCAAGAATTTGCATTTCTAACAAGTTCCCAGGTGAAGTGATATTGATGATTTGATGACCACACTTTGAGGACCATGGCCTTGGAGTCATCCTTGACTCCCACATCCAATCCATCAGAAGTGTTGGTTCAATATGCAGAATCTGACCACAGCCTTCTCCAAGCCACCATCATCTCTTGTCTGCATTACTGCAACAGTTTCCTAACTGATCTCCCTTTTTTTTTGCCCTTGCTTTCCTAGAGACTTTTGTCAACATAGCAGCCAGAATGATCTTAATTAAAGCATAAAGTGGATTATGTCACTTTTTGTTAAAACTCTGCAATGGCTCCTCACTTTACTCAGATTCAAAGCCAAAGTTTTCATCTCAGATAGAGGCAAAGATCTGGGTTCCATTATCCCTCTTGGTCATCCCCTCCTACTGTCCCCTTTGTTCACTTGGCTCTAGCCATACTGGAGTTCCTGCTTGAACACTTTTACTTTAAGACACGAGCATTATTGGCTCCCCCTGCTTGGAATTTCCTTTGCCCAAATTCCTGTGGATAATTAGCTCACCTCAATGAAGTCTGCTCAGAGATCACCTTATTCATGTGCCTTGACCACTCTATGTAAAACTCTAATCCCCACTCCCATTAGGGATCCCTTTTTATCTTCCTTTACTTTTCCTTGTTTCCATCTTGCTAATCATCTTCAAGTATGTTATACAATTTACTCTTTAGGCTTATTTTTTGTCTGTCCCCTTCCACTAAAGCATAAGCTCCAGAAGAAAGATGTCATGAGGAGGGAATCGCAACGACTACTCCAAACAATTTGTGTCTTTCCACAATGTCTTTATTAGTTATTACACACACAGGTTCTTGGCTACCTGGATGCCAGAGATCTCAATTCACCAGGGGAAAGGAGAGGGAAAGCAAGCAAGCTTATGGCAAATGCGGACGGTGTTTGGGCGTTGTTTTCTGGTCCAGGCCAACTCTTGACCACGTCGTCGTCGGTGGCTCAGATGTCAAATCAGCCTCGATCCCCGAGAATCTCTCGTGGATCTCTGTCACCTCTCTTGAGCACAAGGGCTTATTATCCCTTAGCACTCAAGGTATGGTTGAACCAACGTGTATTGGGTCGAGAGTGAACTAAGAGTAAATCCGGGCGAGCTGCTGCAGCCCACTGCTTCCTAGCTCACTGAGTCTCAACCCTCAACATATGACTGAGATAGTGGAGCAACAAGAACATGTGTTAGACTAGGAGGACGGTCAAAAGTAAGCCCGGGTGAGCTGCCGCAGCCCACTGCTTCCCAACCTCCTAGTCCTCAACATATGACCGAGATAGGCAATATCTCTAGGACTTGGGAGTAACCCCAGGTGAGCTGTCGCAGCCTACTGCTTCCCAGTTCACAACATATGACTGAGGTGGCTCTGGTTATGACTCCGAGTAAAGCTGAGTCCTAGTGTCCCTTCTTTTATACACGTTGGAGCTCTCTGAGCCCATCTGGTTGGTGTTGATAAGTCCTTGTTTGTGACTTAGCTGGTCCCGGTGTCTTCTGTTGATAAGGTTGTTTTTCTCCTCTAGGTTGCATCATCTTTATCTCCCTTCTTCACATGTTGTTTGCTTCTACATTTGCTTTCAGCTAGCCTGCTCTCCACAGAATAACACACCGAATAAATATGTTTTGCATTGTGGAACCCCATTCTGCTTGCTTAAGTCTTGGAGAAAATTTAAATCTTGATAGTTTTCTAATTGATGAAATACTTATTTTTTCTTTGGAAAAAAAATTCACAAGAGTACTTACACATTTCAGACACTAAGAATATTGAGTAAGCAGGCTGGCCTACTTTCTCCATGTAAACAAATTTAACAGGGCCATATTAAGAAACATAAAATTTGTTGAAATGATTTATTTTTCAAAACATAGCCAGGCATTTGTAAATTTCATATAACACTTAGTGTTCTATGCATGCACCATAAAGTGCTAATGTTAAGGTACCAAGCTTTATCCCAATTTTTTTTGGCCACCTGCTTATATTAACATCAACATCATCAAAAGCATTTATTTGTGCAAGACTGCTAGCTGCTATGTAAAATGAAATTAAACAGGCAGTCTCTGCCCTGTCTAGACAGTCTGTATGGAGACAATTCTATTATATTGCAAGAATATTTAAATCTGACACATCATTTGAGGGCAAAGAACAGAAAATGGGGGCTCGATTTTGGAAGGTAGTGCCATAGTAGGTAAAATGCCATAATAGGCTTATTCTTCCTCCTTTTTGAAAAGGCCAACAGATTGTTTTTTCAGAGCAGGATTAAATGGCTTGGGACACCATATTTTCACATATACTAGGTACACTTTAAAAGCCCCCCCCGCCCCGCTTTTTTTCTTGGTGTGAAAAGCTTACAAATCTTATAGGTTTTCTTTTTTCCCCGCCCTCCCCATGCCCCCCCTGAAACTCTCAATAGTTTTGGAAAATAACATACCGCACTTAAGGGGTAATGAGTGCCCACGGAAAATAAGCATTAACCATCTTCATGCCTTACTATGAATCAGGTTCTTGCTCAATAAAATAACACCTTCACAACTTTGTGAGCCCATAAAATACTACGGAACTCCTCTGATTTATTCAAGCACTGGGTGTGTCCTACTACATGGCTCCTGAACGAGCAGTGCTTACAGGCATATTAAACAGCTCAAAAACGGTTCCAATGTGCTCATTCAGGTCCAGACAAAAGAGATACTGAAGCCTATGATATAAAAAATCATCGGCCCCACCCTCCTTCCTTTATTATAGCTCGTTATCTGAAAACAAATGCTTTGTCTGGCTAGTTTTTAATGTCTCCAGGCATCTGAGAGCTGATCTAAATGAAAACATTTAAAGCATTTTGTTCTAAAAGTTCTTTTTTCCTTTGGGTAGCTTTTCTTTCAGTCCTTCTATTCTTTTTTTCTCCTTTGAACAATGTAGACTTTTTGGAAACTGAATCCCTAGAGGCATTTGTAGGGGTGTAGTTTGTCAAGTTAGAATCTTAAATTCTCTCAATTTTTAAAATATTCATTCCTTGAGGCCTTTTATTATTTTTAGTCCCTTTCTTTGAATTAGCTCCAATTTATCAGTATCTTTTCTTAAATCAATGTTTCTGACTTTGCGCTATTTTTTATTGTAATCCAAAATAAGTGTCTTCCCACTCTGCCCCTCCCCCCGCCCCAAATTTAGCTGTATTTGAAATGGTAATTTGTAATCCTTTTTTAACATGGTATACCATTTCGTTTTATAAGCACACTCTTACACAGCTTATTGTTTTCAGACTGCTTTACCAAAATATTTGTGGGGGAAAGTCGGGTTAGGGGAAAGGCTAGTATAAGGGAGATATTTTAGCACACGAATACTTAGACTGTTACTACTACTTGGGTCTGCTGCAAAACAAGTTCTTTAGAAGTTTCTATTTATACATGAGAAAGGGTAATCAGGTTTAATGGATTACAAAGGAGTGTATACATGGAGGCTGAAGTTGTCTCCGGCAACATGTGTTTACACCAGTCATTTAAAAGAAAAACTGAAAAAGACACTGTCTGGAACATTCAAGGTAAATACCATGTTGGATAGTCTGAAAAGACCCCAACACTCTCTCTTCACCTCCTCCCAGCCTGCAACAAGCCACCTGATGCTCCCTGCCGGCTTAACTTCTTTTTGGCGCTCACTGAATTCTGCCAACGCTATCTATTTTCCTGGCACTGTATCTCATCAATGTTCCTTTTTGGAGGCATGCAGTGGAACTTTGAATGAATTGAAATACTTTTAGGCACTCTTCTGGTGGCATTTTTTATAGTACACAATTTATGGTTAGCCTGGGCTAGTTCCTGCAAAGCCTAGGACAGGCTCCTATTTGAGTCACTACCAAGTCAGTTCACTGAAGAATGATACTGGATCTAGAGACACTTTTTTTTTTTTCACTGAACTTTAGATGAAGGTTTACAGAACTAGTTTCTCATCAAACAGTTAGTACATACATTGTTGTATGACATTGGTTAACCACCCCACGACACTTCAGTACTCTCCCTTTTCAACCCAGGGTTCCCCACTACCAGCTTTCCTGTTCCCTCCTACCTTCCAGTCCCTGCCCTAGGGCTGGTGTGCCGCTTTAGTCTTTTGTTCCATGGGCCGGTTCGATCTTTGGCTAAAGCGCAAACTTCAGGAGTGACCTCATTACTGAGCTGAAAGGGTGTCTGGGGCCATATTCTCATGGTTTCTCCAGTCTCTGTCAGGCCAGCAAGTCTGGTCTTTCTTTTCGAGTTAGAATTTTGTTCTACATTTTTCTCCAGCTCTGTCCGGGACCTTCTATTGTGATCCCTGTCAGAGCAGTCAGTGGTGGTAGCCTGACACCATCTAGTTTTACTGGACTCAGTCTGTTGGAGGCCGTGGTAGATGTGTCCAACAGTCCTTTGGACTAATCTTTCCGTTGTGTCTTTAGTTTTCTTCATTCTTCCTTGCTCTCGAAGGGGTGAGGCCAGTGGAGTATCCTGGATGGCCGCTCACAGGTTTTTAAGACCCCAGAAGCTACTCACCAAAGTAGAATGTAGAATATTTCCTTTATAAACTATGTTATGCCAATTGAGCTAGATGTTCCCCAAGACCATGGTCCCCACAGCCCTCAGCCCAGCAATTTGGTCCCTCAGGGAGTCTGGATATGTCTATGG
The DNA here is from genome assembly GCF_030014295.1 of Loxodonta africana. Classification (NCBI taxonomy): domain Eukaryota; kingdom Metazoa; phylum Chordata; class Mammalia; order Proboscidea; family Elephantidae; genus Loxodonta; species Loxodonta africana. The sequence goes on from NC_087350.1 coordinate 98,447,583, forward strand.
AGCTACTACGACCTTGCACAGGTTGTGCTGGCTTCCCCAGTATTGTGTACGGTCTTACCCCTCACTAAAGTTACCACTTATCTATTGCCAACTAAGTGTTTTTCCATTCCCACCCCTCGCCTTCCTTATAACCATCAAAGACTGTTTCTTTTTGTATGTAAAACCTTTTCATGAGTTTTTACAGCAGTGGTCTCATACAATATTTATTCTTTTGTGATTGACTTATCGCACTCAGCATAATGTCCTCCAGATTCATCCATGTTATGAAATGCTTCGCAGATTCACCGTTGTTCTTTATTGTTGCATAATACTCCATTGTGTGTATATACCACTGTTTGTTTATCCATTCATCTGTTCACGGGCATCTAGGTTGTTTCCATCTTCTTGCTACTGTGAACAATGATGCAGTGAACATGGGTGTACATATATCTATTTGTGTGATGACTCTTTTCTCTCTAGGATACATTCCTAGGAGTGGGATTGCTGGATCACATTTCTATTTCTAGCTGGAGGCACTTCTTAATGGAATAAGACTCCAGGTGTATAGGTGAAGGAGAAAGACACTTATTCTCCAATCAATAGAATAGGTGGCTCCTTTCACCTGGATTCTTTTCTAGGTGGTAGACTCTAACCCTGGCCACTAATGCAGGTCCTCCTGGCAAAAGACAGGATGTTCTCCTGTGTCACCCTTTCCAAAGGGCAGGAACAAGGTACTTCTCAGACTGCCCCAGGATCCCAATGAAGATTGGTGGGCTCTTTCCTTACAGACTTAGGAATGAAGGGAAAGAGATAGGATGCTAGGGGCAAAATGATGGAGAGAGTTTAATGATCCTCTCTCTCCTCCTTTCCTAGTCCCTCTCCAACTTCTAGATGGGAATTCCTACCACAAACACCCAAGTTAATGGTTAATACTATATAAAGTGATCCTGCAGAAGTATCCTTAGGTTTCTAAAAGGTTCCTCAGGGATATGGTGACTATATTTTCCAAACCAAACATCAGAACCCACACTTAATAAATTTGAGGATAAGAAATGGCAACACTAGGAAAATATTTGAAGGTGGGATTATCTTAGAAAAATCTGATAGCTACACAGGAGAACAAAGAAGGAGTGTAAAGAACTTCTTCTCAAATGGGGTCAGGCAGTAGACCTGGGTAGGAAGGGGATCCACCTTGGGTTTGTGGTAGGAGAGAATAAAAATTTCCCCTTTATAACTAGAAGGCATGATGGCTGAGCACTGGGATCTAGAAATTGTTTCTTCTTATTCTCAGTTTTTTCTAAATTACTTTTTTTTCATTTCTTCTTTCCTAGGAATCCAGAACCTATGTGCTGTCACTGATTATATTCCTGCCCGCTTTTTCTATATCCCAAACTTCCTCTTCACTAACGGAAGAGTCCGTCACTGTTCCACTATGCTTTACTCACCAACTTTTGATTTGCAGCCTGTAAACTGGACTGCTGGACTTGGTTTTAGAACTCAGTGAAAGGAGTCAATGTATAAAACAAAACAAAAAGGTCTACCCCTCCCTGTTGTTGCTATTGCTAGCTGCTATCAAGTTGGTTCTAATTCTTGGGAACCTTACGTTTAACAGAAGGAAACAGTGCTCGGTCCTGCGCCATCTTCATGATCCCTGATATGGTTGTGCCCATTTTGTGGCTATTGTGTATTCTGATTGCCTTCCAATTTGAGGGGCTTATCTTTCAGTACTATATTGGAAAATATCCTGTTGTTATCCATAAGGATTTCATTGGTTCATTTTTGGAAGCAGATCATCTGGCCTTTCTTCCTAGTTTGCCTTAGTCTGGAAGCTCTGCTGAAACCTGCCTACCACGGGTGACCCTGCTCGTATCTGAAATATGGTGGCATAGCTTCCAGGATCATAGCAACGTGTAAGCCATCACAGTACAACAAACTGACAGACAGGTGGTAGATCCCTCCCTTAAAACCAAACCAAAACCACTACCATCTAATCGTTTCCAACTCACAGCAACCCTATAGGACAGAGCAGAACTGCCCCTTAAGGTTTCCAAGGCTGCAAATCTTTCTAGAAGCAGACTGCCACATCTTTCTCCCATGGAGCAGCTGATGTGTTTGAACCACCGTCCTTTTGGTTAGTAGCTGAGTGCTTAACCACTGTACTAACAGGGCTCTGTGATCCTTTCCTAAACCAAAAAAACCAAACCCATTGCCGTCGAGTCGATTCTGACTCACAGCAAGCCTATAGGGCAGAGCAGAGCTGCCCCCACAGAGTTTCCAAGGAGTGCCTGGCAGATTCAAACTACCGACCTCTTGGTTAGCAGCTGTAGCACTTAACCACTACACCACCAGGGTTTCCTGATCCTTCCCTAGGGCCTAATGTTCACCTTGGCCTAAAGTGGCTAATACTGTCACATGATGGCTCCCTGGACAAATGGGATATAAATGAGTTAATACATGTAAAGCATTTAAATTAGTGCTGGCACATAGTAAGCACTCAAAAAGTGTAAGGTATGACTATAATTACCAACACCACTTAGGGGAGAGTTATTCATAAGTTATACAGATCTAGGGGTCTTCAGATCAATCTGAGACTGTTTGTTTCACCTAATTTTTCTTCCCTGTTGCTTTGCTGTTTCTAGAAATACTTTTAGTTGTTTAAGTGCAATTTTAATTAAAGTGACTTATATGAACGTCTTAACATATGAGTCTAATCACACAATATCACGTGCCAGACTTACTGGGTTATAAGTTTAATGGATGACAACACTCAACTTTGCTCATATGTGCTCATACTTCTCAGTTTGTTGATCTTGGAGCATGAACATATTTTAACAAACTAAGAAAGAATTAGGAAAATATATTTTTTGACCTCTAAAACCCAGTACTTTCAATTGTCCTTTGAAGCTCACAGCACAGCCTCCTAGCACCAGCTTCATCCTGAAGAGCACTATGCTCCATAGTTACTTTTCCTTTCCTCTTCCTATACAAGTTCCATTTCCTTCCGTAGGATGCACTTACATAAGGGGAAAGAAGAAAGCAAACTAATTAAACTTAATCTAGAGTAAGGTTTGAAAGGCCAATAATGCTTTCCACTTTATCACTCTCACTAATTGATAACTACATACATTCAAAAACCACTGAGACATGCTACCAAGCACTCAAACCAAAAACCAAACCCACCGACATCAAGTCAATTTCATTTCATATGGACCCTATAGGACAGAACAGAACTGCCCCATAGGGTTTCCAAGGAATGGCTGGTGGATTCCAACTGCTGACCTTTCGGTTATCAGCCGAGCGTTTAACCACTGTACCACCAGGGTTCCTCGCATTCATCTGGTTGACTCCTTCAAAGCGCAAGCGTCACTTTTTCTTGGTCTCCTTCTCTGACAACTCCCTATCCTTAGCCTATGTGAAGCAACACCTTCTGAGATGCCATAGCACCCTCTGCACCATCAGTCCTTATTTACCACACTGTATTGTTTTTATCTGTCTGTCTCCTCCAAAACAATGGAAATATGACTGTGTCATATCCTAAGGGCCTAGTATAAGCCTGGCACAAAAAAAAAAAAGTGGATGCTAAATAAAGGTTTGTCAAAGAATGAATTAAGAGACTTCTATTTGCAACAATAAGGACTAGATACTCTGAAGAATCTTCCCACAACAGAGCACTTAAAATACTAGATTTTAAAAACAAATTTAAAATAAAAACCTAAACTTGTTAAAAGCACAGCTGAGCTGGCAAGGAAGTTTCCTGAGAGACAAAAACAATGAGAAAGTACAAATCCAGAAAGGAAGTTGTTGGATAACCTAAGGGGGTCTGCTGGTTCCTGGTGGTTTGGAACTTTCCATTTTAATAGCTTCTGAGAGCCAGGAATAGAGATAAAGTCTAAGGCCTGCAAAGTGTGGAATGGGATTAAGATCCCCTCATGATGCCAAGACCTCGAGGCAAAATTCTCAGAGAAAGTAAACTAAGAATGGAAAAAACAAAACAAAATACACTCAGCTCCACAGAGAGAGAAAGAAAATAGGCAGTGTGCCTGACTCATCTTGGGTATGGGAGAAGGATGAAGTTAAGAGTTCCCTTGAGATTTTCTAACAACAGGACTCATGAGGATTTGGGGACACAATTCTCAGTGCGTAGGCGTGGAGAGTTTAGTTTAAAGTGGTCCTGAGTTAGTATTGAGTCAACACCCCAACCCCAGAAGCAAACGGAAATTACCCCAGGTAGTACACATCTTAAGTCAGGCTACAAAGAACTGGCTCCTAATTCCAACAAACATGAAAGTGCACAGAAATATCACAAAACACACAAGGAAATATGGCAACGTGAGAAAGAGCCAGCAGACACAGAATCAGACCTGCAAGGAATTCAGGTAGTGGAATTATCAGAGTACAAAATAAGAAAATGTACTGTCTTTAAGAGTTTAAAAAAAAAAAAAAGTTGAAAATATACACAGAACAAATATGACCTGAAAGATTTGAAAAAAGAATTTACAGAAACAAGAAATAAATGTCTTTAGAAACCCAGTGCATGGAATAAAAGGTGTATTAGACAAGATGAGGAGACAGGTTGTTAAACGAAGACTTGAAGAAATTACATAAAATCTAGCACAGAGACAAAGATATAGAAAATATGAGCAACAGAATAAGAGATATGGATTATACAGGAAAAGATTCTAACATCTAAGTTGAATTTCAAGAGAGCTAAAACAGAGGATGGGAGATAAAACAGATCAATATTCAAAATGCTTCTGGCTGAGAATTTTCCAGAAATAACTAAAAACACAAGTTTTCATTAAACTTCAGAGTCAGGAAGTTTAATGACAATCTAAGCAGAATAAATAAGTGATTCCTGCCTACACAGATCATAACTAACTGTAGATTCCTGGCTTGCTCTTTTAATGGATACTTTACATTTTTAAATTTACATCCCAACTCAAATTTTCCAAAAATCTAAGCTTATTTTGTGTTTCTATCCTCCTCCCAAATCTTGGCACACTTTCAACATTGCAATGTTGTTAATACAGAGATATTAAATGAAAATAAAGTTATGGTCAAATGTTAGTTTACTGACTGTTGGTTTTCTATAGCTGTTGTAACAAGTTACCACCACCTTAGTGGCTTAAAACAACATACATTTATTATCTCACAGTTCTGCAGGTCAGAAGTCCAAGTACAGTGTGGCTCAACCGTGTCCTCTGCTTAGAGTTTCACGAGGTCAAAATCAAGATGTTGGAAAGGCTAAATTCCTTCCTGGAGGTTGTGGAGATGAATCCACTGCCAAGTTTACTCAGGTTTTGGGCCAAATTCAGTTCTTTGGAATTATAGGATGGAGGTCCTGTTTCCTTGTTGGCTGTCAGCAACTAGAGGCCTCTCTCTGGTCCTTGCATGTCGTCCCTCCACCTCAGAGCCAGCGATGGTGTGTTAAATCCTTCTTATGCTTGGAATCTCTCTGACTTTTCTTTTTGCTTCACCTCTTCTGCCTCCAGCTGAAGCAAGTTCTCTGGTTTTAAAGGCTCATGTGATTAGATTAGACCCACCTGGATAATCAAGACTAATCTTCCTAATCCAAGGTCTTTAACCTAAATTATATCTGCAAAGTATATATTCCAAAGTATCTTTTGCCATGTTAATGCAATATATTCACAGGTTCCGGAGATCAGGCCAGGGATGTCTTTGGGGGACCATTCTGCCTACCACACCGACTACAGCTGCCAGGACAATTTACGTGATCATGAAAATGCAAACAACTTTCAAAATCCCTTGGCTTAACACAGAAAAGACTTATTTCTTGTGATGGCTGACCCTCCAGAGCAGCTGTTATCTATATGGTGAGTCAGGGGTCCGGGTTGCGACAGGCTGTATCATACGGTAGAACAGTGCTTCTCAACTTTTCATCTATATACATACAAGTCACCTGGGAATCTTTTTAAAATGAAGATTCTGATTCTGCAAGTCCCAAATGGAACCTGAGATTCTACATTTCTCACAAGAGCCCAAATGATATCCATATTACCAGTCCCCAAACTACTCATTAAGAAGCAAGATTTTAGAACAGAGTCCCCTTGGTCACTAGAACAGGAGAAGAGAGAACATGGACTGTATCACCCAGAACCCATTGCTGTCGAGTTGATTCCAGCTCATAATGACCCCATGGGACGCAGTAGAAGTCCCCGATTTAGGGTTTCCAAGGCTGTAATCTTTACAGAAGCGGACTGCCACATCTTTCTCCCATGGAGCAGCTCATAGGTTTGAACCGCTTTCTGTTAGCAGCCGAGTGTTTAACCACCATGTCACTGGTGCTCCCTGGAAACTATCACACTGGTCCTTAATTGGTTCCTCCTGAAAGTAATATATGTCACTTCAACTCTTATTTCAGTGGCCAGGGCAACTCATGTGGCCATACCTAATTTGCAGGGCTTGGGGAATTTCAATACTCTCATATGCTCATGAAGAAAACAGTACCAGAAATATTAACGAACAGCAGCAATGTAACACATACATATACAAACCTACACACCCCCTTTGGGCTATTATTATTTTCTTATATGCCACACCTTCCCTAAGGTCCACTTTTTTCTTCTTGAAGTACATCCTATGATAATTATTTTAGCAAAAGTCTGTGGGTAGCAAACTCTCATCTTTGTATAGGAGAACATGTTTTTATTTTGTCTCTATTCTTGATTGATCGTTAAAAAAAAAAAAGTTGCTGTTGAGTTGATTCTGACTCAGAGTGACCCCACAGGACAGAGCAGAACTGCCCCACATGGTTTCCAAGGAGTGCCTGTTGGATTCGAACTTCTGACTTTTTGGCTAGCAGCCATAGCTCTTAACCACTCCGCCACCGGGGTTTCCAGTTGATAGTTTAGGGTACAAAGTTCTACAATGACAGCTATTTTCCATTAGTGCTTTGAAGATGAAAAGTCACCATCTTCTGGAGTCTATATTGACAGAAATTTCTGTTATTAGTCTAATTTTAATTGTTTTTTGGGTAATTTTTTTTTTTTCTCTGATAGCTGTTAACATTTTCTCTGATGTTCTGATGTTGAACTAAGACATGTCCGATGTGGAATTATGATTTGTCTGAGTGTAGCTTTTGATTTTTCCTGCTCAGCATTTCCATTGTGGTTCTAACCTACGGATGTTTGCTTTTTTTTTTTTTCCTTTTCTGAAACATTCTCAATGACATTCCCTTCATTCTCTTCTTTGGGAATTCCCATTAGAAAAGAGGAGTCCCTGGGTGGTGCAAATGGCTAACTACTGGACTACTAACTGAAAGGTTGGAGGTTCAAATCCACCTAGAAGTACCTTAGAAGTAAGGTCTGGTGATATGCTTCCGAAAGCTCAAAGCGTTGAAAACCCTATGCAGCACAGTTCTACTCTGTACACGTGGGGTTGTCTTGGGTCAGAATTGATCCAATGGCAACTAACAGCAACAACTACATTAGATATACGTTGGAAACCTTTTATTCTATCTCTAGATCTTAAGGGCTCTTTCATACCATGTATACCTGGAATTTTGTGCTGAGCTGGGGTAAATTTCTCACTGCTATCTTTAAATGCTTTAATTCTCTCTTTGTGTTCAGTCTGGAATTATCCTACCTATTGAGACTTTTATTTCAATTACTATACTCTTTTACTGTAAAATTTATAATAGTTTATTATCCTTATCCATTTTTTATTACTTCATGTTGGCCTAGTTTTGTCACCTAATTTATTGTTTTGTATAATTATTTTTCAGTATATTTCTATTAAGCATACTAATTTTAAAGTCTTCATCAAACAATTTTATACAATTTCATCTGGAGTGAATTCTGATTTTGTTGGCTGTCTTTCTTGATACTGTATTTCCTTAATGCATTTTGGAACTGTTATTTGCAAACTCAGGTTTTAGTGGAAAGATTTCGTATTTCTTTTTTTCTTTCTGTGTTTCCCTGTTGTAATGGCTCTGTGATTATCTCCACATGGTTCTCAGAGCCCCCACTCTAGAATCAGATACAATAATGGAATTTGGGGTTTTAATCCATAATGAGGAAGTTGGAAGTCCGGTCAGGAGCTAAAGTGTTGTTTGGTAGAGCTTCAGCTCACGATGTGTCTATGTCTACCAGCTTCTCTACACCCATGGCTTCAGAAAACTCGTCCTAGGCAACAGGCCACTTTTTTTTCTTTTTTAAATTCTTCAGCTTCTCTCACATACCACATATCGCAATATCACAACAGAGAGCTCCATCCAAGTTCCTGACATCAAGTACTCTTCCTGCCTTAGGTCTCTCTGACAGTGAAATAACTTGAGCCCTGGCTAGCTGACAGGAGTTGAGCTGCTGCTAATCTTTGCTTACTTCCAGTCTTGGAGCCAAAAGCCTATGATATCAGCTCTGCTCACCACCTTGCATTTATGTTCCATTTTTGGTCCAAGGAGATCTTTATCTTACTTTTGAAGCTGGCTATGTCATTATTTTATCATTTTATATATCTAACACTGCAAAAGGGGAGGGGGATGACAGATTGATAAATTCTCTAAGCTCTTATACTTTTCTTTTACAAGTTACTTTATTCTGCACTGGATTATAAATGTATGTATCTTTGTCTTTCTCTTCTTCCTCCATCAAATTTCAAAATGTTTGAGAGTAGAAACTGTCTTTATACAAACTGATTTTCGTTTGCTCCCAAGCACAATGCCTTGCACATCCCAAACCCAACCAAACCCAGTGCTGTCGAGTTGATTCCGACTCATAGTGGCCCTATAGTTAATAGTTAATAACTGTCTGTTGAATTAAACAGGAATCGGAAAGTATACATGAGCTCACTAGGAGAAACACCTTCCTAGCTATTAGAATCGTACGAAAAAATACAGAAGATTGAGAATTTTCTCCCCCAGGAGTAATCAGGTAGAAGCAAGAAGACCATTGGGAGGAAGATTATAAAGCAGACATTTTCAAACTGTTTTTGGTTGATGAACTATTCTTTCCAAAGGAATCTAACATGGGAGGATGCCAATAAATAAAGCAGCATAGCAGAGCTGCTCCAGGTGAATCAGGGGTGGTGTGCTGAGACACCTGGCTGCTCGGCCTTCATCACCTTGTAATGATATCACAATGGATCAAAAAAAGTAGTTTGATAGTTCTTTTTCCAACTACATCCCTGTAAGGATTGAGAGGTTGGTCTAACTTACTTCCAATATCTAGAACAATTCAAAGTTAATAATTCTGAAGAATGTTTTTAAGAAAATGAAAAATTAAAAAAAATTTTAAATGACATTTTGAACTGTAGTGATATATCATTTAAAAACTTGAGGTGCTTTCATAATGAATACCTCCCTAGGAAAAGGAATAGGAGGGTTTCATGAGTTACTAAGCATATTTGCTCAGTAAAGGCTCAAAGGAAAAGAAACCTAAATAATGCCTTTCTACCCCTCCTTCTACGATGACCAGATTACACTTGAAACTCTAAAATGAATTTGAAACCCAAACGAAATACTCTCCAAGAGCCCTGTGTCGCTACTGCTTATAGCAAGATTATAAAGAAAAATATAGCCAAACCTCCGAGATAACGTCTTTAAATTTCACAATTTCCTCTGAAAACGAAAGAGAATGTTTAAAACGCAAAGAAATAACATACGAAGGACAAGATTCCTACAACCAAAAGTACCGTCAAGAAGTATCATATAGTACAAAAGTCGGCTAATTAAATAATGGCCCTATCTCAAAATACTCAGCACGGAGGTCTGGGCGTGACCTCTGGAAGGGATAAACGTAAAAGTTTATGTTGCTTGAGTTTCAGCACATCTTGGTGTTAATTAGAAGATTTGATGGCGCTTATCGTTTCTAGGCTCATGGAAAAAGGCTGCGCACAGACAAGTATTTGCATGTTAGCAACTTATGCCTGGCAGCTTGTTTGGTTTCATTCCACAGGGCATTCTGCCAAGGAATGAACTGCAGTAGTAATGTCTTTAAGTCACTTTCAAATCCCTGCTTCAAGCTTCTATCTGGTTCACTGGAGGCCAGCATACATCTTATGAAATTCAGAAACGAGGATTTTGGAAAGTAGAGTCTGAGGAGTATTGATTCCATAAATTTATAGCCTCTTGACAAGCAGAGAAGCTCAAAGTGGAGGGAATTTGGAGGTATTTTCAGCCAGGGTTCTTGGATTTGGCATTTCTACTGCATTTGATTTCCATACCTATAATTCTCAATAGTTCTTATATTTCTAGCCTTGTGGAATTACAGCTGCTTCAGTAAACATGTTTGTGTATCTCTTTTCTTACAGACGAGCATATGCTGTAAAAATGCTTGAGCCTCACATTTCATGCACCTCCGTTTTATCATCAGTTAAACGAGAGTTTGTCTAGATCACTGACACGCCCTCTTGTGCTATGATGAAGTGGGCACAGACTTTGGCACTAGACAAACCTACCAAAAACACTACTTAACTGTGTGACCTGTGTAAAGTATTTTACCTCTTTAAATGTTTCAGTTTCTGTATCTATAAAGACACCCACATGTCAAGGTGGTTGTGAGAATTAAAAGGCTTAGTGAAAAGTCACCAGCACCATGACTGGCACACGACAGAGTCCCAAATTATGCTAGTTTCTTTCTAATTCTAATTTTCTAGGAAGTTATGACTTTGCCAGGGTCCCTTTAAGGTATATGACTGGTGTTTCTCCATCATTTTCAGTAAGGGGGATTGTGGCTCAGAGTGGTTAAAGCTGTTTTGCCTGAGGTTAGAGAATTAGCCGGGAGATGGGCTCATGTCAGTTTTTTTTAATCTAATAAGTTCCAACACTACAGAAAATGATGGACCCGTTCTTTAATCCTCTTCCTCAATTAAATTGATGAAGGATTTTTCTTTCCTTCAAAAAACCCTTAAGCCAGTTGTTAGTCATCAAGTCGATTCCGACTCATGGTGAACCCACATATGCAGAATAAAACTGTTCCACTGGGTTTTCAAGGCTATGACTTTCTGGAAGCAGATCACCCGACCTGTTTTCTAAGGGGCTCCTGGGTGGGTCTGAACCACTAATCTTTCGATTAGTAGTCCAGCACTTAACTATTTGCGCCACCCAGGGACTCTTCAAGCCTGTAAACCAGTAAAACCTATTGCTGTCGAGTCGATTCTGACTCCTAGCGTCCCAATAGGACAGACTAGAGCTGCCCCATAGAGTTTCCAAACTTTAATCTTTATGGAAACAGATTGCCACATCTTTCCAATTTGAACTGCCTACCTTTTGGTTAGCAGCTGAGCGCTTAACCACTGTGCCACCAAGGCTCCTTCCTCAAGCCAGTACTGTACCATTAATAACAAGAGATACCCATTAAGGTCTAGCTGAACTGTCTCCTCAGAAAGTTCCAATATGGCAGTTAGTCATGACAAAGCCAAAGGAAACAAAAAGGGGGTGACCAAATAGGCATTCCTGTTCATACTAAGAGCCTTAGGAAAGCAGTTGCTTGACATTAGCCACCAATCCACAAGAAACCAACATACCTGTTATATGAGGCACTTTGGTTCCTTATCAGTCAATATCAAGCATGTGATCTGGAACATGTGACTTTCAGGACTCAGTTCAGAAAACCCAGCTCTTATCATTCAGAAGCCATTTACAACTATTCCCAACACTCCGACAGTTTCCCTGGTATGTTGTTGGCTTAGAAGGAAACTATGATCAATTTAGCGGGGGGAATCCCCTATGGCCCTTTAAGTATACCAGAAGGATCCATGAGTTGAAGTCAGTCAGATCAGTATACTGCCTTTTGTATCTTACCCAACAATTTGGCGCTCTTCAGATTACTTTGAGTTCTGGACAAGAATGAAATTGTCCTTTGACAGGGGATTTAGCTCTTTGGGCAGAAAATGTTTCACGCTGATGGGATACTGTAAGCTGCTATTTCTCGGGGCCCTATTTTCTTCAAGACTGTTACTTTGCCAAGGTAAAGTGGAAGAAAGAACGAAAATTTTTTGAGTGTCTCTGTGTATCTATATTATCTCACTGATGCCTATAAAGGGATCCTGTGAAATGAATATTACTATTATTTCTATTTTCTGATTGAGGAAACTGAGGCTATGAGAAGTTGAAAAGCCTGCCCCAAACCACAAAGCGAGTAAGCAATGGAGCTCCAAAGCCTGTGTTCTTTCTACTGAGTAGTGTTCATACCATACGACTCCCCAGAGAGTAAAAGTTGAGGCAGAGGATAAGAAATTGAGAACACATTCAGGAGAAAGGAAAAGTAGAAACTTAGGAGGAGTCCAATAAAGAGATGTCAGAGAGAGCATTAAAAAAGAAAAGAAATGTGTGCAGCAGTCAGGACAGAAGGCCTAGGGGAGAAGAAAAGCAGAACGGCCTAACCCATGGAGGGGGAGGGGGAAGGAGGGGGGAAAGACCCAATAAACTTGGCCAGCTGCCTGTCAGCCAGCTCTGCCGAGAGATCTATATCCACCAGGTCCACCAAATGAGGGAATCTGTGAATCATTAAAAAAATGTTTATTTCTTTATGCCACAAATGATAAAACAGTTAGTCATAAAATATGAAGATCGTTTTATTATTTTTTTTTCCAGAGTAATTGCTGCAAGTATTTTCCACCATTATTCTAAACGCTCGGTGTTTAACTATTGAAAAGGAAATTATCTGTTTTGAACCAAAATCAACCTCCAGTGGACCACATGGCATGCTGTGTACTTCCATTTAGAGACTAATTTATTCGCAAGATGGTCAAAGCTTGATTGGCATTGGTGCGCTCATAGGTTGGACGGGGACGCTATCCTCAGAGAGACAAGAAAAGTTGTTCATCACTTCTTTCTTCCTAAAAATTAGTTTCCTTTGTTATCTAATTTCAGCATAAACAAAAAGAACTGCTCAAATCAGGGAAATTGGGATGTTTTGAAAATGCATTCCCTAAAAAGAACATCCTTTTGTTTCAGAAACAGATTCTTTTCCATGCTAAAAAGGGAGACAGAGACACAGACAGATACACACCACAAAGTCCTACAACTAGTTCAGATACCATTTTATATTCGTTCTAGCTTTGTGATCAGTTAGACTCATTATGGGGGGCACTGATTGGCCTCCTGGCATATGATTCTGAGAATATATAGAAATTGCAACCATGCTTACGTCTGGTCAAACAATAGCCAAGCTTTATAGCTGCCAGAGACCTAATCATCCAGCCTAAAGAGGGCGCATGGTATAGTCTGTTTCTCTACAGTTCTTCCAAAGGAAGATGCATTCTAAGCCTGCCATTCGGTCAGAGGTGAGGTCTCATGTTCTTGTTTCACAATACCTGGAACTTGGCATTTGGCAAAACAATCAGCAGAAGGTCCCCAGGATGCCATGAGTGAGGTGGACCTTCAGGACTTCAGAGTGATCTAATTTACACTTTTTAAAAATAGTATATTCTCTTGGAAAGAGTACTTGGTCAGAAGAAAGGATGAAGTCGAAGAAAAATGGTGAGGGAAGGCAGAGCCAACATTACTGAGTCAGCATGCAGAGTGCTTTTTAGGTATTTTTTCATGTCAACCTCACAAAAACCTTGTGAAGTGTTACTTTTTCAAAGTTTCAAAAATAAATACATATTCAATGACTATTAAAATCTTTCTCCCAACCTCATTTTCTCTTTTATGTTTTAATTTTTTAAAAACTATACCAGTAATACAGGGACACACATTCATTGTCAAAATTGAAAATACTACCAAGTATACGTATAAAATAAAAAAAGAAAGCTCCCTTTTAAATCGTTCATTCCCTCTCTGCTCTTTATTACATAATCAATGCGATCAGTTTGATCTATATGTCCTTCAAGATTTTATGTATAACCAGGAACATACAGGAAAAAAATTTTTAACTGATTGAGCTCATATTATAGATAGTATTCTACAATTTGCTTTTTCTACACTTAACAACATGCCTTGGAAAAGCTTTAAATGTTTGTTCGTATAGATCCACGTCATTCTTTATGATTATAGAATGTTCCATGATGTGAACATATCAACATTTATTTAACCACTGACCCTCTATTTGTTTCTAAATTTTTACTACCAGAAACACTGTATTAACAAACATTCCTTGCTTGTACATGTATTTGTTGTTGTTAGTTGCCATCCAGTGGATTCTGACTCCTGGTGACGCCACGTGTGCAGAGTAGAACTGCTCCATAGAGTTTTCAAGGCTGTGACCTTTCAGAAAGAGATTGCCTGGCCTTTCTTCTGTGGTGCCTTGGGGTGGGTTCCAACTACCAATCTTTTGGTTAGTAGTTGAGTGCTTAACTGCAGCATTCAGGGAACCAATATAAGAAGGGTGTCATTACAGGTAAGAAAACTGAGCATGAGAGAGGTTAATGGATTTGTTCAAGAGCACATAATTGGTAAGTGGCAGCCCCATGATGCCGGAGAGCTCGGGTTCTTTCAACGATACAATGCTGCTTTCAATCCTCAGTGTTCTATACTGAAAAATAAAGCGTGTCCTTTAAACCACTCTCCCCACTCCTCCCACCTATTCCTTGATTGCCTCTCAGAGATGGCCCAAATGCAAAATGTAGGTGGAATCTAAAGGATAGGAGAGTCCTAGTCCTAATCTGGTTATATCAGTGTATAAGTGAACCTTAATGAAGTACTTGGAAAAGACACATCCTATCAACGCACCTCCTAAGCACCCACGACCTGTCTGTCAGTGGAGGCCTGTGTGTTATTATGATGCTTGGATAGGTTTCAGTGGCACTTCTAGGCTAAGATGGACTAGGAAGAAAGGCCTGGCCATCTACTTCCAAAAATCAGATATGATGAATGAATAAATGACATCCTAAGTAAGGAGATATCTGAGCCGAGCCCTGAAAGATGAGAGTGATTTTTCTAAGCTACAATGAGGAAGAATGTTCTAAAACATGAGAATAGAATTGATTCAACTATTTCTACTGTGATCTACTATGTACCAGGCACTTTTTCTAGGCACTGGGATATAATGGTGACACAGAAAGATAAGGACCCTGTTCTCATGAAGCATATATTCTAGTGGGAGAGGGCAGATGATAAACAATTAAAAAAAAAAAGTGACAATTTCCAATAGTGAGAGATTACGAAGGAAACAAACATCAGGCAGTGATCAGTGCTGTGCGGAGAATTATGTAATTGGTGGCCACTTCAGATTGCACGGTCAGGGAAGTCTACCTTGAGGAGTGACACTGGAGTGACAGGAAGGAACCAGCTGTGTGACCATCAGGGGAAGAGCAATTCAGATAGAACAGCTGGTGAAAAACTCTCAAGTGTGGAAGAATTTGGTATGTGTTAGATCAGAAATTCCCAAATTTTCCGGTTTACCATGGCTTAATATCTCAGTAATTTATTTTTATGGCATCCCCAGGCCAAGAGAAATATCTAACAGTTGCATTTATTAAGCAGTTAGGTGCAAACAACTTAATAAGTATTTGTGTCCTAATAATTTGATAGCTATTTATGCACATAAATTGAAAGAAAGATAATTATTTTATTTCATTCATAAATAACCACATATACTTCTAACAAGATGTGTGTGTGGATGTGTTGGGCACTGAACAATTTCTCAAAGCCTGAAATCAGATTGGCCAATACATTCCTATTTCCTGTTCCACATTGATTTTCCCACTTGCTTTTTACTAAAACAAACCCAACTTTGGAAAGATAAGACATCACAGAAAGGAATAGAGCATGACCTAGTAGTTTGCATGGTGTCCAACTGTTGTGTTTCTCTTGAAAATATGAAATATCCCCTGGCATACTTTTGAGTTTGCTGTGTTCCCGGCACAGTCTCAGAAGCCTGGAGTTAGACACTTGGTGCTAGGCACTGGCTATACAGTGGTCAAAGAATCAGATATGGTCCTTCTGTGACCTCTAAGCACTTTGTGTTACCACTTAGAGTTTTTCACACTTCCTTTAATTATGTGTTTGTGTATTTGTCTTTCCCAATAGAATCTGATTTCCCTGAGGACAGGTACCTTGTCTTTTTGGTGACAGTAGCAGCTTCCAACATTAACCCGTTGCCACTGGGTCGATTCCAACTCATAGTGACCCTATAGGACAGGGTAGAACTGCCCCATAGGGTTTCCAAGAAGCACCTGGTGGATTTGAACTGCTGACCTTTTGGTTAGTGGCCGTAGTTCTTAACTACTACGCCACAAGGGTTTCCTAACATTGTTGGTGCAGAATAAGATTTGGGCGCTCAATAAATGTTGGTTAAATGAATGAACAATTACGGAAGAACATGAATAAATGAACAAGTGTACAAATGACCCTGGCAAGTAGCACCACGTCTTATTTTTAGCTACGAGAATAAGGACTTGATTATGAGGAAGTTAACCCCCTTCCCATCCCAGACCACCTCTTCGCTGCAAAGTGGCCCAGCATGTAGCCTGCAGGCTTATCGACTGTCTCCTGCAATTGTTATTATTTACTACAGCATCTGTCTAGTATTTCACTGATCTGAATATTGTTCCAGAAGCTTCTTTCAAATTCTGATCAAGGGAGGCCTATAGCAGAGTGTTCATCCTTTCCATGTGTTACTATTTGACCTCTGACGTAAAGGAGCAAATGTTCCCTGACTTTATTCAATACAAAGGCCTTATGAGAAAAGTGGACATATGGGGCAAATGGGAGTTTACCTTATATCCACCATTGATAACTATGTGAATCATGCTGTGAATGCCACGAGCTTCAACAACCTCAGCGATGAGAATTACTGGTCAAGATGCATGATCAAGGTCTTTAGCAAGGATGAGTACTTCGCTTCTACCATTCACATTGGCTGTCTTCACTCTGACCCTACTTTATTGTTGGCTGTAAATCTTTTCACTAGAGTATTGCTAGTAAGTGAACCAACACAGACACTTCCACTGATCTGCCTTCAGATTCAAATCCAAAATCACACAGATAGAATGCTTTTGAAAAATGACAGGATTTTAGAGCTGGAAGGGACGGTTGAGGTCATTCAGTTAAACTCTCTTATTGTTTGGGGGTAGAAGCTGAGGCTTAAAGAAGTTATGAAATTGCCCAGGATCATTCTGTTCTCTTTGGCCATAACTAGCTGCTGCCTTTGTCTCCTGCTGAAACGCTGCACAGAACACATTCCACAGCAACAACACTGGGGAACATAAAAGCGAATTGTATCAAATTTAGGATGAAGACAAGTGACTTAGGAAAAGACACTCTCTCTCTAAGACATATTTCAAATCTTCTCAACAGTGTCACTCTAGTCCAAGCACCATTAGCACTTACCTGGACTACTCAATAGCCTCCTAACTTGCATTTCTGCTTCCACTTCCTACTTTCTCATCCATTTTCAAGAGTAATCCTGTAGCCAAACCTATCTTTTAAAATCATAAGTCCAATTCTATTTTCCCCAGCTTAAAATTCTCCAGACTTCTCTTTGCATTTGAAATATAACCGGAACACTTTACAATGTCCTGCATGATCTAGCCCCCTGCCTACCTTCCATTTTATTCTTTTTTATCTTCTAATACTTTTCCCCTTGCTTATGATACTCCAGTTATAGTGGGCTTTATTCTTTCTATACCAAATTCTTCCACATTTCAGAGTCTTTGTACCAGTTGTTTCTTCTATGTGGATTGCTCTTCCCCTGATAGTTACATAGCTGGTTCCCTCCTGTCACTCAGATTCACTCCTCAAGGTAAACTTTCTTGACCATCCAATCTGAAATGGCCACCAATAACTTAATTCTCTGCATAGCATTCGTCACTAGCTGATATCTTTTCTCGCAAATAATTTCTGTGTATGTTTGTTTGTAATCTCTTTTCCTCTATTAGAACAAAAGCTTCATGAGTTGGATCTTGGTCTTATTCACCAATGTTCCCCAGCACCTAGAACAGTTCTTATGCACAATAAATATTTTTGGAATAAATTACGTTTTGTCTTCTCTGTGCTAAAAATACTTTTAGTTTCTTCAACCATTCCTCAGAAGATAAGAATATCCGCCCCCACACCCCATCCCACTTCCTGATTGCCCTCCATAATAGTTCAGGAAGAGATACAGAAATTGGCTTACCAACTTTACTCCAAAGGGTTTTTTTTTTTTTAATTTAACTTGATTTTTTATTAGAACAGGTGACTGCTGCAGTGACACACACACAATAAATCTTAATAAAGGAGCTAAGAGCACCACCAGCTATGGTAGGCGCCATGGCCTATTACGTTGCTAATTATGGACACCGTCTTCTTAATATCAACTTGAGTGAATCTGAAGGAAAATGAAGAAGAAGCAATTTGTAAGTAACATAACATTACTTTCAACCTCTTGGAAATCCATTTAAGATGTCTCATTAAGATCTACTACTTCAGATTTGGGGTTTAATCTGAATAAATGAAGATGTGACCTAAGGAGAGGGTCGCCCTTGTGGCTCAGTGGTTAAGCATCACCTTGGCTGCTAACCTAAAGGTTGGTGGTTCAAACTTACCAGCCACTCTGCAGGGCACAGATGTGGCAGTCTGCTTCTGCAAAGATTTACAGCCTTAGAAACCCTCTGGGGCAGTTCTGCTCTGTCCTACAGGGTCGCTATGAGTTGAAATCCAGTTGACCTCAACAGGCTCAGTTTAGTTTGACCTAAGGAGACCCTCCTGATGGATCTTGGGGATTTGTTCAGTTTTGCAGTGAGATCTATGAGACCTTAATGATTCACTTGATTGACTGACTAGCTCACGCCTCTTGTTTCTCCCATTAGCTTTCTTAGTTTTTCCTTCCTTCCAGAGAGAAAGAGAGAGGGCCCACTGCCCATTTCCCTAGAAAGGAGTCAGGAATTGTGAAAGGTTAGATGAACTATGTCCTTAGGAACGAAAATAATCTTCTTGGACCAGCTAGAAATAGTACAAAAAGGTACCATGACTATGAGAACTATGGAAACATCACGGAAACCTTTATATTCTTATAGTGATACACTCAGTGTGTGATTAGTAATGAAACCTTAAAAGTCTGTGTGCTGATTTTTCAGGCAACCAGAAAAATGGGAAACTGGGAAAACATTTTTCTCAGCCCATCTTGGGGAACAAGAACACAAAGATATGTTGTATTTAGCTGCTATACAAAAAAATAGGAAAAGAGGTTGAATCTTTGGAGTCAGAGTGGTTAGGAAGAGCCCAGGAAGCCGTCCAGCGATTAAGGAGTGGCACTAGAGGCTTAGCTAACAAAGAACCCTAAGTTTTTCCAAAACAAGCACCTAAAAGGGGACAATTAAACCAAATTGTCCTCAACATCTTAGTTTGAAGAACTGCAATGTGATTGTGAAAAGATTCTTTTTTATAAGATTTTTTTGTTTGTTGTTTTGGCAGTGCTGCTTCTGTCATGGCCAAAAGCTGGGGTGGGGGGAGGGGCGGGGGGGAAGCTCCAAATGATTTGAAGACTCTAGGTTCTCACAAAAAACTCAGTGTCAGTTTGATTCTACACGCTGTAAAGATTTGGCTCGTGTAATTCTATGGGTTTTGAGTAACACTAGGTCAGAGTCTTAGCCTCCGTCTGTCCATGAAAACACTCATAACAATAGCAAGGGTGTTGTGGGCTGTTTCTGAAGAGCTTTAAGAAAAGGGTAGGTAGATATCTGCCCATGGAACTGCAGGCATTGATCTACTTAGAATAGTCTGAACTCTTTCCACCATTCTAAAAGCTCCCTGGAAAGAAACAGAATGGGAATTAAGGAGATTCTTTAATAACATCACAGCATTTTTTTCCCCTAACCTACACTATTTTTTTTCCCCTAACCTACACTATTGCTACAATAAATAGTATAGTGAAGAAAACCAATGAGCCAAACTTTATTCCCATCAAAAACTTTTTCACTTCATTTCTGAAACAGACTATCAATACCATTTTAAAAATACTTAAAAGCTGTAAGTATTTGATCTTTTCAATCAACCAATAGTTGAATGTGTGTGTGTGTGTGTGTGTTAGAGAGGGCAGTGATATGTCATGCTATTTGGCACTTAGTGGTTAAGCCTCTGCTGCTAACTGAAAGGTCAATGGTTCAAACCTACTAGTCACTCCGTGGGAGAAAGATGTGGCAGTCTACTTCTGTATAGATTTACAGCCTTGGAAACTCTATCTGGCAGTTTTACTCTGTCCTACAGGGTCACTATAAGTCAGAATTGACTCAACGGCAACAGGATGGGTAGTGTCTTAGATGGGAACAGAATGATGAGGTAGGCATAATTTTCCATTGAACAGTTACTTTTATTCCCAATGACTGTGCCTTCTAGATCCTTCTACTCTCCCTGGCCACCCATTTAAAATATATATAGTTTTTATTTATCTTAGACTCTCTTATCTGTATTCTGGCCTTGATTAACCTCCAATGTTCATTTTCTCTATTCTTGTTTTGGTGCATCTCATTATTGTTGGACTATGTCTTAAAACCCTGTTGACCATGCTCTCTGTAAATGATAAATGATAACTATGGTAGAGTCCTTTTTATTGCCCAACAATTCTTTTGTTTCTCTTTGCTGACTGTCACCCAATTCCCCAGTGGCTATTCTAGACCATCTTAATAATGCTCATTTTCCCAAGTCCAGCTTACCTCCTTCACTTTCAGCAGGTGACTCAGAAAACTACTCTATAGAGCAGCTTGAGCCTGTTTATCATAAGTAGCTTCAACTTTTCTTTTTTCTTCAGAAAGCTCTACCCAGTTAAATATATCACCTGCAAATCCAGCTCCATGTCAAACTCAACTGTGTCCCTAAATAAAATTTATTAATCGGCTCTCCAAGCCTCCTCTCAATGTTCTTGCTTCTGATAATGGGATCTGATAATGGCATTCATCATTTTTCCAGGTGCCTGAGTTCTCATTCCAAATTTACCAAATATTTAATGGGTGCTTATTTCTTTTTTTTTTTTTTAATATGCACTAGTCACAGTTCTAGGCACTGGGGATAAAGCATTAAACAAAATAAGTAAGGATCCTTCCCTCATGGAGTTTACATTCTAGAGTAGGGATAAAAAAAAAAAAAATTTTTTTTTTTTTTTTAGGATACACATAACAAAAAAGTAATCAAGTAAGATAAACCTTGATAGAACTGATGTAAGAAAAGTAAAATATGAGTGACTAATGCGAGGGCTAGAGCCTTAGTGGTATAGTGCTTAAGAGTTCAGACTGCTAGCCAAAAGGTTGGCAGTTCAAATCCACCTGCTTCTTGGAAGCCCTATGACACAGTTCTACTCTGTCCTATAGGGTCACTATGAGTTGGAATCAACTTTATGGCAATGGGTTTAGTTTTTTGGTTTAACGTGAGAGATGGGGTTGGGGCAGTGGGACAACCATGCTGGATAAGATGGCCAAAGAAGCCTCTTTGAGGAGGTGACATTTGAGTTGAGATTGTGATGGTTAAAAGGCAAGTTACACAAATATTGATAGAGCTTCTCTAACAGGGATCAGCAAGTAAAAATGCTCTGCATATCCATATGCTTCTTTGTTGCCTTTATTTTCACGTCTATCCATCACTCTACTTTCAGTTGCTCGTTAAGTCTTGCAGAGTGGACCTTAAATGTGACCTCCTGTATTTATTTTCTTCAGTTTAAGCCCTCATTACTTCTTGCCTAACCTCTTTCAGTAACTTCCCATCACTTCCTGTTCCAGTGTATCCTTCACATCACTAAGAATTAACTTTTCTAAAGTGAAACTCTACAACACCATACCCCTGCCCCCAAACCTCTAGAGACTCCCCATTATTCACTGGACTAATAGAAATGTGGAAGCCTGACATTTAAATCTCTTCATGGTGTAACCCCAAAGTATGTTTTAACTCTTAGTGTCCACATTGCTGAGCACAATTCTATACCAATTAGTGTTCAGAACACATCTTAAAATTCCTGCCTCCATAGTGGCCTCTTCTGGACTGACTGTCCCCACCTCACACCCAAGACAGGCCAGTTGCCTAGTTCCCCAGGCCCTATGAAATCACCTTTTCCTTTAAGTCTCTTCAGATTTCTCTCTACATCAAATCCACAAAGCACTTTATCTCTTCCTCGCAGTATCTGTCATATTCTGCACTAGAATGTGGTTGTGTGTACATCTATCTTCTCTTTCTACACTCCTTACCATATTATGGACGTTTTAAGACAGTGACCACAAATTATTTCTCCTTGTATTATTATAACCCCTCACACATAGTTGGCATTGAATAATACTTGTTAAATGAATGGATGAATTTGTCAAACGTGAGTCTGTGAGTTTGATTAAATAATATTTATTTCATGATACCCCTTTTCTCATTCCCCTTATTCTTTCTGATGAGACCTATATGTGAAAAAGCAGAACACAGAGAGGAAATGCAGAGAGTCCTTGTCTTGAAATAGTCTAGTTCATTTCAATATGGTCAAATGATCAAACTTTTACATTGTGGGACAGTAAAAATACCAATTTTCAGGGCTGCACAATCAAAATAGTGTGAGATAAGCAGCTCTTAAGTAAAATACCAACTGCTTGATTTCCTGAGCAGGATACATAAAACTGCTTAGCCATTCTAAGTGCTGAAAAAAAAAACAAAAAAAACATTAGCCCAATCACAGAGCCTTACACTTACCACATTACTGCATGTTCTATATCGGATATTTCTTCCTTCGCAGCTCCTAAATCACAAAAGGAAAAACAAAAACAAAAACAAAACAAAACAAAAAAACTCATTACTACCTATAAAAGGCTCAACATTTGTACTTTTTCTTATAAAAATAATTTTCTCTTAATACTAGTGTAAGAGCCTCTCTTATCTTCTGAGCAGGTCCTTAGAGAGGTAACTATCAAATACTAAATTGAGCAAATCTAACAAATTGTACATGTAAATTGATTTCTCCATGAGGGTTGAAGCTAAGCACGCATCTTCCCTCCAACATTTTTAAAAGAAGTTTTTTTAGTTCAGTGCTTATTTTACTAAACAACTATTAATGCAGGTTTTCTGAAAAAAAAAATTATATTAAATGAAGTTGGTCTTCTTAATTATGTCTGGTATAAGAGGGATATTTCACTGAAAAAGCTGAGATCTTGAATATTATAAAATTGTACTTAAGACTTCAATATGTCTTTCAAAATCACACATCTAACAACATGAAATATAATTCTTTTTAAAAAAGCTATTTTCTATTTCTAAAATACACATTTACTGTAGAGATTTTGGAAAAGACAGCTTACCAAAAAAAAAAAAAAAACTAAAAAACTGTAGCTGTCATATCTAAAGATATTCACTATTATATTGATTGATTTATTTCCTTTCTGTATGAAAGAAATCATATCACTCATACAATTTTATAGCCAGCTTTCTTTCCACTTAATTTTTGGAGGTACTTTCTCACACTATTTAATAACTTTTAAATACATCATCTTGAGAGCTACGTAATATTCCATCAAATGATATAATTTGTGTAATCATTCCTCCATTACTTGTCACTTAAGTAATTTCCAATTTGGGGTCTGATAAATGACAGCGTGATTAAACTATCACTGTGCACATGTTTTGTCCAAGTTTCTGACTGTATCTTTAGGATAAATTTCTAGAAGGGGAATTACTAGACTAAAGGGAATGAATTTTGTAAGGCTCTTAATAAATATTGCCAAACTGCATTCCATAAAGGTTGTACCATTACATACTCCTACCAGCAATACATAAGGGTTTCCATTTTACTGAACTCTTATGAGAAGATATAATTTTTCGTAAAATATTCAATGATGACACATAAAACTTGAATAATAGTACTCTGCTCTTTTCAAAATATCACACTTAAAAAAAATAAGTACACATATATTATGGAATTCTGAGATAATTATAATATTAATATCTAATAGTTGTGGAATGCCAGGTACATTTCTGTTTGTTACATCTATTAATTCCTTTAATCTTCTCAAGAGCCCTGGGAGATAGGTACTGTCATTATTCCTATTTTAGAGATGAGGAAACTGAAGCTTGGGAAGGTTAAGTAACTTTCCAAAATCACACAGTTCATAACTAGTAGGGCCTAGATTTGAAACTAGTCATCTGGCTTCAGGGCTTACACTCATAACTGCTACTCTTTATGGCCTCCTAATTCACTTGTTTGTTCAACAAGTATCTATAGGGCTCCCACAACGTACCAGACAGTGCACTTACTTCAGGGAATATAAAGAAGAATCAATACAACTTGGCCTTTGCCAAAGAACTGGGAATCTACTAAGAAAATCACTCATATAACTATAATACAATAAAATAAATGCTAGATAGCATTTTGTTAGGTCTACAGATATCAGTAAGAAAATGTCATCTGAAAATACAGTTACATAAAGGCTAACTTAAAGAGATGAAAAAGGTTCCAGGCCTGAAGACTTAACTCTAATCAGATTGAACATACTAATATTCATTAACACTAGAATGTGTCAGGGAAGAGGAAGGGTTGATCAGGCATTAGAATCACAGAAAAAGGAGAATGACAGCGATACGTGCTTGTCAGTGCCTAGCCCAGCAACGTCCCAGGCAGTGGACTTTAATTCCTCCAGGTCCCATTGGCAAGGCCATCGCTACCACAATACTGATGCATCATACTAACCTGGCTGATATCAATGAACATTTAGTTTATCTGAGAAATGATGCCATGTTGACCAAGCAACTTGCCAAGAGTAACCCGGTTTTTCATTACTGTGGAGGGGCAGAGAGTGTGCTGGCCCCACTGACATGCATACTCTGGTCTACATGATGAGTTCCATTCCTCATTGCAAATTAATAAACTGGCATTCTAGTTTTAAACCATAATCTCAGGGGCTAAGTCAGTGTGAGTCCACCCCGAGAGAAGGATTTGTGCTTGGTGTGATTGTTGAAAAATACCAGGTTTCTGAGTTTGAAAATATTAGAGTCAGGCTTCAGTTGATGGTAAATTCACGGGATGCATTCTACTACTGGGCGGCCTTTGGTAGCACACTATTCAGACATCAGTGTTGGCTACATGTGATGTGTTTTCAATTTTAAAATTCTTACTTCATAGGTAACATAATGTATTGGTTAAGAACCCCCACTGTGAAACCAAACTCCTCTTTTTAGAAGCCTGGCTTTATATCTCAGTTTCTAGATTTCAGTTTTGTCATCTGTAAAATAGAATGATATTCTCTGTCTCCTGGGATTATTATGAAGATTAAATGATTCAATATTTGTGAAGCACTTCAAACAGTGCCTACCACATGGTAAGCAACATGTAGGTATTTGATAAATTAATTAAGTGAATAATAGCTGTAAAAATATACTGAAAGGGGCTTAAGGATATGTGTAGAAGAAACTGTAAGTAAAGGCATAGAGGTATGAACAGATATAAAGCGTTTGCAAATTTTTAAGCCGTTCTTTTCTGTTTGAATATAAGGTTAATGTGGGGAATTGGAGGAGATGAGAAAAAAATATCTTCTAGTTTTGAACTGTGCAATAGACAAAGAGGATCCACTGAAGGGTTTAAAAAGAAGAGTTAGAAAGATATGTTCCTAGTTTTAAAAAATGAACCCTGGTGTTAATTAAGATCTTAATACTCTGTTTTCCCCCTTCTTTTTATTTTCTTTCCCTAACGTTAAATGAATGAAAGGAATAATGGAAGCAATTTGAATTAGGAATTCGAAGAGCTAGGTTATGGACTTTGGTCTTCTACCTGCATAAACCACGTGCCCTCTCAAAATCTTATTTTCTTCATCTGTCAAATGGATATAGGAATGCCAGTGCATAATGCAGCAGGCAAGAAATCATACAACGCACTGCATTGGGCAAATCTGCTGCAAAAGACCTCTTTAAAGTGTTAAAAAGCAAAGACATCACTTTAAAGACTAAGGCATGCCTGACCCAAGCCAGGATGTTTTCAATCCCCTTATATGCATGTGAAACCTGGACAACGAATAAGGAAGACTGAAGAAGAATTGATGCCTTTGAAATATAGTGTTGACAAAGAATATTGTATATACCAGAGGCTGCCAGAAGAATGAACAAATCTGTCTTGGGAGAAGTACAGCCAGAATGCTCCTTAAAAGCAAGGATGGTGATACTTCGTCTCATACACTTTGGACGTGTTATCTGGAGGGACCAGTCCCAGGAGAAGGACATCATGCTTGGTAAGGTAGAAAAAAAAAAAAAAAGGTAAAGGGTCAGCAAAAAAGAGGAAGACTCTCAACCAGATGGACTGACACAGTGGCTTACAACAATGGGCTCAAGAAAAACAATGACTGTGACCATGGTGCAGGACCAGGTGGTGTTTCGTTTTATTGTACATAGGGTCACTGTAAGTCAGAACTGATTCGACAGCACCTAACAACGCTTGAGTTTAGCGAAGTACTGATTATTGCAAAACATTATCAAATTTTAGATAATAATAGTAATACTAGCCTCTACCATATATTAAGCGCTGTAGGTATCTTCCCAGTATTAGGTGTTCCATATACATTATCATGAATCTTCTAACAATTCTGCAAGGTCTTATTATTCTCATTTAATAGATGAGAACGCTGAGGCTGAGAAAGATTGGCGGGGCTAGTGGCACAATGGTTAAGAGCTCGCTGCTAATCAAAAGGTTAGCAGTTTGAATCCACCAGACAGCTCCTTGGAAACCCTTCGGGGCAATTCTATTCTGTCCTATAAGGTCGCTAAGAGTCAGAATTGACTCAACAGCAATGGATTTGTGTTTTTTATTTTTTCGGTAAGGCCATATACTCAGAAAAGAGAGAACCAGGGGTTAGAACCCAGATTTGGCTATATCCAAAGCATATAAAACAATAAGAAAAGGAACAGACTGCTCAAGATACATAAAATACACTAGACTAAGAATAAATAAAAGAAGAAGAGACTAAGAGAACAGACTAAAAGAAGACTAGACTAAGAATAAAAACACTAGACTAAGAATCTGGGAACCTGAGTAGGGAGTTGGCTTGGGGGTTAATTGTACCTTATTCTTTCTGTACAATTTCTAAACTGCTTCTTAAGTCTCGTAAGCCCACTTATGGTAAGTAAAAGATACCTAGCTATGCACTGTACCTTTGGAACATCTCAGCGAAAACCATGCTGACTGGTAAAATGCAGTGTGAAAGAACTTCACTGCAGAGAAGCTTATATTCACAAAGGTGAAAATGTATTACATTTCAATACAAATTTAACTTAAGTAACCAAGTGACTACTCCACAGATAGGATTTTATTCTTTCCAAATGTGAATTTCTGCATCCAAAGCATTTTTCTGGGCACAAAAGCCTCGTTTGAGAATTATGCAGTTAAAAAAAAGGGTATATATATATGTATATATACACACACATATATATACATATGTATGTATATATATATATATGTGTGTGTGTGTGTGTGTGTGTCTATATATAATCAACTAGGGACCCAGAAGATGGCTCAAGTATGAAAGAAAAAATCTAGAATATACTCCAAACCACGTTTATACAGAGAGGTCCTAGTTTGTTTATTGCAGCACTTTATTCCTAGCCAGTCACTTGTTAATTTTGACTTAATTCCTTCTTTCCAAAATGGAAATCAACTCAATCACAACCTATTATTTGGGAATAATTCAGACTTTAATTCACCCATAAATGAGGTTAGTATAGGCTTGAGGCACATTTTATTTGTCTCTCATTAACACTGAACAAACCATCCAAACTCTTCCAGTTCTTAAAATCCTCATTTACTACAAAAATCCTCAATTACTATAATTTAACAGCCTTAGGAGAGATGAATTACCATGGAAAATTAAAATTCTCTTTCCAGGCTTTAGCAATTTGCTGACTTCTCCCCGCCCCTGCCTCCTCGCCCTCCACAATTTTAAGTCTTTAAAAGAGAGAGGCTGATTTGATTTCTCTCTCATAAGGAATAAACAAAATTGGATAAAATATATCAAATTGTCTTTTACTTTAAAATTCTTCTTATCTTCACTCTAAGCAAGCAAACCCTTCTGGTGATATAATCAGATGGACCTATGTCTGGTATCCACGAACAGTTTCAAGAAAATCTGGGAACTGTGCATTTAAAATTCCAGAGTTTTTAAGCTTAACCGCACTTGTATTTAGCTCACGAAGGTCTAGGTTTTACTTTTGATTTCCAAAAAACAAAGACTGATGCTAAGCAAAACTGTTGCTGTTGTTAGCTGCCGCTGAATTGGTTCCTCACTCAGGGCAGCCCCATATGCAGCGCAACAACGTCTGTTCCGACGCCATCCCCACCATGCCTAGCGGTGGATCGGACCATTGTGATTCATAGGGTTTTCACTGGCTGATTTTCTGAAGTAGAGTGCCAGGCCTTTCTTCTTAGCGTGTCTTAGTGTGAACGCTCCAATGAAAACTGCCCAGCATAACAGCAACCCGCAAGCCTCCACTGATGGATGAGTGATAGCTACATATGAGGTGTCCTGGCTGGGACTCAAACTCAAGTTTCCTGCCTGAAAGGCTAGAATTCTACCACCGAACCACCAATGCCTCATAAGTAAGACCAGCTTACTGGATTTCTTGGACTATCTCCTGCCTTTCAAAAATGGACTCGGGGGCAAAGAATTTGAAAATAGGGACCATCCATCTGCTTATGAATCATCCTTCTCCTTTTGGTCATTCAAAAGGAAACCAGGAGCACTTTACAAGAGAAAAGACATACCTCCTCAGCAATTCAAGCCAGAAGGACCCTGGGCCATTTTGACTATGTGTCCTAAAATGACCAAGGATTTAACAAGACAAGCAGATTTACAACTTAGAAAGGATTCCATGTAGTATTTGATCAAGTGTTTTTCTCCTTCAATTCAAATGAGCATTCCGGTGCTCACTGCAGCTAAGTAGCAGGAGGCTGCCCCCAGTTCAAACACTGCTATGTTTCTGGGAAAAGGAACCACCAATGCCATCAAGCTCAGCCACCATAGTCAGTGGAGGCTTGCCTGTTGCTGTGATAATGAACAGGTCTCAGTGGACCTTCCAGAAAAAGATGGACTAGGAAGAAAGGGCAGGTGATTTACTTCTGAAAACCAGTCGATGAAATCCCTACAGACTGCAATGGTCTGACCTGCAACCGATCATGGGGATGGCACAGGACCTGGCAGCATTTCATTTCAACATGCATGGAGTTGCTATGAGTTTGGGGCCAACTCAACTACAGCTAACAACAGCAGCAACGACATTTCTGGGGCTTTTTACAAAGACCACCAAAGGAATAACAAATTCAGGGAACATCTAAGAGAAAAAAGAGAAGCAAGTGTAAATGTGCTGTGTGTTTCTTTTCATTTTCCATAGACACATTACTGTAAGAGATTCTTTCAGGAAACAGCACTTGATACCAATCAACGCAGCAGGCATAAAGGGTGCTATATGAACCTCTGGATCCTGTGTGTAAAGGTATCCTCAGGTGCTCTCTGTCCTCATCTATGGTTCCAATCGGATGCTGAAAACCTAGGGACTAGAATTGGGGTCTGTGCATACGGGATGGTTAGAGGTGGTCTTGCCTTACATGGGGGAGAGAAAAAACAAGTTAGATGACAGTCCATCCCTTTGGGTGTCGTAAGTCCCAAGCTAATCTTTCCTTTAGCTTTCTATATTTCTTTCATGGTTAAAAGAGTCATTCTTTGATGTTCTATACTTTACTCCAAGTTTAAAATAGTCATTATTTAATTAAGGAGCCCTGGTGCTGCAGTGGTTAAGCATTTGGCTGCTAACCAAAAGTTCAGCAGTTTGAATCCACCATCCACTCCTTGGAAATCCTAGGGGGCAATGTCCTATGGGGTTGCTATGAGTCAGAATCAACTCGGTGGCAATGGGTTTTTTTGTTTGTGGCACAGTGGTTAAGCACTTGGCTGCTAACTGAAAGACTGCATTTTAAATCCACCAGCAGCTCTGCAGGAGAAAGATGTGGCAGTCTGATTCTGTAAAGATTACAGCCTTGGAAACACTATGAGGCAGTTCTACCTTGTCCTACAGAGTAGCTATGAGTTGGAAATCAACTCAACAGCAACTGGTTTGGTTTAAAAAAAAATTTTTTTTTTTTAATTATTTGTCTCATTTTCAGTGTCTTTCTAGAGGATCAAAATGGACCTGGTTCACATGGAAACTTTATTTGGAAGGAGTTGGTGCTAAGTTACAATAAGAGTAGTCAGTCCAGCCCTGCCCCTTCTTCAAAAAGTATCTGTAGATGACCCGACTGATACTGCATCTTCATTTTATACTATATACAAACAAACAGACTAGTTGCCATCAGATCAATTCCAACTCATGTTGATCCCATGTGTTTCAGAGTAGAACTGAGCATGAAGCTTTCAATGGCTATGACCTTTTAGAAGTAGAGCACCAACCTTTTTATCTAGGTGCTTCTAGGTAGATTAGAACCACCAACCTTTTGGTTAGTAGTTGAACACTTAACCATTTGTACCAATCAAGGACTCCTATATAGTATATACTTGGGAATATTTCTAGTATGAATCTATAGTGAGTGTTCTATTAATATTAATAGATACTAATTCTTTTTAACAAATATTTAATGAGTTTCCATTTACTTTGTAAAATGATTCTGAATGCCCACCATCACCACACCACCAACTTGTACTCCCAGACAACCACTTATCTCAAATAATAAGAAATCTGATTACAAGATTCTCTGTGACAATTAATGTTTAATCTGGTAATGCTCACCCATGAAAAAACAGGTCTTAAGTATTAAAAGATGTCCTTGATTTTCTATATAGCTAATCTTTATGGTTTTTTTTTTTTTTTATTTCTCACTTGAGGTTCAAACTCCTTTATTAGATATAAGAGAAAAAAGATAAAGCCACCAAAATCCTAGAAATAATGCTTTCCCCAACACATACAACCACCAGAGGAATGGTAACTTTAAAACAAGGAGGAGACAGAGGTCCTGGTGCTCTGAGACTTTTAAAAGCATACCCCCCAAAATATCTCTTCCCTTAAGCATTTAGTTGAAAGGTCCCTGAGTCCTGCCACAAAATCCCTATTAGCTTTCCACTTCCTCTTCTGCATGTGATGCCTCACGTGACTCAAAGAGATTAGTGCTCAGGGAGAGATTTATTTTTTTCTGGGTAGATAGATATGCAAGCCCAACTATTATGACAAGTTGATAAATGTAGCTTTTGAAAATGCTTTCTGTTGTAATAATACAACAAACAACAAGAAGGCATGCTGCCAGGCATCATCCATCAGTAGGTGAGATGGCTGGGAACAGACGCAGCCCTGGTGTCACAGTTGTTCTTCTCCATCTGCCGGGGGGGCGCCAATGTGGCCTAATGAGCCAAAAGAAGATTTGGCTTCAGTGATGCATTTCCAAAACAATTTTAAACTGACTAGGGACTAGCAAAGGCTCAGGGTATAAAATCGTGCAGTAACTGTGAACAAGATTTAAAAGCTTTTTTTTTTTTTGCATAGGTAATGTATTTTTGTGACCCCAGTTTCATAATTCAACTCTATTGCTCTATACTGATCTCCGTTATAAAAAGGTCCCTTATCGTTGTTGTTAGGTGCCACCAAACCAATTTTGACTCATAGCGACCCCAAGTGACAGAGTAGAACTGCCCCACAGAGTTCCCATGGCTGTAATCTTTATAGGAGCAGATCGCCAGGTCTTTCTCCCAAAGAGTCATTGGGTTTGAAGCATCAGTCTTTCTGGTTAGCAGCCAGTGCTTAACCTTTGGGCCACCCGCACTCCTTAAAAAGGTCCCTACCACCACACACCACCACCCAGTGCCCTCCAGTCGATTCTGACTCATAGCGACCCTACAGGACAGAGTAGAACTGCCCCACAGAGTTTCCAAGGAGCACCTGGTGGATTCGAACTGCCGACCCTTTGGTTCCCAGCCGTAGCACTTAACCACTATGCCACCAGGGTTTCCAAAAAAGGTTCCTAGGTGGTGCAAACACTTTGCGCCTGACTGCTAACCAAAGGCTCGGCAGGTCAAACTCATTCAGTGGTACCATGGAATATCAGCCTGGCAATCTGCTCCTGTTAAGATTATAGCCATGAAAACCCTATGGAGCACATGGGAGCACTCTGTAACACATGGGGTCACCATGTAACACATGGAGACTCCGTGGCACCAAAGAGAAACAACAACATTATAAAAACCATCTGAATGCTGCGCCATCTTACAGACACTGAATTAGGTACATAGAGTTCCTACTACTTATTGTGGAGACCCATGTGGGTATAAATGGGAATTATGGAGATTTGGGGAAAACGTTCTAAGAGGATATTCCCTCTGGTTGTTTGAACTTCTCTCCCCAATAGGGACTTAGGAAAGCTTCTCTGTATATTTACAGATTATTGAGCAGCAGTGAAGAGGCTGTAGAGCCGTTAAATTGAAATTTAGACTCACGTGAGAATATTTTAGTCTGTATTCTGGAGATTTTCCTGTGATTTTCAAAATGGTTTATTTGCTGTTATGAGTGTTTGGTATGTTCTAAATTACAACTACAAAATTCATTGCCAATATTTTTTCCAAACAAGTACGATTTTACATATCTCTGCCTGTTTTCAAAGAAAGACATGCTACAACAAAGTGTCAAAGTTTTCATAAATATGGTCTGGGATTATGAATAGGAGGACTAAGTTTATGTAATCAAAAAAGAAAAAAAAAATGCCATTTTATTCCATAATGATCACACCCAGCTCCCCATGCAGCCAGAAACTACTCAGAGCACACTGCTCAACCTAACGAGACAGTGCACAATACGTACTCAATGTGAGAATGAGCACTTGCATAGTGCTTTCTGATTAACACCCCTTTGTATAATGTTTTCTGACTTACAGTCACTTAGCACATTTATTGAGCATCTAATCTGACCCAGCACTAAGCAAGGCACTGTGATACATACAAAAATGATGACTTCCCTGACCCTTAGCAAATTTATAATTTGTTGTTGTTATTGTTAGGTGTCTTTGAGTTGGTCCCGACTAATAGCAACCCTATGTTCAACGGAAAGAAAAACTGCCTGGTCTTGCGCCATCCTCACAGTCGTTGCTATGTTTGAGCCCATTGTTGTAGCCACCGTGTCATCCATCTCATTGAGGGTCTTCCTCTTTTTCACTGACCTTCTCCTTTATCAAGCATGATGTCTTTCTCCAGGGACGGGTCCCTACTGATGTTGTTGTTGTTGTTAGGTGCCATTGAGTCGGTTCCGACTCATAGCGACCCTGTGCACAACAGAACGAAACACTGCCCAGTTCTGAGCCATCCTTACAATCGTTGTTATGCTTGAGCTCATTGTTGCAGCCACTGTGTCAATCCACCTCATTGAGGGTCTTCCTCTTTTCCACTGACCCTGTACTCTGCCAAGCATGATGTCCTTCTCCAGGGACTGATCCCTCCTGACAACATGTCCAAAGTATGTAAGACGCAGTCTCGCCAT
Source organism: Loxodonta africana (assembly GCF_030014295.1). Classification (NCBI taxonomy): domain Eukaryota; kingdom Metazoa; phylum Chordata; class Mammalia; order Proboscidea; family Elephantidae; genus Loxodonta; species Loxodonta africana. The sequence goes on from NC_087350.1 coordinate 98,480,881, forward strand.
CCTTGCCTCTAAGGAGCATTCTGGCTGCACTTCTTCCAAGACAGATTTGTTCGTTCTTTTGGCAGTGCATAGTATATTCAATATTCTTCGTCAACGCCACAATTCAAAGGCATCAACTCTCCTTCGGTCTTCCTTATTCATTGTCCAGCTTTCACATGCATATGATGCTATTGAAAATACCATGGCTTGGGTCAGGCACACCTTAGTCTTCAAGGTGACATCTTTGCTCTTCAAAACTTTGAAGAGGTCCTTTGCAACAGATTTATCCAATGCAATGCGTCTTTTGATTTCTTGACTGATACTTCCATGGCTGTTGATTGTGGATCCAAGTAAAATGAAATCCTCGACAACTTCAATCTTTTCTCTGTCTATCATGATGTTGCTCATTGGTCCAGTTGCAAGGATTTTTGTTTTATGTTGAGGTGCAGTCCATACTGCAGGCTGTGGTCTTTGATCTTCATTAGTAAGTGCTTCAAGTCCTCTTCACTTCAGCAAGCAAGGTTGTGTCATCTGCATATCTCAGGTTGTTAATGAGTCTTCCTCCAATCCTGATGCCCTGTTCTTCTTCATATAGCCCAGCTTCTTGGATTATTTGTTCAGCATACAGATTAAATAGTTATGGTGAAAGAATACAACCCTGACACACACCTTTCTCCTGACTTTAAACCAATCAGTATTCCCTTGTTCTGTCAAAATAACTGCCTCTTTATCTATGTAAAGGTTCCTCATGAGCACAATTAAGTGTTTTGGAGTTCCCGTTCTTCGCAATGTTATCCATAGTTTGTTATGACCCACACAGTCGAATGCCTTTGCATAGTCAATAAAACACAGGTAAACATCCTTCTGGTATTCTCTGCGTTCAGCCAGGATCCATCTGACATCAGCAATGATATCCCTGGTTCCACATCCTCTTCTGAAACCGGCCTGAATTTCTGGCAGTTCCCTGTTGATATACCGCTGCAGCCGTTTTTGAATGATCTTCAGCAAAATTTTGCTTGCGTGTGATATTAATGATATTGTTCTATAATTTCTACATTTGGTTGGATCACCTTTCTTGGGAATAGGCATAAATATGGATCTCTTCCAGTCAGTTGGCCAGGAAGCTGTCTTCCACATTTCTTGGTATAGACGAGTGACCACCTGCAGCACTGCATCTGTTTGTTGAAACGTCTCAATTGATATTCCATCAATTTCTGTTTTTCGCCAATGCCTTCAGAGTAGCTTGGGCTTCTTCCTTCAGTACCATTGGTTCCTGATCATATGCCGCCTCTTGAAATGGCTGAATATCAACTAATTCTTTTTGGTATAATGCCTCTATGTATTCCTTCCATCTTCTTTTGATGCTTCCTGTGTCATTTAATATTTTCCCCATAGAATCCTTCACTATTGCAACTCAAGGCTTGAAGTTTTTCTTAAGTTCTTTCAGCATTAGAAATGCCGAGCGTGTTCTTTCCTTTTGGTTTTCCACCTCCAGCTCTTTGCACATGTCATTATAATATTTTACTTTGTCTTCTCAAGAGGCCCTTTGAAATCTTCTTTTCAGTTCTTTTACTTCATCAATTCTTCCTTTTGCTTTAGCTGCTTGACGCTCAAGAACAAGTTTCAGAGTCTCCTCTGATATCCATCTTGGTCTTTTCTGTCAGTCTGTCGTACTGTGGGGGCTTGCGTGTTGCTGTGATGCTGGAAGCTATGCCACCAGTATTCAGATTCCAGCAGGGTCACCCATGGAGGATAGGTTTCAGCTGAGCTTCCAGACTAAGACAGACGAGGAAGAAGGACCCGGCAGTATACTTCTGAAAAACATTAGCCAGTGAAAACCTTATGAATTGCAGCAGAACATTGTCTGATATAGTGCTGGAAGATGAGCCCCCCAGGTTGGAAGGCACTCAAAAGATGACTGGGGAAGAGCTGTCTTCTCAAAGTAGAGTCGACCTTAATGACGTGGATGGAGTAAAGCTTTCAGGACCTTCATTTGCTGATGTGGCATGACTCAAAATGAGAAGCAACAGCTGCAAACATCCGTTAATAATCGGAACCTGGAGTGCATGAAGTATGAATCTAGGAAAATTGGAAATCGTCAGAAATGAAATGGAACACATAAACATCAATATCCTCACCATTAGTGAGCTGAAATGGACTGGTATTGGCCATTTTGAATCATACAATCTACGATGGTCTACTATGCTGGGAATGACAACTTGAAGAGGAATGGTGTTGCATTCATCTTCAAAAAGAACATTTTGAGATCTATACTGAAGTACAATGCTGTCAGTGCTAGGATAATATCCATACGCCTACAAGGAACACCAGTTAATACGACTAGTATTCAAATCTACGCACCAACCACTAGGGCCAAAGATGAAGAAATAGAAGATCTTTATCAGCTGCTGCAGTCTGAAATTGATGGAACATGCAATCAAGATGTATTGATAATTACTGGCAATTGGAATGCAAAAGTTGGAAACAAAGAAGAAGGATCAGTAGTTGGAAGATATGGCCTTGGCAATAGAAACAATGCTGGAGATCGAATGATAGAATTTTGCAAGACCAACAGCTTCTTCACTGCAAACACTTTCTTTCACCAACATAAACGGTGACTATACACGGGGACCTCACCAGAAGGAACACACAGAAATCAAATTGACTATATTTGTGGAAAGAGACAATGGAAAAGCTCAATATCATCAGTCAGAACAAGGCCAGGGGCCCACTGTGGGGAAGACCATCAATTGGTCATATGCAAGTTCAAGCTGAAACTGAAGAAAATCAGAGCAAGTCCACGAGAGCCAAAATATGACCTTCAGTATAAAAACCCACCCAAATTTAGAGACCATCTCAAAAATAGATTTGACACATTGAACACTAGTGATCGAAGACCACATGAGTTGTAGAATGACATCAAGGACATCATACTTGAAGAAAGCAAGAGGTCACTGAAAAGAAAGAAAAGACGAAGATGGATGTCAGAGGAGACTGTGAAACTTGCTCTTGAGCATCCCTACTGATAGAATGTCCAAAGTATGTGAGACAAGTCTCACCATCCTTGCTTCTAGGGAGCATTCAGGTTGTATTTCTTCTAAGACATTTATTCGTTCTTCTGGCAGTCCATGGTATAGTGAATATTCTTCACCAACACTGTAATTCGAAGGAACCAATTCTTTTTTGGTCTTCCTTATTCATTGTTCAGCTTTTGCATGCATATGAGGTGAATGCAAATACCACAGCTAGGGTCAGGCACATCTTAAGCCTTAAAATGATTTAGCTGGGAAAAAAAATCCACATCAATCAGAATAACACATGATAGTATAACACACAGTCAATAACTAAAGAGTATTGTCTGGATACTAAACACAGAAGGAATCTGGAAGAAAAGAGAGGGTGATGAGAGGGAAGTAACTTTACTTAGGTAGATTGTCCTCTATGGGTTTTAAGAGTCCCCAGAGTGTGATGAGAAGAAGAGAACTTCAAGGAACCCCTCCTACTCCTCCCTACTCCTGCTTCCCAAAGTACCACAGGAAATTGCTTTTTATTAACATTCAATTCTTTACATTCATCTAACATTGACTGGGTACCTACTCTACGTGCAAGGCAGAAAGACAAAGAAAAATGTGATAAAACTTATGCTATGGTATTTATAGTCTAATAGGGGACTGTCTTAGTCACCTAGTGCTGCTATAAGAGAAATACGACAAGTGGATGGCTTTAACAGAAGCTTATTCTCTCAAAGTCTAGTAGGCTAGAAGTCCAAATTCAGGGCATTAGCTCCAGGGGAAGGTTTTCTGTCTGTGTCAGCTCTGGAGGAAGGTCCTTGTCATCAATCTTCCACTGGTTGAGGAGCTTCTCAGCACAAGGACCCTGGATCCAAATGACACATGCTTCTGGCTCTACTTTCTTCGTGGTATGAGGTCCCCATGTTTCTCTGCTTGCTTCTCTCTTTTACATCTCAAAAGAAATTGGTTTAAGATACAACCTAATCCTATAGATTGGGTCCTGGCCCATTAACATAACTGCTACAAATCTCACCTCATTAAAATCATAGAAGTAGAATTGACAACACATAGAAAAATCACATCAGATGACAAAATGGTGGATAACCACACAATACTGGGTATCATGGACTGGCCAAGTTGACACACATTTTTGGGGGACACATTCAATCTCTAACAGGAACCAAAACCAAAAAAACCAAACCTGTTGCTGTCAAGTTGATTCTAACTCACAGTGACCTTATAGGACAGAGTGGAACTGCCCCATAGGGTTTCCTAGGCTATAGTTTATGGTACCAGATTGCTACATCTTTCTCCTCAGGAGTGGCTGGTGGGTTTGAACTGCTGATCTTTCAGTTAGCAGCCAAGCACTTAACTACTGTGCCACCAGGGCTCCTTAATGGGGGACAGTGTCATATAAATACTTGACAGTAGCACATGCCAGAATATATAAAGGTGGCTGCAAGTGGTACACAAAATGGCAAACAAATATAGCAAAACGAGACTAAGGAGGACTTGGGGCGGACTCTGACAGGTGGGCCTGGGCAGTGAAAGGGCACTGTAGGTGGAGGGCTCACCAGGAGAAGAGGCACAGGGACAGGAAAGTGCCCAGCTCTATTAAAGACTAGAACACAGGATTATAGTGTCGCCCCGTCTTAGTCATCTAGTGCTGCTATAAAATACCAAAAATGTATGGCTTTAACAAAGAGAAATTTATTCTCTCACAGTCTAGGAGGCTAGAAGTCCAAATTCAGGGTGTCAGCTTCAGGGGAAGGCTTTCTTTCTCTGTCCACTCTGGGGGAAGATCCTTGTCATCAGTCTTCCCTGGTCGAAAAGCTTCTCAGAGCAGAGACCTCAAGGTGAAAGGGCACGCTATTCTCCTGGCTATTTCTTGGGGGTAGGATGTCCCCCTGTCTCTCTGCTCACTTCTCTCTTTTATATCTCAAAAGAGATTGACTTAAGACACAACCCAGTCTTGTAGATTGGGTCTTGCCTCATTAAGGTAACTGCCACTAATCCCACCTCGTTAATATCATAGAGGGAGGGTTTACAACACAAGGGAAAATCACATCAGATGACAAAATGGTGTACAACCACCCAATACTGGGAATCATGGCCCAGCCAAGTTGATACACATTTTGAGAGGACACAATTCAATCCATGACACTCCCCTTTCCTAGGCCTCTTTATACTTTTAGAAAGCCAAATTTTGTCTTTCTTTGCTTTTCTCCCCTGTGGTCCATTTATTTGCTCTCTGAGCCCCTGTGGCTAGCAAAGGGCCTGGTGTAGTGTAAATACCCTAGAAGTATTTCATCAAAGATGCAAGGAAGGGAAAGGAAGGAATAAATGAACAAACTAATAGCCAAAGGAAGAGAGGAGGAGGGTAGCAGGAGGAAATGTTGAAACATAATTTCAGACCCTGAAGAACACTTGGCCTCATCTCCTCGCTAACCTCTGAACCCTGAAAACCCATTAAGATGGCTCTCTATTAAGCTGAAGATATAAAGTGTAAAATGAAAGTAAATTGCTACCAAAAGAAAGAAACCTTTGGCTCTTTTTAAAGAACCTGTTTATTTTCATACATTTACTTTCCTACATTGTATTTGTCACTTTAAATTATATACTCTCTCTGAAAGATGGCTAGTGGTGGAGGAACACAAGAATTGATGCTTCTGGCTTGAGAGCCACTACCAGGAAGGATGTGCCCTTTATAATACATACACACAAGCCATAGGTTTGCAAATGATTTTATATTTTGCTCAGTAGCCAAAAGAGGCAAAGAATGAGAATAAAAACAAATGTGTTTTAGCAACATCAAGTCCAACTTTTCCATCTTCCCCATAAGAAGAATGTATATTATGAAACTCTAGGACTCTAAAAACCTCACCCAGTACAATCCCTGAGCTGGGAATTTATGAATTATTTTGGCTAGAGACAAAAGTTCTCCAATCCTTCCATATTACTCAGATGTCCATTGCAAAATGGGGGCCTGGAGGATCACATTTTTCTTTAAAACCACTCATACGAAGAGTAGTTTCTGATCCTCTTCCTGACAGCAGCAAAATGGGCTGCATAACTGAAGGAAAGAGGGTCTCGCTCACAGGATCACACATGCCATTTTAGAGTTGAAGGCAACCCTGGACATCCATTCAACAAATATTTACTGAGTACTCACACTGTTTCAGGTACTTCCCAACTGACTTCATAGATGGGTAAACTAAATCACACAGAAACCAAACACCTAGTCCAATGTCACACAGCTAGAAAGTGGTGGGGCCAACTTTCAAATTCAGTCATTTGATAAAAATAAAAGTGACAACGCACAAAATTGGACAAAGATTGCTTAGAGGCAATGAAATGCACTGATTTGAGTGTTGGGTTCCCATAACATGTGACTATTCCCCACTAGGCAAGGATCTGTATCTTGACCAGCGAGTCCTATCGCAAAGCCCAAAGTAGGGATTGGCTCTTCAGTAATTTGAGGTTGGCCCAGGTGTTGATGGCTCAGTGGTAGAATTCTTGCCTTCCACGCAGGAGACCCAGGTTGGACTCCCAGCCAATTCGCCTCCTGTGTTGCTACCACTTGTCTGTCATTGGGGGCTTGTGTGTTGCTATGATGCTGAACAGGTTTTGGTGGAGCTTTCAAACTAAGGCAGATTAGGCAGAAAGGCCTGGCAATCTACTTTTGAAAATTAGCCTGTGAAAACCCTATGAATCACAATGGTCTAGTGAGTTTTGTTCCCTTGTGCATGCAGTGACCATGAGTTGGGGCCGATTCAATGGCAGCTAACAACAAAAACATGTAGTTATGTGCTTAGGCTGATGATCACATACGAATATGATTTACGTCGAGTTCCACAGTTATTCTTTTTGTTTCCAGGTGAAGCATCCATCCCCTCAAGGAAGCAATTCTGGTATCTCTTTCTTTGCTCTTAATATCCAGTGTTCCTTTCAATCAGGTAGTCAATCAACCCATCTCTCTCTTTCTCTCTCTGGCTGAAACTAAGCAAAACAGCTTGGGTTAACCGAACTCCTTTATTCTATTGCTTCACCTGGGCCTAAAGAGAGCAAACAATAAAATTCAAGTAGTAATTAGGAAGCCTTGTTTGGGGGAAGGGAAATGAGAATGATATATGCTGAGTTGAAGGTAGAAACTTAAACTCTATAGAAAAATTTGAATGATTTGGGGGTGGGTCTCAGAGAATTTGCATAAACCACTCTAGATTCACTAGGGCACTAATCTGGTCATTCACTGAAAACCCGGAGGCTTAAAAGGTCATATTTATAGGCTTAAAGTACTAATGAACTGGAAAAAATGTCAGAAATCTTTTTGCCCATTTACCACTTTGAGCAAGGCTGATCTTGACCAATACTGGACAATTGTATAAAAACCAAGCCCGTTTCTCTTAAGTCGATTCTGACTCATGGCGGCCCCGTGTGTGTCAAAGTAGAACCATGCTCTATAGGGTTTTCAATGGCTGATTTTTCAGGAGTAGACTGCCAGGCTTTTCTTCTGAGGAACCTCTGGGTGGATTCGAACCTCCAACCTTTTGGTTATCAGCCAAGCATGTTAACCATTTGCACCACAAAGGGACTCCAGACAACTATATACTGCCCAGAAAAGTTATTCCTGTAGCTCACAGTACCGGGGACAATCACCACTAATATGTCCCAACATGCTGGTGTCCACGACTTCTCTCCCACACTGTAGACTGGGTCATTTTATAGAAAACAGAACAAGGAATTTTAATATAATAGGGTCACTATGAGTCAGGATCAACTCAAGAGCAGCGTTTTTTTTAATAATAAAAAAAATATCTTTCTTTTCTTCATTACCCCAACCTTTAAATTCCCAGGGAGCTGGAGACAAACTTCATCGTTTCACTATGATACCCTACCAGAGAGCAGCAATCTGACACTAGCTGTACATTACAGTCACTTGAAGAGATTTTTAAAAAAAAAATTACTGATGGCAGAGCTCCAACCATAGAGGTTCTAACTTAATTGGTCTTCAGTGCAATCCAGATATTAGTAATTTTTAAAAATCTTTCTAGTTAATTCTAAAGGGCAGCTAGTATTAAGATCCACTTCTATAGAGGCATTATCTATTTATAGAACATGAAGAAATTCTCTTGATTCTTAAAATATCTTGCAAACGACAATCAGAAAAAAACAGGGCTAAATTAATAATCTGGTAAACTCCTGAGTGGAGATGCTTGTCCCTTAGGCTTTATATCCTAAAAAATATCCTAACATAAAGTAGGTGTTTAACAAATATTTACTGAACAACCAAATGAACAAAAAGAAATAAAAACTTCAGAGGGGCGAGTGAACTAACCAAATAAGGAATTTTTAAATAAACAGTAAAAGACAACCCAGAGTTACAGATTCCCAATATAGTCAATAAAGGTTATGGACACCAAACATATTTCCAACATCTTTATCCCAACAAACTGGTTTATGGGATAAATCAGATCATAAATTGGACCTAAATATTCAGTCATTGGTCTTAGTGTGTTCTCCTTGCCAGAGGAGATCAGGTCTTGGAACAAAACACCCTTCTAAGATGTATGGCCTGGAATATTAGAAGTCCCACGAATACATGTAGACTAGGTTTTAACCCAAAAAGTAAAAGGAACTCTTAAACATATGTCCCCAAAATGTGCAACCTCCTGTAACACAATGAAAAGGCCACCTCATATAAATGACACGAGTAGTCAGACCCACTTTGAACTTGTATATCTTTCTTTTAAACAAAAACTCAAACATTTCCAAGGAAAACAAAGCTGATAACATACAACACTAGACAAAGAATAACAGATAAATCCTGCATTGGGGCTCACTTGAGCTGAAAGTTCTAAAACCACTTAAAACAAGTCCTGTGAACCTTAATGGGATGTTATGACAAAGAGAATGTCTGATGCTCTTTATTTACCAAAGGAGATCTGTTCCACAATTTTCATTCCATATTAAAAAAGAGAAAACACAGGGGTAAAAATTCTATGTTTTAAAACTTACAAAGTGATATGAAGTAGTGAAAGAGAAAGCCAGGGAGATACAAGTATTCTGGGAATCTTTAATTCAACAATAGTAATACAATAATCCCAAGGTAAAGAAAACTGAATTTTGATTGGGGAAGGATGACACTTGGGGTTCCTTCTGGGTAAGCAAGCCTGATCAGTATCCATAGAGAGCCCTTTGCCATAGTGAGTGTGATGGTTAATTTTATGTGTTAACTTGACTAAGCTACAACTTGGCACCACAGCCTAGCCAAGTTCAAACACTAGTCTGGATGCCACAGATGAAGTAATTGCATGTGATTAAATCAGTTGGCCCAAAGAGAAAAAGACTGTTGTTGTTGTTGTTAAGTGCCGTCCAGGCAGTTCTGACTCAGAATGAAACACTGCCTGGTCCTGCGCCATCCTCCCAATCGTTGTTATGTTTGAGCACAGTGTTACAGCCACTGTGTCAATCCATCTTGTTAAGGGTCTTCCTCTTTTTCACTGATCCTCTACTTTACCAAGCATGATGTCCTCTAGAGACTGGTCCCTCCTGATAACACATCCAAATTATGTGAGATGAAGTCTCTCCATCTTCACTTCCAAGGAGCACTCTGGCTGTATTTCTTCTAAACAGACTTGTTCGTTCTTCTGGTCGTCCATGGCGTATTCAATATGCTTTGCCAACACCGTAATTCAAAGGGATCCACTCTTCTTCAGCCTTCCTTATTCATTGTCCAGCTTTTGCATGCATGTAAGGCGACTGAAAATATTATGGCTTGAGTCAGGCGTACTTTAGTCCTCAAAGCGACACCTTTGCTTTTTAACATTTTAAAGAGGTCTCTTGCAGCAGATTTGCCTAATGCAATATGTTTGATTTCCTGACTGCTGCTTCCATGGGCATTGATTGTGGATCTAAGTAAAATGAAATCCTTGACAACGTCAATCTTTTCTCCATTTATCATGATGTTGCTTATTGGTTAGTTGCGAGGATTTTTGTTTTCTTTATGTTGAGGTGTAATCCATACTGAAGGCTGTGGCTTTTGGTCTTCATCAGTAAGTGCTTCAAGTCCCCTTCGTATAAGTAGGTGTGCCTTAGCCTATCAGTTGAAGGCGTTAAGAGCAAAAAGGGAGCTTTCCCTATGGGGTGTTCCACCTCCAGACTATAAATAGATATCTTGCCAGGACTCCTCCACAGTTCTTGTCACCTGACCCATGAATTTTGGGACACAAGATTGCAGGAATCTTTCCTGTTGCCTATGGATTTTAGGACACAAGGCAGTGGGAATCTTCAGCCTGTCAGCTGACCTATGGATTTTGGACTTGTCTGGCCCCCATAATTGCATGAGTCAATTTCTTAAAATCTCTCTCACTCTCTATGTATGCATAAAATATACGCATATATAAATATAAACACGTAGTAGATATACACATATATGTATGTATATGTATATATGTTTGTGTGTTTGCCTGCCTGCCTGCCTATCCATCTACTTCTGTTTCTTTAGAGAATCCTAAGACAGCTAGTTCTCCATAACAGCAGCTTTCAAACTTTTTTGAAATGATACATTTTTTCTATCACAGCTCAGTACACACAGGCATATATCCTTAGGTATACCTAACAAATATCCTATATAGTAGGTGTTCAATAAATCTTTATTGAATGAATGAAAATAAATAAAACCTTCAGAAGAGAGAGTGAACTAACAAATAAGGAATTTTTAACTAAACAGTAAAAGACAGCCTAGAGTTACAGAGTCCCAATATGGTCAGTAAAGGTTATGGACACCAAACATATTTCCAACCATCTTTATTCCAACAAACTGGTCTGTGGAATAAATCAGACCATAAATTGGTCCCAAACATTGTCATTGGCCTTACTGCATTCTTCTCCCCAAAGGAGATCAGATCTTGGAACAAAACACTCTTCTAAGATATAAAAAAAATATATGACCTGGAATATTAGAAGTTCTGGTAATACATTTAGACTAGGTTTTAACCCAAAAAGTAAAAGGAACTCTTAAACATATGTCCCCAAAATGTGCAACCTCCTGTAACACAATGTAAAGGCTACCTCATATAAATGACTTAAGTGGTCAGATCCACTCCGAAGTTGTATATCTTTCTTTTAAACAAAAACTCAAACATTTCCAAGGAAAACAAAGCTGATAACATACAACACTAGATGAAGAATAACAGATAAATCTTTCTTTGGGGCTCACTTGAGCTGAAGTTCTAAAAACTCTTAAAACTAGTCCTGTGAGCCTTAATGGGATGTTATGACAGAGAGAAGATGCCTATAAAATTGTTTTTTTGTTTGTTTAAACAGTTTTTCAGAATACAAACCTAGCATTAAGGTCTTTTTCCTTTTTTTGTATTTATGATTATTTGGTGTAGAAATTGGTTGCTAACTAAAGCATACATTAGTGTAATCGTCAATATTTTATGGAATAAAAACCATGTTTGCAATAAAAAAAATCAGAGAACTTACCTTACTTTCATTTATGAAATACAAAATTTAGAATCATCTTCCCCAATCCTATAGGATAAGATTCCCCAAGGCTATTTATTTTAATTTTTCTGTGCTTATATTGGTAGTATTCTGGTAGCTATACCCCTTCGGAATAATACCATGACCTTACTTTTTGTAGATACCCTCACAGTGTCATGATTTTACCTCGTGTTCACCTAGTAATTTTATTCAACTTTTAAAAATGCTGTTATCTTTCATAAGCAGGCTTTTTTTTTTTTCTGTTTGGAGATATACGAAGCAAACAAGCCCTTCATTTAATCAGTTAGGATTTAACAAAATATTCATACTATGAATCTATTATTCCATTCTATAAACCTATTTTGAATTTGAAGATTCATTTGGTATTTCAGAAAGTTACGAAGTCATAAATACTAAAAAACCAAACCTGTTGCCGTCAAGTCCATTCTGACTTACAGCAACCCTACAGGACAGAGTAGAACTGCCCCATGGGGCTTCCAAGCAAAGGCTGGTAGATTCGAACTGTTGACCTTTTGTTAGCAGCCTAACACTTAACTCCTGTGTCACCAGGACTCCAAGAAAGTCATAAAGGACCTTTAAATCTTCTTTAGCCATCACACTTAAGAGCATTTAGGCCTCTGACTCATCGTCATCTCAAATGAGCTACAGTTTGCACCTTTGGCCCCAGTCTTGGCATAAACCTAACGCAGTGGTACACATGATGTTACATACACACTATTATTAAGTGCATTATGCATCTGGAACTCCTTATGGGCAAAACCAAAATAACTGGCTGAGGACAAATCTAGGGCTCTCAGAGATAGATCCTTAGCATCAAATAAAAAGACGATTAAGTAATTTAGGTTGAAGAAGGATAGTTCCCACTAAACAGCCACATCAGTAGGACAAGAACATAAATGCATTCACTAGAAACATTATCTCAGTTTTTTTTTAGTGGGAAGGATGAAAGATTTAAGAGAGAAGAAGGTTCTGGAGCCAGCTAGTACACTGCTTACTGAATTCACTTGAAGTAAGAGACCAAAGCACAAATAGGTACAGTCTTGTTTTTAGCCAATAGAAACAGAAAACTCATGTGCACCACTAGCTGTTGCTAGACAGCAACATTCGGATTACAGTTACTCAGCGAGACTTAACACAATCTTACAGCAATTAGTAAGGGTTATAGAAAATTTTTACACATGTCTTCCTTTATTGCTCAAACTAGGGCTGCAGGCAAGGGCAATTATCAGTGCTCTAAAATCAGAAATTGGCAAAATCAAGCACTGCTTACTTTTTCCCTGTCTCAGAGAAAAGATCAGGGAAAAACCGAGGAAAGGCTTCTTCTTAGTAACTACCCAGATAGGACTTTTTCCCTGGCATCAATCCTTGCTCAGTGACAATGCAGACTTTTAGAATGTATATATAACATGCTGTATTAATATGCAATGTTAACATATATAAAATATTTATAATTGGGATTGTCTATATTTTACTTTTGCTCTGCATTTGCTAATTTTTTTTCCCATAACTTTCACAGAGAATATCCTCTACTCTAGAGGTTAACTAAGCCTACCCATAAACTCTTAGTCCAACATAATTAAGGCCCCAAACTCTGGGTAATATAGCTCCCTTTACAGCTCTCTCATAATGGGAATACAATAATTATTAATTGATAGGATTAAAAAATGTCAGAGCTGGAAGCGACATAAACATTCATACACCGGGTCTGGAAATCTGGTCTGCAGGTTAATTTACTAGGTGAGTGGATTTATTTGGACTGACTTTGAATGCTTACCATTAGACTACTGTATACATTCCAGATACCTATTGAGACTCTAAGGACATATACATTCAAAACCTCTGATGTCTTCTAAAAGTATAAGGTGATTGAACTCAGTTCAGATGCCTAAGTCTGGAGTGGAGACGTGACAAAGAACTTTGGTTCATTAAGAATGAATAAGAAGGTCACAGAAGACCATCCATGGTAGATAGCAAAAACGGTTCCAATTCTTTACCCTTCACCTTTTCTGTGTAACATTTTTGCTCTCTTACTCTGACCCTGAGTGTGGCCATGTGACTTTCTTTGACCAATTGGATTTGCTCTGGTCAACAGGATACAAGCAGATAAGACACAATCAGAGACTTGAAGTGGGCAAGTGGGCTTCCCACGCTGGGGCTTGCTCTCTCTTGCACCTCTGTCATTATCATGAAAACTTGCCTAAGATGGCCTGCTGGAGGATGAAGGACACATGGAAGAGAGCTGAGCTGTTCAAGTTGGCCCAGATGAAGCTAGCCTAGATCAGCCAACAGCTATCTAACCCAGTAATGTGATCAAGCCTAGTCAAGATATCAGAGCCATCTAGCCAAACAACAATCACTTATTTTGTATTCCAGCAAAGTTTAGTGGCTGTTTGCCATGCAGCATTATTGTGACACTAGGTAACTGATGCACAAATCTGAGCTTCCACTAGAGCTAAGGATCTAAGGAGAGTAACAGGAAAGATTCTAGCTGGTACTAAAAGGTAATGGTGTTGGATGTTGAGGGCAAAAACTTGAAATCATTTAATATCAAATAGATTTTAAGTCTTGAAATTGTACATAAATCTCATAAAGTATCTGTTCCCAAGTTAAGAGACGCAAGTAAGCTAAATCCAGCCTGGGAATAGCTCTAGGACCATATTTAAGTAATGATTTAGTTATAGTTAAGTATTAATGAGAAAAATGTTTGATTGTATTTCATTTGTCTTGCTTTAACTGCACTTGGTTTTCATAAGTACACTTATAATTTAATATTTCTTACTGCTTAAAGTTATCTATCTTAATGAAAATAAAAATTTTATATACAAGAATGTAATTGAAGAGTAAGTTTAATGCCAGGTATCCCTATTAACTCTGACTGCTGAAAGCTTAGCTTTTTGAAACATGAGACTGTAACCCAGGGATTGCTGTTAATACTGAAAGGAGATCTTGATTGCAAGAAAAATACCAAGAAAACAAGCAGGCTCTATAAAGATCGGTTTTATATTGTCCAGAGCAAAAGAGAAAGAAGAAAACCAAAGGCTCAGAGAAGAAACTAGTCTACAAGACTAAAAGTGTACACGAACCATGGCCTCACATACCCTTAGATCAGAAGAACTAGATGGTGCCCAGTTACTGCTAACGACCGTTCTGATCAGGGCCACAATAGATGGATCCTGACAGAAGGGGAGAAAAATGTGGAACAGAACTCAAATTTTTAAAAAGTCCAGACCTGCTGGACGAATTAAGACTAGAGAACTCCCTGAGACTACCGTCCTGAGATACTCCACAAGCCTTGAACCAGGAGTACTCCCAGAGGGCACCTTTTAGCTAAATAACAGACTGACTCATAAATAAAGAGTATTACCAGTGAGTACTGAACATCTTTTAAAAAATCACCTATATGAGACCAAATGGTTTACAACTACTCTAAAGCAAAGATGAAAGGGTAAGGGGACAGAGAAACTAAAGTACTGGAAACAAAACATCCAGAAATAATGAAAATGTTAAGACATTGTAAAAAACGTAACCAATGTCTCTAAACAATTTGTGTAGAAATGGGACCTTTATTTGCCGTGTAAACTTTCACTGAAAACATAATATTATTAAAAAAACAAATAGATATTCCTAGGTGCTTGGCGACTTAAAAGATGATAAAGGTCACTATGCTTTCATTCTAAGATGCTAAGCAAATGGGTTCAAATCACACAGACAGAAGGTTAGAAGTCATCAAAAATGAGTGCTTGATGCTCTTTATTTACCAAAGGAGGCATGCTCCACAATTTTCATTCCATAAAAAAAAAAAGAAAACATGGGGGTAAAAATTCTGTGTTATAAAACTTACACGTGATATGAAGTGGCAAAAGAGAAAGGCAAGGAGACACAAGTATTCCGGGAATCTTTAATTCAACAATAATAATACAATAATCCCAAGGTAAAGAAAGCTTAGTTTTGATTGTGGAAGGGTGACACTTGGGGTCCCTCCTGGGTGAGCAAGCGTGATCAAGTCCCCGGAGAGCCCTTTGCCATAGTGAGTGTGATGGTTAATTTTGTGTCAACTTGACTAGGCTACAACTGGGCACCATAGCCTAGCCAAGTTCAAACTCTAGTCAAACACCAGTCTGGGTGCCACAGATGAAGTAACTGCATGGGATTAGATCAGTTGGCCTTAAGTGAAGCAGATTAAAAAAAAAAAAGTGAAGCAGGTGAGCCTCAGTCAATGAGCTGACAGCCTTAAGGGCAAAACATGGAGCTTGCCCTACAGGGCATTCTGTCTCCAGACTATAAATAGACATCTTGCCAGACTTCCTACACAGTTCTTGTTGCCTGACCTAGGGATTTGGGGACATAAGACTGTAAGAATCTTCCCTGTTGCCTATGGATTTGGGGATACAAGATAACAGGAATCTCTAGCCTATCACAGATTTTGGACCTGCCAGGACCTCCCATAATCATATGAACCAATTCCTTAAAATCTCTCCCACTCTATACATTCACAAAATACATGCATATAAATACATATACACATATTATATATACACATACATGTATGTATGTATGTATCTATCTATCTAGTTCTGTTTTTCTACAGACACCTAAGACAGTAAGTTCTCTATAACTTCAACTTTCAAACATTTTTGAAATGATACATATTTTCTATCACAACCCGGGACACACATGAAATATATAAAGCTGAAATAAAAGTTTCACAAGTCGATAACTATTCTTACTACTATTACCTCATAGCCTATTCCATTTCATTTTTTAAAATAATGACTGTGGCTCACTGAATCGGTTTTACCAAACACTAATGGGTCATGATCCTCAGTTTGAAAAATACCACACACATAAAAGTCTTAGATCACGAAGAAGCTATCCAAGCTATTTAATGATAGCATGTTTTGTAGCTAGATTATCAAATGCTTTTCTAAAATACAAGTGTTACTTGACATAAGAGCCAAGTCATTTTAAAAGTCACTATTGCAGCATCTCTGTATATTCAGTGGCATCACATGCCGATGTGATACCCTCCCGATGTCTGCATTCAGTTATTCCCTGCGGATCTTTAAGTTGCTTTTGGAAGGCAGATTTTCTAGAATCAATATGCCTCCAGAGACAATAACACAGCCTTACTTTTGTTTCTTTCTTCTTTTTTGTAAATCTGTAGCTGGGAGGTTTAACTCATTAAGGCACTGAGCTAGTGAGCTAGTCAGGTCGTATCATATGATGTTGTTCCCTGAAAACCCACTGTGATTACAGAATGCACGGCTGAGCCAATTTGTTGTTTCAAGAGGAACCCTGGTGGTACAGTGGTTAAGAGATCAGTGGCTAACCAAAATGTCGGCAGTTCGAATCCACCAGTGACTCCTTGGAAACCCTACAGGGCAGTTCAGTTCTACTCTGTCCTATAGTGTCACTATGAGTTGGAACCCACTTGACGGCACTGGGCTTTGTTTTTTGGTGTCTCAGGAGGATCGGAATCAGTATAGCTCAACATAAACTCACCTCCTAACATAACTCTTACTGAGGAACGGGCTCAAAACATATGTAGGGCACATATAATTATCTTCATTATTGAAAGTAACCTATTTCACAGAACTTTATGTTTACCCTGTGAAGAGTCCTTTTATGGTTAAAAAAAAAAAAGTGCTTTTCATTATTTACCCAGATTGCCCCAGCACTCAATGATGGTGGCAAGTTTCAATTTGCTAAAGAATGACTGTATTTCTAGAAGAGCATAGAATATACCCATGTGTATAATGTATTTTTATAATGTATTAGTTCATATTAAGCACCAGAAAATAAAGACACACAATAATATTTCTTTATGTTCTTGCCAGATCTAGAAATGCCACCTGTTTGGAGAATTTTTTCTTCAAATCCCTAAGGGATGGGTGGGTTCCCCTGACATCTTCTCTATTTTTTTAGCTTCCTATCCAACCTAAAATGAGTTACTGCATATATTTTTCAATATTAGAAAGTCAAATAGGGACATATTTTCTCAAGGTTTATAATTTTTTTAATTTAAATTTTACTTTTCCAACTCACTAATACTAGAAGACAAAAGCTATCTTCTAGAATACTCTCAATAAAATTCTAGTAACTGGAGTCTTAGTTTACTGGGTGATAAAGTGGCATTTTTGAATTTCACATAGCATCAATATTTGATTATTTACTGAATGATAAACTTTTATTTGTGATTTGATTTATTTGCTTCTTAGTCTCTTGCTCAGTAAACTACCCTACCACATTGTAATACTGACATCACTGAGACAATACAGAAGATCCCGTATGTATCTTACTAGCTTTATGTGACATATTTTCATTCATCTCTACAGATTATTCAAGCATGCTAGTTTGAGAGGACTTGATGACAGGAACATACCAAATTTGTACACTTTGGCTTTGTTGGTATCTGTTTATTATCAGTTATGCCTCACAGTACTATTATCACATAACATCATATATTGCAGATTTAGGATGTTTTTGATATCTCACATTAAAAGAGCAGTTAATTTATAAGGAGGAAAGGTCTAGGCTTTCTTTCGTATCAGGTCTGGAATCTGGTTTGATATGAAGCTGGGTTCAAAAGAGGACAGACACACTTGTTGGTGGATGCAATACAACAGACCCACCTTCAGTGAAGACCCAGATACCAGAATGACCAAATACTAGAATTTATCTAGTATCTTGCAGATTATAACTTCTGGCCATGCTTTCCAGGGTTACACTGGTTCCACTGGGAAGAAACATTTATTGAGCTCCTAATATATGCCAAACCCTGTGGAGGCCTTGGTGAAACAGAAAGAAATAAGACCCAGACTCTGCTTTCAATAAACTCTCACTCTATTAGATAAGTTAATATCCTGCTACTTTCTGCTGTTTATGAAAATTCTAGAAGAATCAGCAGATGCATATTTTTTCTTCTTCTATTTCATGTTTTATTATATACAGTGATTTTGATCAAACCTCTTGCTCCGTATAACACTTTTCACCATCAAATAAAATCTTTCATTAAAAAATATTACCATGGAACTTTATATTTTATAGTTTGCAGACAAACCTAGTCATAGACCACACAGCTAAAGAAGTACTTTTGAATTATTAAAATTATATTAAAAAAGACTTTCCATTCTAAGGCCTTTTCCTTTTAGCTTTGACACTGTTAGTCACCCTTCCCTCCACCGTCATCATCCCTCCCACCATTCATGTTCCAATTCCTGCTGCAGTTTCTATTCTTAAAAACCTCTTCACATTCAAAATTTATCACTCACTGACCTTAGGGAACTTCAGCCATTACAACATCTACAAAACTAAACCAACATATCATTCATTTGCAAAGCACTTGATAACACTGGAAATCCATCATAAACTCAGTGTGCCCAGAATACATCATCACTGTTGCTATTATGGTCACCATAATTGTTAAGGCAATTAGTTAGTTAAAGACACTAACTTCATTTCTAATAAAAAAATCTTCCTTTCACATGTAGCTGAAGCAAGAAAGGCCTGGCAAACTACTTCTGAGAAACCAGCCATTAAAAGCCTTATAGAGTACAGTTCTACTCTCACACACATGAGGTTGCCATGAGTTGGAGTCAACTCAACAGCAACTGAATATCACATAAGAGTATATAAATGTCTATCTGGGGATGGACATTAAAAAAAAAAAAAAATTCCTTTCCTTCACCTGGATGTGGGAACAACAAAATGTTCTTCATAACCCTAACCACAAAAATACACCTCTCGAACTTGCTACCTCCAGGCCTCACCAAAGACCTCCAGTGCCTGCTGAACTTACTTGCTACTGAGGCAGCGTCTCAGGGAGTAGGAAGCCCCTCCACCGCAGGTGCGCGAGCACTCGCTCCATGGACCCCAGGCGTCCCACAGGCCATCCCGGTCCTCCTCGGAGCGCGCTGTCCTGGAGCTCTGTGAGAAATGAAAGGGTGGTCAGCACCCTGAAATATGCATCCTACAATGTGGGCAGCTGGTATGACTATACCTGGTGCTCTCCTGGGGATGAAACATGCATTAGATTCTCAGATTCCTTTCAATTAGAGAATGTGTACATGTCGCTTCGTGGTACCATGGTGCCTTGCATGTTGCTATGATACTGGAAGCTATGCCGCCAGTATTTCAAACACCAGCAGGGTCATCCATGGTGGACAGGTTTCAGCAGAGCTTCCAGACTAAGACAGAGTAGAAAGAAGGGCCTGGTGATACGCTTTCAAAAATTAAAACACACACACAAACACCCATTGGCGCCTGCAGCCAGCGGGTTCAAAATATAGACCTTTAGGTTGGCAGCCTAGCACTTAACCACTGTGCCACGAGAGCTCCTTTATAAAAAAATTTGCCAAAAATTAGAAAATCCTATGGGTCAAACAGAATATTGTCTGATACAGTGCTGGAAGACGAGCCCTCTAGGTTGGAAGGCATTCAAGATGCACAGGCACAACATGGACTCAAACATACCAATGATTGTGAAGATGATGCATGTGATTGTTAAGGCTGTGTGTCAGTTTGGCTCAGTCATGATTCTCAGAGTTTTGGCAGCCGTATAATGTGATCACTTCCCTGTTGAGCTTTGATATGTGATCACCCCCGTGATGGGATCTGCTGTAAGTAGCCAATCAGCTGAAAGGGAGTTTTCTTGGGTATGTGGCCTACATCTGAATATAAGCAGATGTTCTGGCAAGGCTTGGGGGCTTTTGCTGGTTCTGGATCCTGCAGCAGGTTCCTGTTTGTCTGACCTCTGATTCTTGGGACTTGAGCTAGCAACTTACCTGCGGTCTTGCCTGCCAATCTTGGGATTCGTCCATCTTCACAGCCTGTGAGCAAGAGCCCTGCTCTCCAAACTGCCAACCTTGGGGTTACTAGACCCTGTGGCTACGTGGATCAGGAGAAGCCTCTATCCTGATCCATGGACTTGGGATGTTCCAGCCTCTACAACCACGTGAGCCATTTCCTTGATATTAATCTCTCTCTATATAAATATTTATACACTTTACTGGTTTTGCTTCTCTAGAGAACCCAGCCCAAAACAGTGCAGGACTGAGCAATGTTTCATTTTGCTGTCCATGGGGTTATGCAAGGAGTCCGCATGAGCTGAAGGCAACTCGATGGAAACTAACAACAACAACATGCGTTTGGGAGAGGGATATTTGAGTGTAAGGCTCCTGGCTAATGACGGCTGGAAGCCAAGAGATTACACTAATGGAAAAAATGGAAAAGGGGGCCAGCAATAAGTATCTGGATTAGAGGAAGATGAACAGAAGTCACAAGTCTGCCAGGCTGCATGAGTCTACTCTTCGTCTCTTTGTGAAGAGAGGCTACTCCTCGAGAAGTTCCTGCTCTGGGAAGCTTGACATGTGCACATCAGCACTACTTTCCAAAATTTAACAACATTTTATACAACTGACAACTGTTTTTAATGAAGTTATTTCATTCTCAGTTTTCAGATCTGTTCAATGGAATAACTGCACGAAGTAACTTGACTAACACAGCGATTGTCTCTAGACAGATTCATTTACTACTTGCACGTTTCCTAATGAAATCTGCATCCACTGTGAGGATAAATGTTGTTGTGTAACATTCTCAATGTTGTGTTTCTCATTTAAAACAAATACAAAGTTTGTGCTACAGTAAATACAGCAGGCTGTGTAGTTAGAGACTGTGTCTAGTTTGCATATGAATTCTGTTTTTTATTAACAATGTGTCCTTGAACAAGTAACTTACTGCCTCCTTATGCCCCAATTTACCATTTTATAAAATGGGGAAAATATAATCATGCCACTACACACACACACACACACACACACTACACAGGTATACAGGAGGATTAGCTAAAGAACTTAGCCCAGGACAAACGCCAGAGTAAAGCACTCAGTGAGTATTAATGAAAATTATTATGTTATAATAAATTGAGGATATACTACATATGTAGGTATACAGTTCTACAAATAGTTAGTGTAAATTGTGGCCAAGTCTTTCACTGAATAAACCAAATGAGATATACAAACATTACAGATGGCATCTTCTCATATCAATCACAGATACACATATGACAGACCTTGAAATTTCTATACTATAGTTGGGAAAACCAAATTGTAAAGCAAGTGTGCATCTTAAGCAATGTGACAGTTTTATCTTCAGTTTTATCCATGAAAAGGGGTAAAACTGAAGCATGGGTGGTGTGGAATCTCGAGTGGACCTGGGCTCTCGAGGTGACGGGAAAATGGTCTCTTAAGAAGGTTGTAAGAACTTGACATGATGTAAGGAGAGTGACCAGCACACAGTCAACTCTACAAATGCTAGCTATGATTATTATGACTGTTATTTTTACTTTTTCATGTCCCACCTAGTTATGCTTAGGGTTGTATCATCCAGGGAGGAGGGGCCCCCGAAAAAAAAAAATCTTCTCACTCCCAGAAAACTATTTTGCAGTAGTGCAATCCTTTATAATCCTTTATCATTTCTCTATAGATCTACTGCTATGGGGCTCCATTGTCAAACGGAGTGCTTCTTGGAACTTTTACAACCTGTGGAACTTCAGTCAGAAACCTGACCTCAGGGTTTTCTAATTGGTGCGTGCTTTATTTAGATTGTGAGAAAAACATTTGAAAGGGGAGGTGGGGGTAGCACAGTGGTTAAAAGCAGGGACTATGGACCTACTCAGCCTGGGGTGGAATACTGGCTCACAGCTTTCTAGCTGTATAATCTTGGGCACATATATAACCTTTTTATGCCTCTGTTTTCTCATCGAACAATGAGTATAATAACATTTCCTACATCACTGTGTCATTGTGAGGATTAAAAGAGGTTATATATAAAAAGTACATAAACCAAACCAAACACCAGTTGCTGTTCAGTTGACCCTGAGTCATGGCACCCCATGTATATCAGGGTAGAGCTGTGCCCCATAGGGTTTTCAACAGTTGTGATCTTTTGGAAGTAGATGGCCAAGGCTTTCTCTTGAAGTGTCTCTGGGCAGATCCAAGCTGCCAGCCTCACAGTTAGTAGTTGACTGCTTAACCATTTGTACGACTCCTGGACTCCAAAAAAGCACATAAGGCCTAAATAATAAACACTACATAAAACACTAGAAACTCTGGTGGCATAGTGGTTAAGAGCTATGGCTGCTAACCAAAAGGTCAGCAGTTTGAATCCACCAGGTGCTCCTTGGAAACTCTATGGGGCAGTGCTACTCTGTTCTTTAGGGTTGCTATGAGTCGGAATCGACTTGACAGCAGTGGGTTGTTTGTTATATATACACTGGCTAAGGTGCCCTGGTGGTGCAATGGTTAATTGCTAGGCTGCTAACCAAAATGTTGGTTGTTCAAATCCACCCAGGAGCTATCCGGAAGAAAGACCTGGCGATCTGCTCCCGTACAGATTACAGCCTAGGAAACCCAATGGGGTAGTTCTACTCTGTCACATGGGGTCACAATGAGTCAAAAACAGACTCAGTGGCACCTAACAACAACAACAACAAGGCATTTGATGCTATTATTATGATTATCAACAGTAACATTATTTAAAAAAAAGCAGAACCTCCCAGCCACCTGCCATATTGCATCTGCCTGGTGATGCAACCTGCCAGCACTTTTAGGTTCCTATAAAATACGACACTGAATGGCTAATGGAAACACATTGGTAACCCCAAAGCCTGTCTTTCCTAAAGGAAGTATTTATTGTGCTCCGAAGCCTGGTTTTCAGGATTAATAAAGTCAACTTCTAATCACTACAATATGGGGTACTCTCTTTCCAGAGTTTAATTAAATAGGAAGGGAGAAAAGACCCTTTGCCACTGATAGGCCATATTCCGAAACCTCTTCTCCATAAGCCCATTAAAGCCATTCCTCAGATTTTTAAAAGTTTATTGAGAACCTCTCAACTCCCTTCTTTTTTGCTCTGTGTGGCTGGAAGATTGGACTGTTGGGCGAAGTGCAGTATTTGCCTGATGCAATAACTATTTGTGTGACAAACATTTGTACAATGCAATTTTCCTCATTTCACTCAAATTAAAAGTGACTGAAACAAAAACCAGCATCACAAATGCTAGCATTCGTGCAGTAATTAAAATGAGAGATGAACGATTACAAACTATGATGACATCTCATTACTACAACTGCAAAGATCAAACACATTCAAAATCACACATGCTGCGTTCCCACGTGAACTCCACTCTCACGTGAGGTAAGAAAGCCAGAAAGCCAAATCCTTGGGGGATTTCCCTCTGGCTGCTTGCTGGGTTGAGACAGTCATGAAATAATAAGTACTTGTGATTTTGTTTTTCCAGAAAAATAAATAGTTTCAAACTCTGCACTACGGTTGGCTGACATCTTACACGTGCCTTGTCTGAAGCGGCACTAAAGAGGCTGTCAGGTGAGGTTTGGCTGACTAAACACACCTCATCACAAGTGACAAGTTTCAGCACAACTAGATACAGTAAGCGCCCACATTTCTCCGAAGGAGATCACACACTGACTGAGAAGCAGGACACGAGCCTATTTCTCAAACTGGAACAAACTCCAAGTCTTCCTTTAACGAGTGGCGTAACCATAATTCATTGCAACTGGGTCCATGTTTAATGTTAAAGGAAAGTGATTCTCCTCCTGTTTAATTGTGCCAGATTCTTACATCTATCACCAGAAATGTCATTTCAGCACTGCCTCACAGGCCGTTTAAACTCTCCAAGTATTTGTTTATTGCAGTTTCTAAGTGCACTTTCAATGGAAACAAATTTTGTGTCTGGTCCAGGTGGAGCTCATGCTTACTTTTCTCATACTTTGAGATGTGCATTCCCCTTGACTTTAAACCATAAACTTCATATTGCATGAAGGGAAACTGAGGGAGAAGAAAAATAAGAAGTAGACAAAGGGTCGGCCTATGCACTTCATATGCAGTCATTACCAGTCTGTCAGTGGAGGCTTTCATGTTGTTATGATGCTGAACAGGTTTTGGCAGAACTTCCAGACTAAGACAGACTAGGAAGAAAGGCCTGGTGACCTACTTTGGAGAATCAGCCAAGAAAATCCTATGAACTGCCGATTTTGGGATTAGCTTAGGTCTGGGCAATATTTCGTTCTGTTGTACATGGGGTGGCCAGGAGTCAGGAGCTGACTTGATGGCAGCTAACAGTAACAACCCCCCACGCATCTGTCAGCTTGTTGTACTGTGGGGGCCTGCATGTTGCTGTGATGTTGGAAGCTATGCCACTGGTATTCAAATACTAGCAGGTTCAACCATGGCAGATAGCTTTCAGCTGAGCCTCCAGATTAAGCCAGATTAGGAAGAAGGACCCAGTGGTCTACTTCTGAAAAAAATTAGTCAGTGAAAACCTTATGAATAGCACTGGAACATTGTCTGATATAGTGTCAGATGATGAGCCCCCCAGGATGGAAGGCACTCAAAATACGACTGGGGAAGGGTGACCTTAATGATGTGGATGGAGTCAAGTTTTTGGGACATTCATTTGCTGATGTGGCATGACTCAAAATGAGAAAAAACAGCTGCAAACATCCATTAATAATGGGAATGTGGAATGTACGAAGTATGAATCTAGGAAAATTGGAAGTAATCAAAAATGAAATAGAATGCATAAACATTGATATCTTAGGCATTAGTAAGCTGAAATGGACTGGCATTGGCCATTTTGAATCATACAATCTACTATGGTCTGCAGCTTGAAATTAATCAAACATGCAATCAGGATGTATTGATAATTACTGGTGATTGGAATTCAAAAGTTGGAAACAAAGCAGAAGGATAGGTAGTTGGAAAATACGGCCTTGGTGACAGAAATGATGCTGAAGATCACATGATAGAATTTTGCAAGAGCAACGACTTCTTCATTGCAAATACACCTTTTTTCACCAACATAAATGACGACTATACACGTGGACCCTGCCAGATGGAATACACAGGAATCAAATATATCTGTGGAAAGAGACGATGGAAAAGCTCAATATCATCAGTCAGAACAAGTCCAGGGGCTGACTGTGGAACAGACCATCAGTTGGTCATATGCAAGTTTAAGTTGAAACTGAAGAAAATTGGAACAAGTCCACAAGAGCCAAAGTATGACCTTGAATATATTCCACCTGAATTTAAAGACCATCTCAAGAATAGATTTGACATGTCAAACACTAATGACCGAAGACCAGATGAGTCGTGGAATGACAACAAGGACATCATATATGAAGAAAGCAAGAGGTCATTAAAAAGACAAGAAAGAAATGAAAGACCAAAATGGATGTCAGAAGAGACTCTGAAACTTGCTCTTTAATATCAAGTAGCTAAAGCAAAAGGAAGAAATAATGAGGTAAAAGAGCTGAACAGAAGATTTCAAAGGGCAGCTTAAGAAGACAAAGTGAAGTATTATAATGACATGTGTAAAAGCCTGGAGATAGAAAACCAAAAGGGAAGAACACGCTGAGCATTTCTCAAGCTGAAAGAACCGAAGAAAAAATTCAAGCCTCAAGTTGCAATACTGAAGGATTCTACCAGGAAAATTATTAAACGACACAGGAAGCATCAAAAGAAGATGGAAGGACTACACAGTCACTATACCAAAAAGAACTGGTCAATGTTTAAGCACTTCAGGAGGTAGCGTACGATCAGGAACCGACGACACTGAAGAAAACAGTCCAAGCTGCACTGAATGCACTGGCTAAAAACAAGGAATTGACGGAATATTAATTGAGATGTTTCAACAATAAGATGTAGTGCTGGAAGTGCTCACTCATCTATGCCAAGAAATTTGGAAGATAGCTACCTGGCCAACTGACTGCAAGAGATCCATATTTATGCCTATTCTCAAGAAAGGTGATCCAATCAAATGCGGAATTATCAAACAATATCGTTACTATCACACACAAGTAAAATTTTGCTGAAGACCACTCAAAAGTGGCTGCAGCAGTATATCAACAAGGACTGTCAGAAATTCAGGCTGGATTCAGAAGAGGATGTAGAGCCAGCGATATCACTGCTGATGTCAGATAGACTCTGGCTGAAAGCAGAGAATACCAGAGGATGTTTACCTGTGTTTTATCGACTATGCAAAGGCATTCGACTGTTTGGATTATAACAAATCTTGGATAATATTACGAAGAATTCCAGAAACATTTAATTGTGCTCATAATGAACCTGTACATAGATCAAGAGGCAGTTGTTCGAACAGAATGATGGATACTGTGTGGTTTAAAGTCAGGAAAGGTGTGCATTAGGGTATCCTTTCAGTGGAGCCTGACCCAAGCCATGGTGTTTTCAATCGCCTCTTATGCATGCGAAAGCTAGACAATAAATAAGGAAGACTGAAGGAGAATTGATGCCTTTGGACTGTGGTGCTGGCGAAGAATATTGAATATACCATGGCCTGCCAAAAGAATGAACAAATCTTTCTTGGAAGAAGTACAACCAGAATGCTCCTTAGAAACAAGGATGGTGAGGTTGTGTCTTACATACTTTGGACATGATGTCAGGAGGGACCAGTCCCTGGAGATGGTCAACATGCTTGGTAAAATCAGTGAAACAGGGGAAGACCCTCTAAGAGATGGACTGACACAGTGGCTGCAACTATGGGCTCTAACATAGCAACAATTGCAAAGGTGGCGCAGGACCAGGCAGCGTTTCATTCTGTTGTACACAGGGTCACTGTGAGTCAGAACTGACTCGATGGCACCTAACAACAGTAACAACAAAATCAATGCTGGTTGCTTCTGAATCAAAAAAATCAAAGCTTTTTTATACAGCCCATCAACACTTTCCAATTTGATTTCCATCACATCATTATAGCATTTTAATCTTCATGTCTCAGAAACAAAGTCACGGATGCTATAAAAACACAGTGATTGAGGGCTTATCCTTGGTTCCACTGCTGGTAATTTCAATAACAGTGCCAGGTAAGATCATGGTCTTTAGCTATTAACACGAAATGACAGAGAGCTTAAGAGCAACCATGAATTTCTTTATGTAGGCCAGTGTTTCACCAGTTGGAGATTTATCAGAAAAAATCAAAACTGTGTCTGATGCTGAATTTGAAGGAAATGTTCATTATAAATCCCATTCTTACCATAGCATGTATTTGATGTTATAAAAAGTTGAATACTTCCCTTGAGTTACTTAGTTTAGAAAAAAAGTCTAACCATTTTTAGGTCTTTGGGGCTGTATATTGACCTTTGGATGTAGTACTGATGAAGACTCCTAAATCAACTGCTTTCTTGTTAAAAAACTCAGCAATCGACTCCCCAACCTCATCCATCCTTTGCCCCTGGCCAGTTGAGAGGCTTTAAGCCTGAGTAAATGCCAACTGCATGGAATACAGATTGTGGTCACAGCTCATTTTTTACCTCCTATGAATATGAGAAGAGCTTCCCTAAATCCATCAACCTCAGAATGGTGTCATTTTCTCGCCATTACTGGCTTATCTAAACGTGGTTTTCATCTAATAGTTTTGTGGTTGATTTCAGAGCCAAATGCAGCAACGAAGTCTCAGGTGAACAGCTCCAAGCCTGACAGCTACAAGTAGTTAAACACTTTGAGTAATCACATGAAGCAATATTTTCCCTGCATTTCACTGCCCAATGGGCACTTAACCTTAGAATGACCTCCAGTGGACCACTTTATACAAAAATCACTTTCTCTGGAATCTGGACAGGTTATCAAGGACTTATGAAAGATGTTGCATGATGGAGTACAACTTAAAAAAGGACGAAGACTCTAGAGTTATATTTGCTCAGAGACACACACATGTACAGGGTACTTGGCAAATATTTTTTCCAAATGCTGTAATGAGAGGTTAAGCTATACAGAACTAAATGAAAATGAAAGTAGGTGTGGGGGAAATGGGTGATAGGTTTTTGTAAAATTGAAGTCATATAACAGTTGAAGTTATACCATAAGCAAACTGTTTTTCAGACATCAACAGATCCCTAAAAGTAACGGAAGGGCTATGGGATGTGGCAAAGATGTGTGCTTACTATTATAAGATCAGCAAAAATGTACCAGAGCCTCTGGTTTTCCTCTTTCCAGACAGACAGCATTGAGCTTTAAGCATCTGGAGTTATGTATGTGAGTGTACCAAATGGAGGTCACACACCTCAAAATTAAAAAGACGGGCAACTCCACCAGTGATGGGAGAACCATTTTTCTGTGGTGTGCCCATGCAGAGCAGAGAAGTCTATACACAGAAACATCCTGTCCGTGTACAAAACTTTGGAAATGAAGCTGTGGATTCCATTTTGGCCCCCCTTACATACATCAGGTCTCTATAAATCTTATCTAATCCCTGGCTTCTTGAACAACTTGGAATAGTGGTTCTGCTGCCAACTGTGGTAGGGGTTGTGATTCCCTGCTCCAGAGAGCTTATAGACATTAAGCAGCTCTGGGCTCTTATAAAAGTCCATTAGCTTTTTGATGTACTTTAAGGGCATGGTGTGTGGATACTGAGGCATGCGTCTTCCCAGATGATATTTGCTGCTGGCTTTGCTTAGGAAATTTGAATCATCTGGTTCTTATCACTGCTGCACTGTTGGGGGACATGATGAACTGCCAGTGACAGAGTGCATGGTCTTTCAGAGGCCACCACATGAAGCCTGTCCCTGGCTACTGAGGAGAAAAGTCAATTCTGTAACAGGGTGTAAAAGCTGTACGGGGCATGGAAGGACTTTTGCGCACCGTCTTCCTTTTTCTTTTACTCTGTGTGTATATGTGCGCACATGCACGCGCATGCGCCATACACACACTCTCCTAACTGCACCTAAACCTGCAGGATTAGTGGTGAGGGAGAAAAGCTTAGATTTAATAAGTATGTGCCAGGAAGTATGTCAGGCTCTACATAAATTATTGTATTTAATTTCACAACAAGCCAGGTCACATGGGAATTGTTTTTTCTTTCCTTAATTTACAAGTAAAAGAATTGAGGCTCAGAGAGGTTGGACAACCCACAGCATAGTGTGGGAAAAAAAGCACAACTTGGGAATGAAACTTTACTAGTGAGAAAACTTTACTTAGGCACATTGCCAGAACTCTTTGAGTCAGCTTCCTCATCTGTAAAATGGGAACACTGGTACTTCCCTTACTAGGGTGATTGCGAAGATTACGTGAGAGAACATATATAAAGTACCTGGTGTAGATTCTGACATAATAAATGTTATTTTATCTCCCCACTCATGTCACAAATATACCTACTCACACCCATGTCACACAGTTAACAACTAGTGGAGTCAGGCTTTATACTCATGTCTGACCACCTATTTTTTCCCACCTAGCTTCAAACTTCGACCCCCATTTCCACTTTAAGCAGTATTTGCCAGTACATGAATTTGTTATGGAACAACAAGAACTGGTGTTGTTTGCTTTTCGTTTCAAAAAATCTCATTTTGTCCTCGGAATTCCTTCTTAACCTGGGAGTACCATCTTGGAGATGGAATTAAGACAACTTCATTACTCTTCAGGAAACAAAAACTTGACTCTGCTCAATGTCAAATGCTTCCGAAGATTTTCATTTCAGAACTATGGTAACTTGACTTTCTTGTATTCTACCCAAGGACAAGGCTGAATTACAGTTCATCTAGGAAACCGCTGAGAAACCTCTGGGCATTTGGAAAGCTCCACCAGAAGACAGTTTCACAGCCAGTTGAATTAAAATCAGTAATTGCTGATATGAAAAAGATTAGTATTCAGGAAACCTGTGACTGGTCATTCAGTGTTTTAAGGCAGCTTATCTCCAGGAAATGCCTAGAGAGAATATTCTGTCACTGTCAGTTCGTATTACTTTAAAAGCATAAACTCAGCAAATAGAAGCACCTTGATTACTCTGTCATAATACTGATAAAATATTAAGATAAATATTACTATGCATTTTTTTTTTTTTGATAGAGATTTAAACTCCTCAAGTTTGGATGAAAAGAAAAAAATTATGATATGGTAGATTTAAAGAGATTTTTTTTTTTCCTAGAAATTGTCAGTCTGGTATTCTTTTTCCACTATGACAATTTGCTTTATGATAACTGTAACAATAGAACTCCTAAACTACGGGCTGCTCAATCAGGAGTAGAAAGCTCAAGTCAGGAATTCCATTTCTTTCACAAAGGAAAACTGGACCATAGGAGAACTGCACCTTGTAGAAACGGCGCTCATTCTCCAAACTCATTTATTCAACGGTTACCACCTTCTTGACTCTTGGCATCATTGAGATATTTTGAACCCTTTATACTATTTTCAGAGTCCCTGAGTGGTGGAAATGGTTAAATGCTTGACTGTTAACCAAGAGGTTGATGGTTCAAACCCATCCAGAGGTGCCTTGGAAGAAAGGCATGGTGACCTACTTCCAAAAAGTCACAGCCCTGAAAACCCTATGCAGTGAAGTTCTACTCTGCAACACATGGGGTTGTCATGACTTGGAATTGACTCGATGGCAACTGGTTGGTTGCTTATATTACTTCCCTCTCAGGTGTGAAACTCAAGCCATTTTACCTGGAATTCTAAAAATAAAGCCACTGTTTCAGTTCCTATTTTTTTTTTAATGCTTGGGAAAGAACAAAAAATCTCCAGTGGAAAATATCATGTAGGCCAAGCACGAAGGAAAACAGTGAAGAAATCACCTCCCAGGGTTTCCACGCCCCTCCACTCCCCAAAACAGGCATGTCTGAAACGCTCCCTCAAACAAAATTCCTTCTCTGCTCTTCTTGTGAATTCTTGCCTTTCTGGAGAGCCAGTTAGAAGTTTCTGTTTCCGTTTCCATCTAATCTAACGGGCTCTGTCCAAACTGCGACTCCAATCAGCCACAGATCCTTTCTGCAGCCCTGCAAATTTGGCTGAAAGTATTTACAAAACATCTGTAGAACGAACTAAACATCTGAGGCGCTAGAAAGCACATGTTGGAATTTAGAATCATGGAGAAAGAATTCCTGACAGAGAAAAACCTCATATTCTGATTCACTACAGAAAGAGAAAAATTAATCAATAATATGGCTTAGAGTTTGTGGGACAAAAAGCCCACATTATAATTGATTAGTAAAGAAGCGGATAGAGATGACCAGTTAACCTGATGTCACTATCAAGCAAGGAAGTCTTTGGTTTTAGCAGAACTTTCCCAACTCATCTGGGTTGACCACAGTGACCACTGGAGGGAAAGAAAAAAAAGAAAAAAAAAGGTGAAGTGGCTTTGAACAAGGCACCATGGAACTCTGGGTGTAAAAAAAAAAAAGTAGTTTAGGTTTATTCCTATGTTTGTGGTCTATGCTTTCTTTCTCAAGTACTATCCAGATATCGTGGGATGAACACTTGGAATTGAAATCCAAAACACTCTCCCTAACTCAAAATGATGCTTACTTCTTTCCTACATCCTTGTTTCTACTTCGGCTCACATTAAATTCTCTTTTCCCAGGAAAGCAGGAAAATGATAAGCTCTTACTATCTCCAGATTCTGCTTAGCCTGCAATTACTTGATGTTCCATTTGTAAATTTTCAATCTGCAAAGAATTCAGATAGAATAAAAGAAACTTAAAACTAGACTTTACTGATTTTTTAGAATTATCATTCTGCACAACAATTATTTTTCAATTAGATTGTAAACCATCCAAGGGCAGGAGTAGTGCTTTGCTATTTTCAAGTTACCTACAATTATCAATGAGACAATTATTATAAATGTTATTTAGCAGAAAATGTAAGAGATTTGGACAAATACTAGATAATGAAAGGCTTTTGGAAGTATGTTTTGTTTTAAATCCTTGATTACTTGCCATTTGTCTTTCAAAAACATAGAGCAGAGAATAAGCACATCCACACGTATACAGAGTTAGCAGTATCTTCTTATTTAAATTTTCAACATGTTTCAAGTTCTGGGAATTAACTCTTTTCTCTTCAAACGTGTACCTCCACCAGCCCTTCTTCCACATTGGGAGAAGCTGAATTCTGTCAAAAACTCTGCACCTGTAACTCAGATGCATGTTTTAAAACGCAATAGCTCTCTCAATTACCATACCTTTGTGTCTTCATTTTAACTTGTAGGTAGCAGCTTGGATGCTTGGAGCAGTCAATTTGCAGTTTGGGCAGTAAATCATTTTGAAGGTCTGCTTACGGTCCTGATAATACTTTTCCATCACGAATGTAAAGCAAACCAATCAAGTATCCCAGCAATCAAGAGGCATCCAAATTGCTTAAGGTAGACTCATGCCTATATATCAACAGATCTCTTCAGCGTCTATACTTCACTAGATGTTCTGGGGCCAGGAAGCTGAGTAAAACACAGATGGCATCTGATAATTTGATTTACTGCTTTGGAATGATTGGCTCCTACCCAGGTGTACTGTTATCAACAGCTCCTTATTTGACTCTCAATGGCTACTAAAAAACAAAAAACAAAAAACAAACCTGTTGCCCATCAAGTTGATTCCATCTCATAGTGACCCTATGAGTAGAACTGCCCCATATAGTTTTAAACAAGCAGTTGGTGGATTTGAACAGCCGACCTTTTGGTTAGCACTACCAATGGCTACTAGTAACTGTTTATCAGCCCCAGGGCTCACTACCCCATAGTCTACTGTCCCTCATGTTGCTTTCTCATGACTCTTGAGTTCTAATCATGCATGCTTACATTTCTGCTTCTGCCCACTCCCCTTAGCCCAGCCTGGTGTATCTCTTAGAGGATTTATAATTTAGTGGAGGAGTAAGATAAATACCAATACTGACAAAATATTTGACTGCCCAACATCCTCCACAACTAATCTGATACCAAGTCTTATCAATTCCATTTCTGGAATCCATTCCCACCCCCAGCACCCCTATTTTCACTGCCTTAATTATAGGGTCATTAAGAGTTGAAAGCAGGAGAAAGATGCGGCAGTCAGCTTCCGTAGAGATCCATAGCTTTGGAAATCTTGTGGGGTCGATATGAGTTAGAACTGACTGGATGGCAGTGGGTTTGGTTTTTTGGTTATGAGTCAGAATTGACTTGACAGCAGGAAACAACTCCAGCACCACTATTTTGTAACCTGGAGTTTTGAAATAGAATACTCAACTGATATTTCTACCTTCAGCTTCTCCTCCCACTAGTCTGTCCTCCACACTGCTGCCAGGAATCTTTTCCAGAATACAGAGCTGAACTGTTCACTCCCTGCAAAGAGGCCTTCTATGGCTCCACTGCCTATAGCTGGTGGAACCTAGTAATAGATTCCAGGTGGACTGTGAATGTTCAGAAACTGTTTGCAACATTTGAGGCATATGTGTGTTATTATCATATTTCTGGAAAGACGATTCATAGCTTTCATCATATTCTCAGAAAAAGGTTACAAACCATTGTCTATCAGAAAAAGCCCCAATTATTAATATGGCATACAAAAGCCTTCCTAAACTGACCCTACATCAGCGTTTTTTGCTCATCTCTGCTGCTCTGGATTACATATGTCCCTTACACTCCAGGAAAAGTAAGTGGGCACCACTGGTATCCTGTTCAGGGTGGTAGAAATGGTTAATGGGCTTGGGTGCTAACCGGAAGGTTGGAGGCTGGAGTCCACCCAGAAGCACCTAGAAAGATATACTTCTGAAAAATCAACCATTGAAAACCCTATGGAGCACAGTTCTACTCTGACACACAAGAGGTCACCATGAATTGGAGCTGACTCTACTGGAACTGGTTTTTTGCGTGTTCTGTTCTCGGTCTTGCTCACCCCTAGATTCTCCTCCTTCTCCATCTCCCTTGTACGTTTTTTACTTTCTTTGACTTATGTACTCCTGCTCCTTTTAGATGCAGCTCCAATGCCATCTTTAGTGAAATTTTCTTTAATCTCCAGGTAGAATCACTGCCTCGCATGTATTTTGAGTATATTTCTCAGACATTACACACGTGGCTGTTTTACCATGTGTCAAGCACACTTTATTGTAGTTAACTTGTTTGCAGGTTTATTCCCAGGATTGGATTGTGTGGTTCTTTGAGGTAGTGACAAACATGAACATGCTTTTGTACCCCTAGTGCCTTGTAGAACTCTGACACGTAATGAGTCTCAGTGAATATTCATTGACTGAATAATTAACACAAGGCAGTACAGGATACATTGTAGCTGAGTGCCTAAATCATAATGAGGGTCCTTTCCCCTCCTGTTCATATACATTCAGATTCTCTAAAGACGGAGGGAAAACAAGATATGCAGAAGCTGCAGATAAGTTAGGAAATGGAAGAGGACAAAAATTAATCTGACCCATAAGAAAAAAAAAAAAAGACGACTATCACATTTCTGCCTATTCACGTCTTTTTATGTCAACTTTAAATTTACCTGAAATGTTTAAAGCTGAAACATGAATAATCTGTCACACCTTGCCTTCTTCTAGCCTAATCCAAGCCCAAATGTTTGTCTGTCAAAGTGTCCTCATGACTGAGTAAACAACCATCAGTCCTTCCACAAGGCGTGGGAAGCACCACTTCACGGAGACGACCATGCTGGGATTAGGAGGGGTGACTCGGAATGATGATAGGGGTGAGGCAGTCATACTTAAGAAATTAAAGGCAGAGGACTCTACCAACAAATAAGCAAAACGTACTTGTTAAATCCTATTCGAACAAGTGAAAAAATTAATATAGTATAACCATAAACCAGTTGTCATCCAGTCGATTCTGACTCATAGCAACCCCAGGTGTCTCAGAGTAGAGCTGAGCTCCACAGGATTTTCTATGGCTGTGATATTTTTGGAACTAGATAGCCAGGCCTTTCTTCTGAGGTACCTCTGGGTGGATTATGAGCCTCTATCCTTTTGGCTAGGGGCCAAGCCCTTAACCATTTGTGCCACCTAGGGACTAAAAAAAAAAAAAAAAACTAGGGACTACATAATCATATACCCAAAATGACCTGAAAGTAGCGCTGTTGATACATTTTGAAGTAAGGATTCTGGACTGGGGAGATTACATTTCCATTAGATTCTATGTAAAAATAAATCTAAATATTTAAACAATAGAGCCGTGATGTTTTAAAGAAACTAATAATAGAGGAAAAATATTGATAAGAAGTCCTTGGAGGTAGGGATTATGTGATACTCTTCTATACATATCTAATGTCTAACATGGAGCTTCATAACAGAGTAGATTCCCAGTGGATGTTTAGTGTTTAATTTTTTGTGAGCACTTTTAATGCTTAAATTCATCAGAGGACGTACATGGATCAATGTTGATAGGATCAGGACTTTGCCACTGCGGTATATTTGCCATACCTGGACTTTGCCACTGTGGTATTTTAGGCATATTGGTTCTCTTGTGCCTCAGTTTAGTTACCTCCACAAGGAGGAATTTTGATCAATTTATAAGGCATGCCTAGGCCGTAAAATGCCTATAATTCTCAATTAGGCTATCTCATTTGGACACAATTACAAATCAATTTTCTAATCTGTAAAATGAGGCATGTACAGTTGTTCTATTTTACTCATAGGGTTGCTTTAAATACTTTAAGAACTAAAAGTGCTAAAATAGCTAAGAGCGTTGAGCAGTAAAATTACTAAATGAAATCAAGTTAGAGGCAATCTTGTCGCTTTGGCTACAAAACTTGTTTTATTCACAAGTCTTGAAACAAAATATTTGGGACTTATTTTTACTAACACAATAATCAGGATCAAGAAACTCTGCCAAATTAAAGTGACTTCTGAATAATAAACAAAATACTAAATTATACCCTGTACTTTTCAATATTAAATGTGTACTATGTAAGCCTACCTTACATATTTGTTGTTTTGTGCTGTTGAGTTGATTCCAACTCATAGTAACCCTATAGAACAGAGTAGAACTGCCCAATAGGGTTTCCAAGGAGTGGCTGGTGAATTTGAACTGCTGACCTTTTGGTTAGCAGCCTGAGCTCTTAACCACTTTGCCACCAGGGCTCCAGCTTACTTATAGCTGGACTATATGAAAAAGAATGTGGTATCAGGATTGGAGGAAGATGTTATTAACAACCTGCATTATGCAGATGACACAACCTTGCTTGCTGAAAGTGAAGAGAACTTGAAGCACTTATTGATGAAGATCAAAGACCACAGCCTTCAGTATGGATTACATCTCAACATAAAGAAAGCAAAAATCCTTACAACTAGACCAATAAGCAACATCATGATAAATGGAGAAGAGATTGAAGTTGTCAAGAGTTTCATTTTACTTAGATCCACAGTCAATACCCATGGAAGCAGCAGTCAAGAAATCAAAAGATGCATTGCATTGGGTAAATCTGCTGCAAAGGACCTCTTTAAAGTGTTAAAAAGCAAAGATGTCCCCTTGAAGACGAAGATGTGCTTGACTCAAGCCATAATATTATCAATCACTTCATATGCATGCGAAAACTGGACGGTGAATAAGGAAGACTGAAGAAGAATTGATGCCTTTGAATTGTGGTGTTGATGAAGAATACTGAGTATACCATGGACTGCCAAAAGAATAAACAAATCTGTCTCGGAAGAAGTACAACCAGAATGCTCCTTAGAAGCAAGGATGGTGAGACTATGTCTCACATACTTTGGACGTGTTATCAAGAGGGATCAGTCCCTGGAGAAGGACATCAAGCCTGGTAAATTAATGCGTCAGTAAAAAAGAGGAAGATCCTCAATGAGATGGACTAACACAACTGGCTGCAACGATGGGCTCAAGTATAACAGCAATTGTGAGGATGGCGCAGGACTGGGCTGTGTTTTGTTCTGTTGTACATAGGGGTTGCTTTGAGTTGGAACCGGCTTGACGGCACCTAACAACAACACTATGTAAGTCTCTGAAAATCAGTAAAAACTTGTAAGCAAAACTCTCCAAAATCACGGGAAAAAAAATCAGCTTTATTTGATGATTCCCAGTTTGTATATTAATTTCTACGTAAGGGCTAAGCTCTGATTTATTTATTTATTTTTAGGAGGTTTTTTATTGTAACGGCTATATCAATAATTTTCACAATATAATTTGTTTTGTAGCAGATCAGAAATTCTGTTTTGTGGTTCTCTACTTGTATAATTTCCTACTGGTAATTATTTTTCTTTCACATTTAAATTCACAGATACACTTTCCCACACATTAAGTCCTTTCCCTGTAACCACAGAGAGTCAGTTGCACTGCTTCAGTACAGCTTTTGTGGTAACTACAGTCAACTGGTCAAGCATTCTCTAGGTAAATGATTATTTATTTCACAAACATAATAGCCTACAACTTTTCCTTTCTATTATACATGCAAGTTCCTTATTTAAGACCACTGTAAGAAAGACTGGCTTTCTAAAGGAACTTGTCTTCTTGGGTCAACTGTAATTTGTCATTATTATCTGTGAACAGTACAGATCTATTTGTGTGGAAAAAAAATTTTTTTTTTTATCTATTTGTACAGAGATGGAAAATAATATCACTAGTGATTAGACACACACACACACACGTGTATTTATATGATTATATAGATACATGTATACCAGTCTTCTTTTCTTCCTAATCTTCCAGTCAACTTCAACAGAAGTATTATTTGTGTTTTTGAGGGCATTAAAAATTCCGTGTACTTTTAGCATTTCTAAAATCATAATTGGAAAATGTCATTCAGTATTGCATATATTGTGTATATGGAAAGTACTACAATCTTCTACACATTTGTAAATTAAATGACAGTGTCACAGAGCCATTAACGAAACCGTTTCTTAAATGTTTCTGAGCATATGAAACATAATACAACTTTCGTGATTCTTGTGAGTCCTTCTCTAACTCTCAGCACTTGGTAAAGAAAAAGCAAATAAGGTTTCTTGGAGAATTTTAAAAGCTTAATTTTTGCTTTCTATAGGCAAGCATTTCCCATCTGCCACCTTTTTGTTCTCAGCACAGCTCTTGTTCCTGCAGGATCATTCAATTATTATTTAATGGTAGGAGTAATTTTTACATGCATTGCATTAACCATGCTTAGCAATGGGAAAGTTAACAGACTAATGTCTAAAGCAATGTTATAATCACTAAAATGCCTCAGGAATATATTAAAACAGGCCTTGGCCACAGACAATATCAAGATTGCTGAGGTGCACCACAGGCATCTTTTTTAAGGCCTGTTTTGTAATAAGCAGAGAAAGTAAAGGTGCTAAATCACGGTTTACTACCCCATTTGCCTCACAGCCTCTCTCTCTCTGGTGCTGGGCCTCAGAAATCAATTTCACACACGGCTGCTATCAGCATTCTTTTCACTATTAAGGCTAAAGCACTTTCTCCCCTTTTTATTAAAGCCAAGCTGACTTTTATCTCATAGCTCCTGCTTTGTGCTTTCCTGCCTTTACTTTTCACGTTGTCAGTGGTAAGGGTTCAACCCTCTCTCCTGCCTCCCTTCCTTTCATGTCCAAACTTCTTGAAAGGCTAATCCACGTCCAACGTACCCACTTCCTCAATACCCCCAAATTCCTTAACGCTTTGCAACCTGGCTTCTGCCCCACCACTGAAGTTCACCACATCCTCTGACCTTCCCTCAGAGCTGGCTGTGGAGTATGCTCCCCTGGCTTCCACGGCAGTGAGTACTTGCCTGTTCCTTCCTCTGCTTCTTCTTACTCATCCTGACTAGTAAATACTATAATCCTCAAGGTTCTTCCATGGCACCCTTTTCTATTCTTCTCTAGTCCCTGGAGAAGTACATCATGCTTGGTAAATTAGAGGGTCAGCAGAAAAGAGGAAGACCCTTGATGAGCTAGACAGACACAATGGCTGCAACGATAAGCTCAAATATAACAACGCCTGTAAGGATGGCGCAGGACCGGGCAGTGTTTTGTTCTGTTGTGTACAGGGTTGCTATGAGTCGGAACCAACTCGACGGCACCTAACAACAACAATCCCAATATCTTATTCCTACCTATTTGAATGCCTTATTAATACCGCAAACTCAGTACGTCCAAAACCTACCTCAATTAATCTGGGCCCCAGTTCTTTAGCAGTTCTTCGACTTAACACAACGTTTCTGTCTTTTAACATTACTAGGTCTATAAACACTGATATTTTCCCCTCTTTCCAATCTCCTATCCCCCCATCCCAACCAGCCGCACACAAATACACATATACATGACACACAAACCTAAAACAACTGCCTGTACTGTATAGCCTACTTCTGCAATGTATCTTTCTGTTTTCCCCTTTCCATAACAATTGCTGCCTGCCCTAATTTGAACTCTCCCTATGGTCATCTATATGACACACAACTGCTTCTAAGTCTGGCCTGGTCAGTTACCTGTGTGCCAGGACACATGTGGTGAAATAGCTGGAGATAAGGCTGGAATTGTGGGCTGGGATATGGCCTTGAATGCCAGCTGAAGGTATGGTCCTCACGTAGACTGATGGCTGGGGACACTGCAGGCTTTGAACAGGGGCATAAAACAATAGGGGCTTTACAGTTTTCTGGGTACTCAGATATATTCATTTGATCCTCACAATACTCTTGTGAGGCACAGCAGGTATTGTGGGCATTTTACAAAAAAAGGGACTTTTAAGGTTAAGGAATGGAGAACTGTAAAAACGATGAGAGAAATTCACTTTAAAACCACTTGTCCAACAGATAAGAAGTTAGAATCTCTTTATGTCTAATTAAGAAAGTGGGCTAGGGACATAAGTAAGTAATCTATCTGTATAAGAATTAAAGTTGGTTGTCTGAGGAGGGCAGGGGAAAATAGTGGGAGGATAAAATGGCCATTTAGAAAAGGGAAAATAAAAAAAAGATCAGATGCTAGACTATGCCGGAGGCTGGATACCCTCAGAGTATCGGCTTTGTTTTGTTTTATCCCTGCAAATCAGGCTCAGATTCTGGCTTTATGTTTTGTACAAAATCATTTAATATGTTCACGATTCCTATTTAAAAAAATAAAGTTTATACAGCCAAATGTCTGGTAGATTTACTTCTGCATACACTGCAGTCTATTTGCTGGAAGAGTCCTGGATCTCTGTGTCTACTACGTAATGTGCTAGGATAATCATCCTCGTGGTATATGTCATAATCCTTGTCTCATGCATACACATATGTATTTATAATTTACAAAGTACCTTCACATCAACTCTGAGTTATTAGAACAAGTATATTATCCCTGCTTTAGGGAAAAGGAGTTTCTAAGGTTTGGGGTGTTTCTATAAAGCATCTTAAAGATACGAAGGAAATCTACTCTATGACAATAATCTAATAGGCGAGAGGTTTTTAGCATCTTTTTTAATATTCAGTTAGACCAGTGGTTATCAACTCTTGCTACACATTAGAATTTCCTGGGAGACTTAAGGAAAAAAAAAAAAAGCCAATGCCTGGGCCCTTCCCAGACCTACTGAATATGAATCTCTTGAGAGGAAAGCATGGAGAGGGTGGCAGCTGCCCAGACTTTTCAATTCTGAGCTCCCAAGGTGATTCTGAGGCACGAGAGGGTTGAAAACCCTGAATTAGACAAGCATTGATGAGAAAATTCACAGGATGATATTCTCCAGCCAACCTTTGTCTTTATTCTTAGGCTACCTGGCTTCAGTGGGCAGCAAAAAACCAGCTGCCTTTGAGTTGATTCCGACTCACGGCAACCCCATGTGTGTCAGAGAAGAACTGTGCTACACAGTGTTTACAATGACTGATTTTTGGGAAGGTGACTGCCAAGCCTTTCTTCCGAGGCACCTCTAGGTGGACTCAAACTGCCAACCTTTTGGTTAGTAGCCAAGTACGCTGTTTTCATCAATCAGGGAGTCCAGATTCCTTAAAATTTAAAAGGAACCCCAGTTTATCTTCTCAGCCCCTTTCTTGGGATCATATGGGAGACTTTAGCTAACAGGCACAGCTGTCAACTCCTTGGAATCCAGGAAAAGGTAAGAGATTGAATTCTGGGAATGAGATACAGGAATTTCAGCTGTATAGGAAAGGAAGTCATAATAGTATAGGAAAGGAAGTCATAATAGTAGAGATTATTAATTGGACACTTGCTACATGTGTGAGGTATTCTGCTAATTACATCTCACGAGTTGTGTTATTAGACAATTGATCTTTTGAGGCAGATGCCACTGTGATCCCTGTTTACAGACAAGGAAATTAAGACACAGAAAATGGTAGAAAGATTACACTGGTGGAGTTAGAATTTGAATCCAGCCAGTGTGGCTCAAGAGTTTCTGCTCTTAATCACTGCACCAGCAGTTTTCAAACTTTGGTTTAGATCAGTATCTCCTGGAGAGCAAATCGAGTCCACAGAGGCCCAGGCTCACTGCAGTAGCTGGGGCATGGGTCTTCATAATTTTAACAAGTACCCAGTTGATTCTGACACTGACCAAACTTTGGGAACCAAATTCTGGCTTACAGATAAGAAAATTGAAGCATGTATTGATGAGGAAGGAAGAAGATTCTAGGCAGGGGGCTTTGACCTTGGTACAGGACAGAACAGAGGTAAACTTGAAGTGCTAAGTCTTTCCAGTACCTCAGGTGGGATCAGGGGAGACGGGCAAATAAATACAAGAGCATCTGCATCAGAGTATGGCAAATGGAAAGGAGGGAAGGGTTCTATAATCATTGTGATGGTAAATTTTGTGTGTCACCTTGGCTAGGCTATGGTCCTCAGTGGTTTGGCCAAACACTAGACTAGTTGTTATTCCGTA
Source organism: Loxodonta africana (assembly GCF_030014295.1). NCBI lineage: Eukaryota > Metazoa > Chordata > Mammalia > Proboscidea > Elephantidae > Loxodonta > Loxodonta africana. The sequence continues at coordinate 98,522,941 of NC_087350.1, forward strand.
ATGCAATCTAATGAAATATAAATAATGACTTTCCATGATGTAATCTAATGTAATGTGATTCAGTCAATCAGTTGAAGGAGGGGGGGTTCCCTTAGGGTGTGATCTGCTTCCAGACTATAAATAGATATTTCGGCAAAACTTCATCTCTCTCTACTCTGCACTCTTCCCTTTGCCTTACCTATGGATCTTGGGGTGCAAGACTGCAGAAGTCTCCAACCTGCCACCTGTCCTATGAATTTTGGACTTGCTAGTGCCCTCCCCCCTCCATCCCAATCCTGTGTGCTAGTAGGAGCCTCCAGCCTGTCACCTAACCTAAGGATTTTGGACTTGCCAGCCCCCACAATCATGTCAGCCAATCCCTTGAACTCTCTTTGTCTATATATAACCAAAAAAGCAAACTCATTGCCATTGAGTCGATTTCAACTAATGAGAGACCCTGTACAACAGAGGAAACCCTGGTGGCGTACTGGTTAAGTGCTACGGCTGCTAACCTAAAGGTCAGCAGTTCAAATCCGCCAGGCGCTCCATGGAAACTCTATGGGGGCAGTTCCACTCTGTCCTATAGGGTCACTATGAGTCGGAATTGACTCGACAGCAATGGGTTATACAACAGAACTGCCCCATAGGGTTTTCAAGGAGTAGCTAGTGGATTTGTACATGCTGACCTTTTGGTTAGCAGCCATAGCTCTTAAGCATGGCATCACCAGGGCTCCTCTGTATGTATGTGTGTGTGTGTGTGTATATATACACATTGTCATGGACTGAATTATGTCCCCCCCAAAATGTGTGTATCAACTTGGTTAGGCCATGCTTCCCACTGTTGTATGGTTGTCCTCCATTTTGTGACTGTAATTTTATGTCAAGAGGATTAGGGTGGGATTGTAACACCACCCTCACTCAGGTCACCTCCCTGATCCAAGGTAAAAGGAGTTTCCCTGGGGTGTGGCCTGCACCACCTTTTATCTCTCAAGAAATAAAAGGAAAGGGAAGCAAGCAGAGAGTTGGGGACCTCATACCACCAAGAAAACAGCACCAGGAGCAGAGAGTGTCCTTTGGACACGGGGTTCCTCTGCCTGAGAAGCTCCTCGACCAGGGAAAGATCGAGGGCAAGGACTTTCCTCCAGAGCTGACAGAGAGAGAAAGCTTTCCCCTGGAGCTGATGCCCTGAATTTGGACTTGTAACCTACTCAACTGTGAGAAAATAAATTTCTCTTTGTTAAAGCCATCCACTTGTGGTATTTCTGTTATGGCAGCACTAGATTACTAAGATATACATACACACATATATATAAATACACACAAAGGAGCCTGGTGGCAGAGTGGTTAAAGCACTCAGCTGCTAAGGAAAAGGTCGGCAGTTTAAATCTACCAGCTGCTCTGCAGGAGAAAGATGTGGCCGTCTGCTTCTGTAAAGATACACAGCCTTGGAACCCCTATGGGACAGTTCTACTGTGTCTATAGGGTCATTATAAATAGGAATCGACTTGATGGCAGTGGGTTTGGCTTTGTTTTTACATACATACACGGATACCTCACTGGTGCTGTTTGTCAAGAAAACTGTAAGACAATCATATTTCTGCATCCTAGCTTGGATGTGGTTCTGCTCCTGCCAGTGTCAGTCAGATACTGGAAAGACCCTGATACAGAATTCCATCAGATCTAAGATGCCATAGACTGAAGTCACACTATTTTACAGACCGTTAAGAATACAAAAATGGTACCCATTAACTATGGCCTGCTGTCATTTATAAGATATATCCACGATTCTAAAATCAAAAAGAAAAAAAAAGCCCATCTTAGGATCGATGACAGACAGTACATTCTGTGAACACTAACGACCTTGGTTCTGAAACTGTGGCAATCACTCAGCACGCTGAAGAGGCTCCTGCCAACAGAAGCCAAACAACAGAGTTCAAACAACATGGAAAATAATCTGAACTACATATTTTAATGATTTGTTTGCTATAAGAATAAAATATACATATACTTAAAGTAAATGAATTCACACCACCTTTTTTTTTTTTTTTTTTTTCCAGGTTTTAGTATTCAAGTTTGTTGGAAAGGGGGTTGTGGTAAGGCCTATCTGAGATAAACAAATAACACCATACTTGATACATAGGGGGAGCCTGAAAACCACATTTTTCCCTTTGCTAAATCTGAACAGACTTTGATGCTGACTGCAGCCAGTTTGGGGGAAGGAGGAAGGAAATAAAGAGTGGTCGATGTCAAACTTAGAATGGAAATCAGAAGGACTGTATGATTTAAAGCACAAATACCTGTCTGAGGCTGTTCCAAAGCAAATCTACTTTAAGAAGAGAGGCCAACCTCTAATCAACTTTGTTCTTACAGAGAGTAAAGAGTTATGGGTCTAGTGGGGTCAGTTTTTGATAACAAGGAGAAGATGAAATTATATAAGCATAGGATTCCAATGCCTGATTAAAACTCCAAAGCCTTGGCAATTGGATTCATAAAGAAAAAAAATATGAAGCATTTAATGTAATGCTTCACTCACACTTTATTTAATAAAACCTGTGGGAGTTTTTTTAATTATTAAATGATGTTTTTAGTAGAAAATGGTGAACTTAAGCATTTCCTAAATGGCTTGATTGTTCGTTAATCAGGGCAGGTGACTTAAATTTAGACCCTAATGCTGCATCTCTTACTGGGGTTTCAGCAGCTTTCAAAGGGAACTCTACATGTGGAGCCCATATTAGACAATGTGGAACACTCCAAGAATTAGGGCAAAGATACGTGCTGATTTCTCACAGAAAGATGCATAATTGTGACATGAATCTGAATGGTTACATAGGGCACTGTTGGAAGAAAACAGAAAAATGACCACATGTAGGGGAAACCCTGTAGCCTCTGACAGCAATCATCCCTCCACCATACACAAACAACTGCACGTTAGGGGCTCTGTGCTATTTAAGGTCATAAAGCTTTCAAAAATCACCGAGCTGCCTCTATAAAATAGCTATTTATTCTAAAAGGTTCACTGATGAGGGGTTACCTCACAATACAGTAGGGAAATCACTTGAGAAAGGCTGGGTCCAAATTCACACTTTCCTCAGAGGGTGACAGAAAGTTTTTAACTTTTAGGATACTGATATGTTTCTTGCCCATGAAGGCCTTCCACGATTAGGGAAAAAGTTCCTGATTGTCGGTCACAATTTTGAAAAAGGCTACCCTTTGACTCACTTAACTTTGAACACATCATTGGAGGGACTGATTGCTGGAGAAGGACATCATGTTTGGTAAAGTGGAATACCAGTTAAGGTAAGAAAAAAAAAGGTAAGGGAAACCCTTAATTAGATGGATTGACAGAATGTCCGCAACAATGGACTCAACATTCCAACGATCATGAAGATGGCGCAGGACTGGGGAAGATTTCATTCTGGTATACATGAGGTCGCCATGAATTGCAGCTGGCTTGATGGCAACTAACAGCAACAGCAACCCTGAATAAAACTACTTACTTTTTCACATAGTCATTCAACAAACACTTATTGAACATGTGCTTGGGTGCCAGGCACCAGGCTCCTATGCTAAGCAGTGGGACCTAAAGAGTTTTAGCACTTGGCGGGTGTTTTGAGAGCTCAGCCTCTGAGGCCTCAAGGTGAAAGATGAAGAGAGACCACAGGAGGTTTCTCCTACAAAATAACTAAGTAGCCATATAGCTGGACTCTTTTCCCTTGTCTCCACTGCTGTTAGAGTGGCAGCTGCCTTCATGGCTCTTCACCAGGAGAGGCGCAATGGTTTCCCAACTGGCCTCTCTGACTCCATCTCTAGACCTCTCACCTCCGTGTGGCAACCACAGCTCCCTTTGTAAAACTCAGACTGGAGGCAAAACTCCTGGGTATGGCATGCAGGGCCCTGCATGAACTGGCTATGCTCCACCTATAGGGAATCACTCATTTCCTTGAACTCACCCTTCCCTTTAATTCCCCTGTGCCTTTGCATATGCAGTCTCTCTGCCTAGAATGCTCCTTTTCCCTCTTTTTGCCTGCCTGGTAAACTTCCACTGCTCCTTTAAGACTTACCTCAGATGTCCCCTCTTCTGTGTCACCCTCACTGCCCCACCCCAAAAGCTGGGTTATTCTCAGCCTAGCACAGAGCCTGGGACACAGTAGACAAGACATGCCAGCTTCCTTCTTGTATTTTCTTCTTTATGTACTTGATATATTTCGCGGGGCCTCTGTCTGCATTATCTTTCTTAAAAGCTCCGTTACTGTCTGTAAGCTCCTTGAGGGTGTGGCTGTGTCTTGTATCTTTATGGCCCAAGGAAAACGTCTGGCATAGAGCAGGCCAGTCCACAGCAAAGTTTTCATTGACCCATAGAATAAGGGAGAAAATAAGGACACTGGTTAGTTTTTTGTAGAGTTGAATGTATTCAATTATGCTTTCTTCTGAAATAATGAACTTGGAACTTCTGGCATATTCAAATGGCCTTCAATTTCTTTCACTGGTGAAACAAAATGGCAGAGTTTGGACAAGAATGAACTCTGCTTGGGTTTGAATTTGCACTTTGCCACTACTAGCTGAGTGACCTTAGGTATGCTACATGTACCTCTGTTTCCTCATTTGTAAAACAGGAAAAATAATTGTAAGTGAGAATTAGGTAACTAATTGACAATTATCCAATTCTCAGCTGCAAATAATTATAACTGAGAATTAGATAATATATGTAAAGTGCTTCTGGTTGGTGCTAAAGGTTAACATGATCAGCTGCTAACTGAAAAGCTGGAGGTTGGAGGCCACTCAGAGGAGCCTCAGAGGAAAGGCGTGGTGATCTACATCCCAAAAATCAGCTACTGAAAACCCTACGGAGCACAGTTCTACTCGGACACTAAAGTCACCATCAGTCAGAAATAACTCAAAACAGCAACTGGTTTAAAGTACTTCTCACATCCAAATATGTACTGTCTTTAGTACTATCATTATTTCACTCATGACACTATGGTGATAGCTTATTTTATTAATGTCCTTACCTAACAAATTAAAAAATTAGAAACTTTGTATCTCTTTTCCATACCTCCTACCTACCTGCAGACACATCTTTGCTTATTTTTGAAATTCTAATAGGTCATGAAATTCAAAACCTGGGAACCACTGCTTTAAATTATCTAGAACTCTAAAATGGACATAAACCACTGAATGGGTTTTTTAGAATCAAGATCCTGGAGCCTACAGCCCAAACAGTCCCACCAATATGGCGTCCCAGCATCACCAAACTGAAGTGAGCAGAGTAGAACTGCAAAGGGTAAGAATGTCTTCCTTGGATTAAAGCCGTTGGGGTTGGTAGTAGGGACACAGCAGAGGTATCAGAAAATCAGAACCTCACTAAGCAGAGAGCTGAGAACAGGTTACCAGGGTGATGCCCAAAGAGTTGAGGAGCTCCTACAGACAAGCGGCTTCCCCAAAGGGTGCTAAATCTTTTGAGGAAAATCCTACTGTTATTTATGCTGCACACGTGGCTGATTGTCCTTTTATTAACTTTAATGAGTGGCTAGTTTAAAGGCTTCACTACTTAACGCATAGTTCTAAGATTGAAAAGACAGGTGTTTATGTATCAAATAAACATAGACACAAAGTAATGGACTCTTTAAGCTTGGGTTTCAGAACTGCTAAAAAAGAGGACACCAGCCAAAAAAAAAAAAAGGCAAGGAGGTGACCTTAAATATAAACCTTTAGAGTTTAAGAGTTTTTCTAACACATTCTTTCTTGAATCACTATAAATAATGAATTAATGTGTCTATTTCTTTAGGCAGAGACCTCCTGACATCAGCAATAGTTAAATACACAGTTTAAAGAAAACAATATCATGACAGCAACTTAAAACCAATGGCAAGTACTGGCTAATTAATTCCTGCCCATCCCTCCCCCACTTCCTGAATCGTTTCTGATATGTGATATGTAGAAAGATCCATCTTTAGAACCATGGCTTTTTTGTTCAACACAGTATACCTAGTACCTAGCACAGTACCTGACAGACAGCCTACTCTCAATAAATATGCTGTTTTGCAGTGAGCAAAAGGAAGGAAGCTAATACTTCCCGGAGACCTACTTTGTGTAAGGTTCCACACAAAGTTATTTTCACATAATGCTGTACTGTAAGATTTATATTTAAGGCCGCTTCTCTGCCTCATTTTTTTTTTCTTTCTCTGATAAAAAAAGGAAGAAAAATAAAGCTTATTGATATGATACAGATCTGGGGAGAGAGACCAAGCTTTACAGACCTCGATCTTCCAATCTAGCCCTGCCACCCGTGTTTATAATCCAGCTATAATCCTTGAGTTTTAACTCAAGATTATTGTCCAGTAGCTTCATAGACTAATTTGTTCCTTCGGTATGGGCAACATTTCAAGCTCCTCTTTACCAAGACTAGGTTCTTTGGCTGGCTCTTATTTAAAGATCTCTTAGAAGCCACACAGAACGCTGTCTGACTTGCTTTGGACCCACCCTGTTGCCGTCGAGTCCATTCTGACTCATAGTGACCCTACAGGACAGAGTAGAACTGCCCCATAGAGTTTCCAAGGAGCACCTGGTGGATTCCCACTGCTGACCTTTTGGTTAGCAGCCATAGCTCTTAACCACTATGCCACCAGGGTTTCCTTGGACCTATCAGGAGGGATCAATAGCCAGAGGAGGACATCATGCTTGGTGAAGTAGAGGGCCAAGGAGGACATGGGGGACTCTGGGTGAGGTGGATTGGCACAGTAGTCTCAATGATGGATGTGAACATGATAGTGATCGTGAGGACGACACAGGACCAGACTATGTTTTGTTCTGTTGTATACAAGGTTGCCATGACTGGAGTTGACTTGACGGCAGCTAACAACAACATACGGGCTGCAGGGTATAACAGAACAGAATGGACTCAAGAGGAAGAGGTTTTTCCTCTATATATTTTTTTTTTTTCTGTGTATTTCTTCTAAATTTCTAACTATTCTAGGATCTGGATCCTACCTTCTATATACTTCTGGCAAATCATTTAACTGCCCTGTGCCTCAATTTCCTCATGTGTCTCAACTCTCTTTGCGAAAACATTTCTACTTTAAATCCAATTAGCTGTAAAATAAAAGGACTGAAATAGATGATTCATTCAAACAGCACAATTTTCTTGAGCACCTTGTGCTGCCTATCAAACTCTGCCTGATACTAAGATATCTAAGACAAAATAAAACCAAACTCCCACCTTCGAACAGATCCCAGTTCATAGAAGTCACATTCTAGGCAGCCTCAAAGATTTCTTTAAAATTCTAAAACACTATGAATCTACAGCCTGGGGATCCAAAAAGTCAATTAAGCTAACGTCATAAAAAAGTAATTTCAAAGCACGTTTGGTATCTCAGATTAGCAATAAGCCCCCAGATAAAAAATAAATGTGTATGGCACATCACAGCAATTATATTAGGTCTCAATAACAAGTGGTTATAATGACTACAATGAGAAAAAAAAAAAAACAGATTATTTCTAAAAACTTGGCCCCTAAACCTCACTTCAGCACCTGAACAGGAGTTCTTATTGCTTCCACTACTCTTGTTCATTTCTTGTTCTACTGATGAAGTCTAATATGCGAACAATACTTTGGCAGACTTCAAATAGCGACTGAGATTACAGCCAGCAAAGTAGGCTGAGAAATCTGACACTCTACCATACCTTAGTAGGGGAACAAAGTGAGGTATATTTATTTTATTGGGCCGTTTGAATTTATTATAGGTTGCTCATAATTTCCGGTCTCATTTCTTTCGTGCTCTTGCAATTTATGTCAGGATGTCTTAGGTTATCACACTCCTTCTCTCCTTCATCCCAACGCTTATGCCAACAGTCTGAACTGACTGAGACAAAGTCCCAGGACAAAAACTGAAGAGGAAAATACCCAAAGCTTTAGTTGGAGAATGGCAGAAGCTCTGGAAAAAAATCTGAAAAAGCAATGAAGATGTAAATGGAAACTCTGTGAAAATTAATGTAGTGTAGAATTGGCGAACATACCACTTATTTCTTTATACAAATAGAAGAAAGAACCCGCTTATGAGGTGCACCCAAATAATTCACAGGTGCTGAAACTATTAGAGTCCTGCAATTTCTTGCCTCAGAAGTGGAATAAATCTCTTGTATTATAAATGGTGTATGCTTGCACACGTGTTCTCTCTACTATTCCCTTTCTCTACGGTCTCCCCTTTTTGGTGCAAGAGGCCTTTTTGATTTTACGGCAATTAATTAATTTTGGTAAGAACCTCAGACAAAAATCTGTTCCGGATGGCAGATCCAACCTGTTGTAGTAATTGCACTTGCAGAAATACAATTTCAAATAGGATGCATTTGTTTTTTGCACGGTTTTGTTCTTACAAAGCAGGCACAATGTAGTGGAAACTACTCAAGACTGCAATCTAGCAGCATGACGCCTCGATGATGTTGAGGCAGATGCAAACCCCTGGATTTCAGGTTTGTATAGTGAAAATTCTTAGAATGAAAAATTCTTAGAATGAGAAGAATTTGTTTGGAGGAAAGCTTTTCCCTAAAGAATTTATCTTAACTTTTTTTTTTTAAGAAATTGTGCCGGTGCATTCTACCACACAAATTGATATTCTGAATTAGAGAAATTGGAACACATAATTTCAAATGTTTGAAGTCAAATATCGAATGGTGATATTCATTAAGGCAAACATCCACAATGTTGTGGGAAGCCAAATTTACATTTCGACATGCAAAGTAAGGGAGTTAGACCAGGAGTGTCTAACCAGGGGCAGAATTATTTATAAGAACCATTTACGGAGTAATTGAAAATAATCATGGCCATCACTGGGCTGCTTCCTACAGAAAAGCTGTCTTTTGAAAATTAAAAAAAAAAAAACAATAACAGTAATTCTGACAACAAAACATCCAACAAGCTATCAAGTTCCTCATTGCAAGGATTGTGTCTTACTATATCCTCCATGGAGCCTTTATCTGTGTCTCTTAAAGCCTGGCTGGATGTTAGGTATGCAGTTGGTGACAGATAAATACTTTTCACATGAAGTAAATACTTGGAGTTTTATGGCACTTTGGAGTTTAAGAAATATTTCAACATCTAATGCCGTATTTGCCTCTCAAACCATCTGGGAAAGTCGGGTGGAATGGTGATATTGTATACACGAGACAAAAGCTGAGGGATGTTATGTGACTGGGCCGAGGTCACAGAGCTGGAATTGGTATGACAGCCTGTGCTCTTTCGTGACACTTGGATACCTCCAAGAAAAATACATCAAAGACAGTTTGAGAATAGGTATTCTCAAGGCTGCAAATAGTTAACATGCTTGGCTGCTAATCGAAAGGTTGGTTCAAGTCCACCCAAAGGCACCTTGTACGAAAGGCCTGGCGACCTACTTCGGATACATAAGCCATTGAAAACCCTTTGGAGCAAGCAGAGTTCTACTCTGACACACGTGGGGTCGCCATAAGTCGGAGCTGACTCGATAGCAACTGGTACATACTCAAAGAAGTGCATTTTACACTATATGCTTCTGCGTGGAACATGCTTTGCACTCGCCAGTCTGTTCCCCTCTCTGCCATGTGTTCACTCTTTCACTCTCTCCCTACTCGCTGACATTCTGTCTCTGGAGCAGCTTCAGTGCTGTGCCCCTGTTTCTGCCTCTCAGTGTCTCTGTTTCCTCTGCCTTTCCCTTGGGCCTGTGTGGTTTTGTGTCCTTAGCCCTGTTGTTTGGTCCTGCTTTGCTTCAGGCAATTCCAACTCTTTGACCACAGCCCTGACTCCCTTGGTTTCTTTCCTCATTTCTTACCAGTCCACTCATTCCTGGCTTCTATGTTTAAAAAAATAGACCCACTTTACTATTTTTCCTGCAGGACTGACACATGCCCCCGGTTACTTAGCACATTCTAGGTATGCAATCAGCTGCAAACCACAATGATTAAACCACCATTAGGACAATGTGGCATCTTTTTATTTCAGTGTTTCCCATCTAAAAAATGGAAAGTGGTATTAGTATGTACTCATAAAAGAGTATGCATAGCACCTAAATTTGAAGCATATGTTACTTAAAAAGGTTTTCAGTGTAGTAAACAGCCCCCTAGCCCAAATCACGGTGTTTTAACATAACAAAGGTTTATTTCTGGCTCATGGTTAAATAAATGTTCACTTCGTGAGTCTGTGAGAGTGGCCCTGGGGGCTCTGTTCCATGCAGTCATTCAGGGGGCCAGGCTCTCCCATTTGGTGGCTTTGCCATTCCCTAGCATCTTGAAGTTCTCTACTGGATTCTCTGCATCCAGCCAGGAGGTGAAGAGGGTATTTAGTGCTTGTAGGATCACATGGGAGGTTTCAGGCCCAGAAGTGCCATATATCACTTCTAATTCTATTCCACTAAATAACATGGCACCATCCAATTGCTGGCAAGGCTGGAAAATATAGTCATATGGAGTCCTTGGGTGGTGCAAATAGTTAACACTCTCGGCTGCTAACCAAAAGGCTAGAGGCTCCGGTCACCCAGAGGCACCTCAGAAGAAAGGCCTGGCATTCTACTTCCAAGAAAATCCGTGACTGAAAACCCTATGAAATACAGTTTTACTCTGACACACACGGGGTCATGGTCACCATGAGTTGGAACTGACCCAATGGCAAGTGGCTTCTTTTGTACCCAGTACAAAAAGAAAAAAGAGCCTTGGTGGTGCAACAGTTAAGCACTCAGCTGCTAACCGAAAGGTTGGTGGTATGAACCCACTCAGTGGCTCAGTGGGAGAAAAATCTGGAGATGTTTCTGTAAAGATTACAGACAAGAAAACCCTATGGGGCAGTTCTACTCTGTCACATGGCACTGTTGTGAGTCCGAATCAACTCAATGGCACCTAACAACAATGAGAGGAAAAGAAAACGGGTTTTGGTGAACCCACAGCATTTTCTCTTCTAAAAACAGAGTTTATAACTCCTTTTAAGTTTTGTAATATTGCAGCTAATGAAAGTGTCATTTTCTTCCTGAGGACAAGCTTTGCAAAAGGAAAAATACTTAAGAATTAGATGAGTAAAAAAAATAAATGGCATGCAAAATGGTTCATTCTAGTTAGCAACAGCAAAGGGGCTGTTGCTCAGTTGTTGTTCGTCGTGTGGATGGATGTGTTTAAAAGAAGAGGAACACGAACATATCTTTGCTTTTGAGTGTATCAGGACTATTGACTTGGTCTTACCACAACCAGAAATATTCAAATGCTTTGCACGTGAAATGAATGTTTCCGTTTTCCCTTCCTCCTTGCACTTTTCCCTTTCTTGACCTTTTCTTGCCTAATCATCTTTTTCATCCATGCATTCATGCATTCAACCACATTTATTGAGATCTAATTACCAAGCATTCTGATAGAGGCAGGTGGACAAGTCACTCCTTCTGTGGTCACCCACAGCTGCGTGGGGTAGACAGAAATGTCAGTGCAGTGAGAAGTACAATGATAGAGACAAATGCAAGGTAGCGTGAACTATAGGAAATTATCATTAAAAATATAGTAGAAGTTACAATTAATTATTTAATGCCTTCCCACAAGCAATTAAGTGCTGGCTAACATGTAGGTCTACGCTGGTGCAGTTTGGGGTCAGGGTGGTCAAACACCAAAATTATGGTATTTCTTCTAATGGAGTTTACAATTAGTTAATGAGTTAAGCTATTTCCTATGACCCAAATACAGAACATTAGCAAATATAGGAAAAGATTTGAACTGACTGTATAAACACCGACCACCTAGAAATACAACACATAATAAAGCCAGAGGTCACTGTTGGCTGTAGATGACCACCATTGTGGCATCTTCTTGACATGGCGAGAAAACTTATAGCAGAACTAACTGCCCTACAGTCTAGGTGCTCCAGTTAGCAAAGGCCCTGGGAGGGGAAACAGAACAGTTAAGCTTTATTCAGTGTAGGTTTTAATCTTGAAGTTCGGGAATTGGGGAGATTTAGTCATTTATTTTTGAGCTCATGGAAAGAAGGGGTTGATAGCAACAGCTTACCCCAGTTAGCAGGCAGGCTCCCCACACAGCTGTGCTGGGCTATTTCAATTAGGATCCTTTAGGACTTACATCACCTCTGGTATGCCAGTCCTAAGCTGCTCATGAGCCAGTACTGCCAATCAAGCCAAAATTCAACCACATGGTATGGTTTTTATGCTGTAGACAGAAAATGACACGAATCTGTCTCGTTCTGGTGAAAACACCAAGTCTGAAGCCAGCCCTCTAGGAGAAGAAAATCAGTAACAACGCCTGTAAAACTTGATGTGGACACATTTTCCTGTGATTATCTCAACACAGTTAACTAGTAGGTTCTTCATAATGATTCAAGGAACACTCTCACTCAAGGAAAGACTCTGGTTCTCATGCTATGAAGAGGTTACTTTTGGGCCACTCTACTCACGAGTCGGAATCGAATCGACGGCAGTGGGTACTCATGAGAACAGAAGTCATAGAAGAATATGCAGAATGAGGGCAGGGCAGAGCGAAATGTAAATGATCAGGTCTGAGAAAGCGTCACCCGTGGAACCCTGAATACACAGAAATTAAAAGGCAGAGCTGTGGCTTGACCATAGAAACTAGACTATATATTTGACGTTGGGAAACTGTATTTGAAGAAATAGAGAGCCAGGTGATGGTCTTTATATGTTCTTTCCTCTCTTAATTCGGTTAATAAACAGTTAAGATGCCTGCTGCATACAAAGCCCTCTACTGGGGCGACAGGAGATGCAGAAAGGCACAGGACAGTGTATTTTCCCTGGAAGGGGTTTAAAATTTTATTTTGAGGAAGCCATAATAAATGGGAGAACCAAAACACCAGACCATGCCTCATCCTAACATAATTCCTGGGCAAAATGCATCAAAATATTTTTTATCAATGGCAAAACTAAGTAAAACTAAGAAAAAAAAAGTAACTTGTACAGGTGTTAACCATACACTACTGCTTAAAAATAAAAAGCAGAAACCCTGAGTTCGCTTTCGTTATTAGGATGCAATAATGAGCTTTGTGCAGCTCCTAAGTCTGAGTAACAGCCTACTCCATGGTGTGCCAGAGGGCTGCTTTCCACTTTATTCCCACTTGTTGGTAAAGGAGCATCCACACATATTAACAGTCATATAAGTGCACAAATGTGTACCTTCGTCTATTTCTTTTTCTCTCCTTCCCTCTCTCTCAGTAGTCTTCAATATCCATATCGTCTTTCAAGGAAAAACTTTCCTCATGTGAAAGGATTTCTCTGTAGTTCACTAGTGACCACTATTGGACATTCTTCCCTCAGCTTCTAAGAAGCAACAGAACTGGTTCACACGAAAATAATACTGAAGGGCAGAAAGTGGCCCTGACAGGCTGAAACACTAAAAACAGGAGCCTGAGAAAATAAAAATGCTGCTGACGATGTCTAGATAAGAAACTTGAGAAAAACCCGAAGAAGAAAATGTTTAAAGAAATGCCTCACTATGTTCTGCAGATTTATAGGAAAAATCCTCAAGCTTAATAGAAAGACAATCTAGGTCTGAGAATAAGAAATAGATGTGGTGTGAGCAGTTACAGAAAGGTGCTTGTGTATGCGTAATGGACACACACACACATACACAAATTGGAGCAGGCCACAATCTGCTGTAAATAAGGGATTTAACATTCATTCCACAAGCTAATAGTGGTTCTCGCCGTCCAAGATATATCCACTTAGATAATCGTGGAGGAGACTGCCAGAGCGGCTGAAGGGAATGGGCTATTGTGTTTGACTAGTTTCCATGTATAAATTAGTACAGAGAAGAAAAAGAAATGCAACAGAAAAACACATGTACTTTATTATAATTCTTAGTGTTACTCTCACAACTCCCACAATAGCAGGCAAAAGAGCTTAGGACCCACTTAAAAGAAACAAAAAGCAAATGCAAATTTGATTAAATGCCTTTCTGACAAGAAGTGACTTGACTTTAAGTTTGGATGGACACATATGTCAATGGCTGGTCATGTTTTTTTCCACATCTCTTTTGAGCTAAACAACTGGGACAAAGGAGGGAGAATGCAAAAGGGGTACAGGGTGGGAAGATTGGGAAAGCTGTGTTATGTGGCTTAACTTGAACCGAACATCGAGAAAAAAATCTCTTGATCAGGACTACTGTGCTGTGTCCAGAGTAAAAAAGAAGTCGATGATGTCTTTGCCTGAAAACATGGTGGTTACCTAAAACAGGTATGAAAGACACAGGGACTTCATTCCCTTAGGAATAATATGCCCAAGGCCAAGGACTATAACAAAATTTTGGGTGAACCACAAGTGATATTTGTACACACTCAAAAACCAAGTCATGGTATAGATGATTCGGCTATCAATGAAACGACTATTTTGAAGTAGAAATAGGGCTTTCCCACCGAAACAAAAAGGTATTTTTCAATTAAGCTAAAGGAACGTTTGGAAATTATTTAAATTAACTCTAAGAGTAGACAGAATCTTGTAATGTGTAAAAGAATTGTAGCGGGGAAAGCCACCCAATCCAACTTCTCTATTAAGACTGAAGGTTAGCCTGACGATGCCACACTTCTAAGTCAACTACTGATCAGGCTAAAGGCCACCCTCCCTTAAGCTAGTAATTTAAATTTTGGCTACAAAGCTAGAGGGGAGGTTAACAGGCAAGTGAAATAAGTATCCAGAATGTTTTAAGTATCTTTAATGGTCAAGATGACAGAAGATTCTTAAATATCTCCAAGAAATAGTACAGGTCAACCTAAACCATTGCCTCCATCACTGCTAAGCATTTTACAACGTTAGTATTAAAAGCAAACAAGTTATTTTCTGTCTTTTATTTGGCCTTTGGATTCAAATATAAGCTTGTTTCCTTATCTGTAAAATGGGTTTTAAAATGCTTTAGTTGCAGGGTGATTGTGAGGACTCACTGCGATACTTATCAAACAACTGGCCTAGTGTTTGGCACATGCAGACACACAATGCATGGCAGCTATTATTAACTGCTGTTACCACCCCGCAAAGGGATGAGTCTAGGCACTCTCTTTCTTTTCTAGCAGAATGCTCAGATTCCCAGTTCACTTAAATGAAAGCATAAAACTATCCTGGATTTCATTTCATTTTGTCCTCATGATACGATTACTGTAATTTAAACATAACATGTTTTAAGCCCTTCTGAAATAAACAAACGTTCCTTTTCTCCATAAAAGTCTAATTTTATATGATCAAATCCACAGATGACTATTCAGGGTATCCAAGATGGATACAATGCATTTACCAAATAGGTACGAAAACAATCTATTCCTGAACGGGAAAGTTTTGCTCAAGTATAACGAGATCATATTTCTATATGAAAATTCCCAATAAACTAGTATGCACTGGTAATTTGCTTCATGATGCAGCATAATGGCAAAATAGCACATACTTTTAAAAAACCAGTGAGAAGGAAAGATGAGACAAACTAATGGCATATAAAAGTAACACATCCCATATGGAAAAAATGAGACACCTTTTATAAATTGGTTGCTCCACAAATCATGAAGTACACCTCAACTTTCTGCTTCTGCTACCCCTCAGAATAGCGAAAACTTAAAGAGTTCATTCGTGGTTAAAATTCAGTTTGCCTTTAAATTTCCATGAAAAATTGAAAATATATTGTATTTCCATATTTATAGTATTTGCAACGCATCGTGATGATTTCTTGGCTACACTAATGCAAGTTATTAAAAAGCCGGAATGTATAAAATACTTAATCACTGACTACTCTCGCTGATAAATCCTCCTAGAGCTTTTCAATGTACACCAAATGGCTTGCTTCCCTTCTTCAAAATTCTAGTGCAGATGAAATGTGTTAGAATCTAAGCAGAACAAAACATGCTGTCCCATCAACCAATGACGCAACCTCTATTTTTGTTGCATTTTTACCTTGTTACATTCTTGCCTTGCTACTTTCTGAGGAAGTTTCTGGCACGCTGTAAGTGTGACCGGGAGAGCTACAATCACGTTTGTTTGGAATCAGTGCGTGCAAATTTTGGATTCAAACCTTCAGATGAGGTTTGCTAAGCTGCCTGCCCAGAACACTCTGGTTAAAAAAAAATGTGCATTGCTATTCATATTGGGAGTGTAGATTTTTTTTGGACAGTAAATGCTCACTTTCTGCCCATAAAACTAAGTCTGAGTCACAACGGAACATTTACTGAGTCAAAAATGCAGCGTGTGATAACGTTCACAGGCAGAGCATCTTATCGCTGTGACTAGAGAAAGCAGCCATATAAAAAGTCATCATTTTTTCCCTTCTTCAAAAGTGGATCCGAGATCAAAGACTGCGTAATCCTCAATTCATAAATATGAGCATTAATTTGTATGCACAGATGACTTGTGGTAATTTTGAGCTATAATCTGGGTTGGCTGTGAGGTGATGTTCATTCCCTCTTCCCTCTTTACCGGATTCCTTAGTATATGTCCACCAAAAAAAAAAAAAAAAACCCGTTGCCGTGGAGTCAATTCCAACTCAGAGTAACCCTACCGGGCAGAGTGGAACTTCGCCATAAGGTTTCCAAGGCTGTAATCTTTATGGAAGCAGACTGCCACATCTTTCTCCCATAGTGCGGCTGGTGGGTTTGAACCCCTGATGTTTCAGTTAGCAGCGGAGCACTTAACCATTGTACCACCAGGGCTCCTTGTACATGTCCATAGAAAGGGTGGAAATCACCAAAGGCATTGGGGTAAAGCCCCTCACAGCCTACCCTTCAAAAGATTCCGGGAACACCACAGTGAGTTTAATTTCAGAATGTCTGTTCTCCAAATTCCAAGCACACACACCACTATTTATGCAGTCCTTAGCTCAAGAAGTCTATGCAGTGTATTCCAAAGTTCATGGCTCAGGATTATTACATACCTGTAACCAATTTCAGAAAATCTTATACACTTTAATTTGCTTGGGAAGTTGGGGTTAAAGTTGTAGAAGGAGGTTTTTTTTTTTTTTTTCCTTAATCATATAAATTATTTTACCTGAAGTTTTAGTATAAAGATACATACATACATTCACACATACACACAACACACACACACGCAACACAAACACACACACAACACCCCAGCAGCACCCAGCATGGCAAAGTATTGAAATGAAAAGGCATTTACCAGGAGCAGGAAAGCCAGAAAGAGGAGCGATGTGCCAGGAGTTGCCCGACGGCAGCATTCCATACTTGGATCCTTGCCGGAATCCGAATCGGACACTGAATAAGCTGCTAAGTGCTCCTCTGCCTGCTGTCACATCCAGTCCTGCTGCTAACACTCCGCTCCTGCCTATCAGCTTCCATCAGCCCCACTCACATTTCCTGGCGGAGGGGTGGGTGGGTGGATGGGTGGGGGGTAAGCTGAATGGAATCTCTCTCGGAGCAGGCAGCCAGCCAATCAGGCTCCTGCTAATCAGACATGCTGAATAACAAAGCCAGGGGGACAGAGAAAGTGTAACAGTGCGAGCAAAACAGAGAAGAAAAAGGACGAAAAAGAGAGGCGAGCCAGCGGCAGAGCGAGAAGAGGAGTGCAAAAGATACAGAATTGCAGAAGATGAAGCCAAACCCTCCCTGTGCTTTTAACTAACCTGGTTAGTTCTCTGTGAGATGCATTTCTATTTGCCATTTGCCTGTGCCGATGCCTGTAGCTTTGTAAAGTACAGTAGCTCCCTGTGACTCTGTATTGTTCCATTCAGGAGAGAAACTTAATCCCTGTCAATATATTACATATGCCATAAAGGGAAAGAACCATAGACAAAAACTGACTTAATGTGCCCTTTAAACGTGTTCTGCACAACTGTTTTATGCCTCTTCCATAAAGTTCCTCTTTATTTTCCCTCTTGACTTGGCAGAGGGAGACTGTATAAGCCTTTGAAAGTTCTCCACTAAACCTAAACAGTGGCATATGTTATTTTGTGTATTAATGGTTTGATCTTGGGGGGGAGGGGGGGAAGCAAGCTGTTTCTTTGTAGAATGAGAATTTTAAAATAGCCAAGATTTACCAATTCTAAAGGTGTAATTAGAAATAGAGATTCCCTAGTTTAAAACGGGGCTTTTAACAAAGGCTCCAGGATAAGTGGAGCTGAGCGCTGGGGTTGAGGAAGAGGCTGATTTTGACTTACTGCCAACTCTCAACTATCTGCCTTAGCAGGGGGAGGGAAAGAAAGCATGAGTGAAATCCAGTTAATCCCAACGCCTTCTTTTAGCAGTTTCAGTCTCCTCTTCATGCATGTCCTTTATTGGAGCTGCTGTAATGGAGCAGAAAAAGCTGGATGGAGTTTTACCTCCTTTTTGCTTCCACTCTTGCAAGAGGGTTGGACGGGCGACCTTAGCAGC
Organism: Loxodonta africana; assembly: GCF_030014295.1. Taxonomy (NCBI): domain Eukaryota; kingdom Metazoa; phylum Chordata; class Mammalia; order Proboscidea; family Elephantidae; genus Loxodonta; species Loxodonta africana. The sequence goes on from NC_087350.1 coordinate 98,541,242, forward strand.
TCAGTCCATCCTGGAGGAAGTGCTAATGAGCAGTGAAAGAACAACTAGGCCAGCACCAACAAAGAGAAGGTCAGGAAACTTCTGAGCCTGGTTAATCCACCAGCAAGCGAAACTGCACTCTACCACAGGAGGATTTTATTACAGTTGTAGAGAAGTGTCAAGTGTCAAACAAGGACGTCTTTCCCCTTATCTGCTAAGGAAATCACTGCATTTTTGAAAGGATGAAATAGCAAACTTGGCCTGACATTTCCATCCGTGTGTCACCAGGAAGCTTTTCCTTTACGGACCTCTTGATAGTCCCAAAAATATATACAGTGGAGCTAGAAGACAAAGAGAATTAATGTTCTTTCCTTCCATTAATAATAATAATAAAAAATACCGACAAGAAGAATGAAATACACAAATATGGAAAACCTGATGGAGCTATAATAGGCGTGTGAATACAGGCAGGCCTGCCCATAGACATACCTGCATGGTGCTTTTCAAAAAGGTGAAGAAAAGCAGGTTGTTCAACTTTAGATTGCCTCTTCCACATGGTATATCAATTAAAGACAGGGCAGCTTCTAAAAATCCCATTTTCAATCTGTTAGAAAAGCTGGGGCATGCAAAGAGTCATCCTTCTTTTCGGTTCTAAATACGTGAACTTAGGAAAATGGATAATAAACCCATAACAAAGAGGCCCGATTCTTGAAATATGCTTTTCCTTTTCAGAAAGATTAGTTTTACAAATCTCTCAAAAAACTAGCTAATTCTCATAAGCTAAAGAGTATTCATAGGTAGATGTAAAAATGCCTGACTGGTATTATCTGAATCGTCATTACATTTTAAAAAAAGTTAACTGATTGAAATAAACTTTCATTCACAGAGCTATATTATATAACCGTCTTTTACACATTGGAGCTTTCTGCTACAGGGTTTTCTCTTTTTCACAGTTATTAGCTAAAGGCTTCTAACTAGTTCTATAAAATGGAATATTTTATCTAGTACTCCTTCCCCCTTCTTCTATACAGAAACACTACTCATTAGACAAGACTCAAAGGGAAGAACCTGTAGTGTGAGAAGGAATAACAGGCATTATGCAAATGATACCATTTGTAGAAAAAAAAAAATTTTTTTGTAGAGGAACAGAAAAAAAATTGGCATGATCAGAAAATACTTGGCGATCATTTACACTAGTCTAGATTTCCCTTCTCCTCTGGAAATAAATACTGTCTGAATAAATATTTTGAGTCGGAGATTTCTGTCTTGGAGTTCTGATGTACATGTCAATGTGCAACCGGATGACGGTCACCTCAATGAAGTCGCAAAACTGCAGAGCTTTGAAGTCAAGCCCTCAGTTGCTTGTTGAGTACCTGGAGGATGCCTACCATGTCCCACGCTCTGGTCCCTTTGCTTGTAGCATTTCCTTTCCTGTTGGGGGTGCCCAGAGAAAGTAGGAAAAGCCAGTGCACAGTCAAGCATTACACAGAGCAGGGCAGACTCCAAGTTTACTATAACTTCAGGAAAAGGAGAACAAAATCAAGGTGGGTAGGATGGCTGGGAAAGTTCCTGGAAGGAACTAATTTTGATAATAATCAATGTTTACGTGGTCTCTTCAACGCTGACAAAACAGTCTTACACCCACAAACTCATCTGGCCTTTATTACTACTCTATGAAGTTGGTAAAGTATTAATCCCATTTTATAAATATACATGTGGAACTGAAGGTCAGAGAAGTGACTTGCCCGAGGTCCTAGTACGTTAAATTGGCCCTTGAACCAGTGTCTTATGACTAAGTCCATTCTCATCAACCCTCTCAGTTACTGGCTGGCAGTGATATTATACTGGTTGGAGGGATGGAAAGTTTGAAGGTTTGAGTCCACACTGAGTTGCTTTGGAAGAAAGGCTTGGTCCTCTATTTGTGAAAAATCAGTCATTGAAAACCCTACAGAGCACAGTTCTACTCTGACACACATAGGGTTGCCATGAGTCTTAGGTGACTTGATGGCAACTGGCTATGTGACAATGGAAAGTATCTCATTTTAGTCTACAGTTTCTCTGTCTCCCAACTTTGTCATTGCTAAAATCCTTTTTAGTGCTAAGGAGAAATAAAACCCTAGGTAATCAAGATCCATACTAATGGCAGCCTGGGAAAGGCCCCTGATGGCATCTAAGCAGGGCGTTGGCCCAGTTTCTTTTTTCCTGTTCAGGTATCTAAATTAAAGCCGTCTGCAAGTGTCTGAGCAGCAGTAACTGCAGAAGCTGGAGCAGCAGTAATTCTGGTTACCAGCTCCACGCACAATATATTAGGTGAAATGAAAGAAAAAGCAAGAGAGAGAATGTCAGGGCTGTCTGAAGCATCACTCCAAATGGTATGGTTTTAACAATACTTAATTTAAAAAACACCAGCTTGGACAGGAGCAAGCTGTTAACATTCAGTGCTCTTTATGGCAGGAAAGAGTGAGCTAAACTTGCGGAATTTCTCTCCCTGGGGAGAATGCGTTACAGTTTTCGCTCAGGAGCCACCTGCCTCTTCCTTGAGGTTGAGCCTCCTTGCGTGGCCCTCCAGTTGCAGTAACTGGTGTACAGAGGGCAGAGGGTCCCCTGGAAAGAACTCAGGGGTCAGGAGCTTTGAAGAGCTGGGTAGGGCCTAATCTACTCTTTTTAGAAAGGTGGGCACAGCAGCACCTGAGTGTTACTTCCCTCACAGATGTGGTGGAGTTGCTGGATTTCCCTGGATATTTTCTGAAAATTGAAGAAGAAGAAGAAAGAAATGTGTAAGGGTGCATGAGATAAAACTGCAGGAAGCAGACTGCTATTCTCAGGGGCAGGGCTGGAATTTGAGCACAAGTCTATAACTTTCCAATTCACCAAAGCAATTAGTACCTACACTATAATTTTCAAAGCACTTTTCACACATGATCTAACAACGTAATATAGGCAAAAGCTCTAGAAGGTAGAGAGTAACTATTATCCCCAATTTACAGATGAAGAAACTGGTGCTCTCATAGGACCAATGAACTATTGAGTTACTTACCTAAAAACAAACCAGTTGCCATCAAGACGATTCTCAGTCATGGTGACCCCATGTGTGTCAGCATAGAACTGTGTTCTATCGTTTTCAATGGCTGTGATCTTTGAAAAGTAGATTCCCAGGCCCTTCTCCTGAGATCCTCTAAGTGGACTCAAACTGCCCACTGAGCACTTAACCATTTGCACCACCCAGGGACTCCCAGTTACTTATCATCGGGTGGACAATTGGGGGCTATATTGTTAGGCGCTATATCAAGGTGTCTGACTTTCTCCTGCACCACTGTTTGAGAAGTTAACCGGTGAAAATAGCTACCTTCACCAAGAGTTGCCCATGTTCTAGACACTATTTTAGGTACTTTATTATTTCATGTAATCCTCAAAACAACCCTGTGGAGTAGGTATTTTTATTATCATCATATGGGTGTTATGGTGAATTACAGCAACATTTATCCCAATCATCTTCTAGTGTACCTTCTTGAGATGCAGAAGCCAGAATCCTAGAAACCACAATCCCCAGACTCCCTTGCAGCTATGGTATGGGATGTAATTTAAGATCTGGCCACTCAGAAGCAGTCCCATGAGATTTGGAAGGTGAAGGTGGGGCAGAGGCCACACTTTACTCTCTCTGCATATAAAAAATGGCCAAGGAGTAATGTGGTTTGTTTGCAACCATGCTACCCAGTCGCTAGCTTTGTGGGTATCAAGAGGCAGGCATGGGGCAGGTATTTTATTGGCTAGATCAGAGAAGGCGGGCATGTTCCTTGCAGTTGACTTTCTGCTTGTGGAAAAGGCAGCTGCTCCCATGGTGATCTGTTTCTGCAGAGTGCCATGGGAGTAACTTCTGAAATTTCTAGAGTCTTTTTCTTTGGCAGTTCAAAATTTCTATAAGTTATTTAATAATCTGTAATAAATCACTTTCAGCTTAATTAGCAAGAGTAAAGTCTTTTCTCTGCAAGAGAATCTTAACTGATACATCCCCCTTTAACAGAGGAGAAAACTGAGGCACAGGGAGTGTAAAAAACCTGGCCAAGATCACCTACAGAAAGGGACTGGGCTGAGATCTGTATCTGGGCGGTCTGTGTTCATAACCACTAGGCTATACTACCTCTTTGTAGAGCGAAGGGCTACAGGAGATCAGAGGGAAAGGCCCCTGCTGCTTCTAGTACTCAGTCAGGGGAGGTCATGGAAGAAATGGAAATTGAAGAAGACATCAAGATGTGCAGAGACTTTTAGGCAATGAAAAGAAATAGAGGAAAAGCTTTGAGGATGAGGAGAACGCAGTAAGCAAATAGAAGGCATGTGAGAGCCATGCTCTTTCTCACTCTGACCCACCATCCTGGGGGAAGCTTTTTACTCCTCTCCTGTATCCACATTTTACCTACGTTTCAAGCCCCTGTTCAAATTGTGCCTCTTTCCTTAAACTTTCACCCATCAGTTCTTCCACAGTGCTCTTGTCTTTCTCTGAGTTCATTCATTGTTAGAATAATTCATTTGGTAAATACTATTTATAAATAACAATAAGTTGAACAACTGGTGTAGAAAAAATTTGAGCATATATGAAAACTCTCTCCATCCATCCACCCATCCACCCACCCATCCATCCATCCATCCATCCATCCATCCATCCATCCATCCATCCATCCATCCATCCATCCATCCATCCACCCACCCATCTATCTACCTGTCTATCTGGCATCAATCATAGTTTCTGCTCTTAAATAATTTAATGAGCTGCTTAGAGGCAGAAAACATGTGTTTTCTATGTCCCAATGTCTACCTCTTCCCCCAAAGTATCTAGCACTGTATGTTACATATGCAAGGAACTTAACAAATTTTAAACTTTGATTTGATTTTATCTCTAGCTGCCTCAAGCACTAAGGGCCTCAGCTTACATTTCTTCCTGTCTCCTACAATGCTTAATAGAGGGCTTCTAGGTTAACATCTGGGGAACCCAGCGAGTAGAAGAGACGAATGCTAAAGGCTGCTTGTATAGTGGAAAGAACTCAGATTTTGGAGTCAGAGAGTTCAAATCCTAGCTATTCCATTTCTTACCAAGAGGACTTTCGGGAAATAAATTGTTGAAACACGCTGAGCCCAGTTTTTTTTTTTTTTTTTTTAATCTTATTGTTAAAAGAACACCATTCATCCACCATTTTGTCATACTGTGGTGGCCTGTGTGTCACTGTGATGCTGGAAGCTATGCCACTGGTATTTCAAATACTAGAGGATCACCCATGGTGGACAGTTCTCAGCGGAGATTCTAGACTAAGACAGAGTAGGAAGAAGGACCTGGCGATCTAATTCTAAAAAAAATTGGCCAATGAAAACTTTAAGGGTAGCAGTGGAACACTGTTTGATATAGTGCCAGAAGATGAGCCCCTCAGGTTGGAAGGCACTCAAAATACAACTGGGAAAGAGCTGCTGAACAGAAGATTTCAAAGGGTGGCTCGAGAAGACAAAATAAAGCATCATTATGAAATGTGCGAAGACCTGGAGATCAAAAACCAAAAGGGAAGAATATGCTTAGCATTTCTTGAGCTGAAAGAACTGAAGAAAAACTTCAAGACTTGAGTTGCAATATTGAAGGATTCTGTGGGCAAAAATTTGAATGATGCAGGAATTATCAGATGAAAGGAATAAACAAAGTCACTGTATCAAAAAAAAAATTCAATGTTCAACCATTTCAAGAGGCAGCGATATGATCAAGAATCGATGGTACTGAAGGAAGAAGTGCAAACTACATTGAAGGTATTGGCAAAAAACGAGGCTCCAGGAATTGATAGAATACCAGTTGAGATGTTTCAACAAATGGATGCAGTGCTGGAAGTGCTCACTCACCTATGCCAAGAAATTTGGAAGACAGCTACCTGGAAGAGATTCATATTTGTGCCTCTTCCAAAGAATGGTGATCCAAAGAAATGCAGAAATTATAGAACAATATCATTACCATCACATAAAAGTAAGATTATGCTGAAGATAATTCAAAACGGTTGCAGCAGTACATCGACAGAGAACTGCCAGAAATTCAAGCCGGATTCAGAAGAGGATGTGAGATGACAGATGTCATTGCTGATGTCAGATGAATCTTGCTGAAAGCAGAGGATAGGAGAAAGATGTCTACATGTGTTTTATTGACTATGTAAAGGCATTCAACTGCGTAGATCATAAGAAATTATGGATTACATTGCAAAGAACAGAAATTCCGAAACACTTAATTGTGCTCATGCAGAATCTGTACATAGACTAAGAGAAAATTGTTCAGACAGAACAAGGGGATACCACTGGTTTAAAATTAGGAAGGGTGTGCATCAGGCTGTATGTTTTTTACCATACTTATTCAATCTGTAAACTGAGCAAATAATCTGAGAAGCTGAACTATATGAAGAAGAATGGGGCATCAGGATTGGAGGAAGACTGATCAACCTGTGTTATGCAGATGACACAACCTTGCTCGCTGAAAGTGAAGAGGACTTGAAGTACTTACTGATCAAGATCAAAGACTACAGCCTTCAGGATGGATTGCACCTCAACATAAAGAAAACAAAAGTCCTCACAACTACATCATGATAAACAGAGAAAAGACTGAAGTTGTCCAGGATTTTATTTTACTTGGATCCACAATCAATGCCCATGGAAGCAGCAGTCAAGAAATCAAACAATGTATTGCAGTGAGTAATCTGCTGCAAGATACTCTTTAAAGTGTTGAAAAGCAAAGATGTCACTTTGAGGACTAAAGTGTGCCTGATCTGAGTCACGGTATTTTCAATTGCCTCACATACATGCAAAAGCTGGACAATGAATAAATGAGAATGAAGAATTGACGCCTTTCAATTATAGTTGGCAAAGAATACTGAATATACCACGGACTGCCAAAAGAATGAACAAATCTTGTCTTGGAAGACGTTCAGTCAGACTGCTCCTTAGAAGCAAGGATGGCAAGAATTTGTCTCACATACTTTGGATATATTATCAGAAGGAACCAGTCTTTGGAGAAGCACATCATGCTTGGTAAAGCAGAGGGTCAGGAAGACCCTTGATGAGATAGACTGGCTGCAGCAACGGGCTCAGGCATAACAATGACTGAGGATAGTGCAGGACCGGACAGTGTTTTGTTCTGTTATATACAGGGTCGCTATGAGTCTGAAGCGGCTTGAGGACACCTAACAACAAAAACAATAATGTTAAATGATGAGTATAACACTCACTATGACACGGTTGTTACTGGTGGTAGAGTGAGGGGTTTGCAGAGTGTCTAGCTCAGAGTATGATAGAAATAGAAGATCGACAAATCATTAGCATTTTAGGTGGTGGATGTATGACTGTCCACTGTACAAGTCTCTCAACTTTTCTATGTGTTTGAAAATTTTCCATATAAAATTCTGGGGAAAAATAAATCTGTATCATTATTTCATTTCTAATTCTGGGACCGTCCTCACAAACTCCATAGCAGAGCACTGAACTAAAGTGGGAGGATAGCGTTATTCACCAGCCCCGAACCTGTGGCCTTGCTCCTCCTTTGTCTACAGTTCTGGGATTTTTTTCAGAGGTTTATTACTGAATTAGATTCAACAAACACTTACTGAACACCTACTGTGTGCAAGGCACAATACTATAGAGGATTATGGCAAAAGATTAACTGTCTTTTGTAGACTTTTTGACACAGAGACACTTAACAATTTAATCACCAAGGTTTGAATTATGGTTGTAATATTCATATATTAAACCCAAGTGTAATATATAAATCCAAAGCCCTTGATTTCTGGTTCACTACTATTTCCATGACATCATCCTCCACAGATAAAATAATTATACCAGAGCCAGACAATAAGTTGAAGGGCTGTTAACAGATTTATAGACAATATTGAGAGAGGGGGGATTGAAATGCAAAAGCCAAATTCCTCAGCTTGGCATTCAAGGACCTCCCTGATCTGGTGCCAGCCCTGACTCCCATTCCATTGTCCCAGGATAATAGAAGGCTATGCTCCAGCCCAATTGAAATACCTGATACGACCCAAATACTCCATCCCTGTTTATTTGTTGATCCCATCCCTCCTTCCTATTTCTGCCTGGTGACACAAAGATTAAGCGCTTGGCTGCTAACAGGAAGATTGGTGATTCAAACCCACCAGTCGCTCTGCAGGAGAAAAGACCTAGCGATTGGCTCCTGTAAAGATTCCAAAAACCAACCAAATCCATTGCAATCAAGTAGATTCCCATTCATGTGACCCTACAGAGACCCTACAGGACAGAGCAGAACTGCTCATAGGGTTTTCAAAACTATAATCTTTATGGAAGCCAACTGCCACATGTTTCTCCTACAGAGTGGCTGGTGGGTTTCAACCACTAACCTTTCAGTTACTAGCTAAGCACTTAACCACTGCATCACCAGGGCTACTCTTGTAAAGATTACAGGCTAGAAAACCCTATGGGGCAGTTTTATTCTGTCACATGGGGTCGCTATGAGCTGAAAATTGACTTGATGGCACTTAAGAACAGAGAAAGAAAAAATTCCTTTTATCCTTCAAGGTGCAGCTTAAATGTCAGCTCCTTCATAAAGCCTTCTGCTAACTTACAGTTTTTATTTTTCTTAAGCTGTATTTCTTCGGCCATTTATTTCCCATAATCCTTATAATAGTCTTACATTTTTAATGTATTCTTTTTGTATCATAGATGAACACTTCTTTTATTGGAAAGAGTCCTCTTCATTGTTTTATTTTCATTATTGTTATTTTTACTACCTTTTTTTGTGTAGGAGTTTTAAACTTTTCCAGGAGCCTTTGGTTATATTCATTTCTGATTTCTTTTACTGCTTCAAGCTTTAGAAAGTTATTTTTTCCCAGTGGCAGTAAATGCTTTCTATGTTCTAATTTGGTATTTTAATATTTAATTATTAAACCAACCTAAGCAGCAAAGAGTAATAGTTCCTTCTTCTACACTCCCACAGGTTTGTGCCCACACTTCCTTAGGTACTTTTCACATGTTACCTTGCTTGTGATGAGTGCATTTCTCTCCTCTCCAACAAGAAATCAAACAAACGTATTGAGGGCAAGTATCAAGATTATGAAATGTTGTACCCACTCACGAAACACTATAGCACCTTATACATTTGTTGTTGTTGTTGCTGGGTGCCATTTAGTCAGTTCTGACTCGTAGCGATCCCATGTGACAGAGCAGAACTGCCCCATAGGTTTTCTGAGGCTGTAATCTTTTTTTTTCTCCAGGTCTTTTCTCCGGTGGAGCTACTGGTGGGTTTGAGCTATTGACATTTCGGTTAGCAGTCGAGCACATTTAACCATTGTGCCACCACGGCTGGCTCTTTACTTTGTAAATAAATATTTGTTAAGTTAATATGTGAGTTAATCTACATAGTAAAGGTCTACAGAAATGGTAACAGGAAAAAAGAAAAGCAAGAGAAAAAAACAAGTAGGAAAATTGCCAAAGTAAAGTTGGTCACTGAAGACTGGGGAAAAATGTAGATTAAAATTAAAAGTAAGTTTCAAGACCAGAAAAGCAATTAAGTCATGAAAAATCAGAGTATTCTTCCTCTAAAGAGGTTATTAGATGGTGCTCAAATTTATTCCCATTATACAATTGCTGTATTTGATGACATCAACTAGATTAATGGTTTCTCTGCTAAGTTAGGAAGATCATCTCATCACAATTAGGAATATTGTCAAATAAATATGGAAAACTACTGAGTCACAAAATACTGAAAGGAACTTATGCTAAAAATAATTTACTGTAGAGTTTATTTTTTTAATTTTTCAAAAGGACAGAGTTTGTGGGTAAAACTAGATATTTTACCTTTTCTATTTGAAACTGTGATAGGCTTTTCTTTTGAAAAGACTTTCATTAAGGAATTTGAAATTTGGTAGGCACGGCAAAAGGCAAAAAAAAGAGTAACAACATACAGAATTGATTCCAGGCCAACAAAAAACATTACTGTACCTGCAGGTGTCCAGAGACAAAAATATGTGGTGGAGTTGGTGTAAATATAGGTAAAATAATCCAAAGATGTATCTTTTTTACCTGTGTACTTCCTAAAAGTTAAAATCCAAAATTGGTTTTCAGCACAGAAACTAGTAGTTATGGGAAGTACAGGGTTCCAAGCACAAAGAGGAGAAACCCTCCTGTTTAGATGTGATTGCAGGGTAGTAGCCAATCACTTCGCATCTAAATCACATCTCAACAGGAGGGTGTCTTAGTCATTTAGTGCTGCCATAACAGAAATACCACATGTTGATGGCTTTAACAAAGAGAAATTTATTTTCTCACAGTCTAGTAAGTTACTAGTCCAAATTCAGGGCGTCGGCTCCAGGGGAAGGCTTTCTCTCTCTGTCAGCTCTGGAGGAAGTCCTTGTCCTCAATCTTCCCCTTGGTCGAGGAGCTTTTCAGGCACAGGGACCCCGTGTCCAAAGGATGTGCTCTGCTCTTGGTGCTGCTCTCTTGGTGGTATGAGGTCCCCAACTCTCTGCTTGCTTCCCTTTCCTTTTATCTATTGAGAGGTAAAAGGTGGTGCAGGCCACACCCCAGGGAAACTCTCTTTACCTTGGATCATGGAGGTGACCTGAGTAAAGGTGGTGTTACAATCCCACCTAATCCTCTCAACATAAAATTACAATCACAAAATGGAGGACAACCACACAATACTGGGAATCATGGCCTAACCAAGTTGACAGATATTTTTTGGGGGATACAATTCTATCTGTGACGGAAGGTTTCTCCTCTTTATCCCTGGATAGTAGGGTAGCAGCCAATCACATCGCCCACTCATCTGTCAGTTTGTTATACAAAGGTGGCTTGCAGGTTACTGTGATGCTGGAAGCTATACCGTTGGTATTTCAAATATCAGCAGCGTCACCCACGGTGAAGAGATTTCAGCAGAACTTCCAGACTAAGACAGACTGGAAAGAAGGATCTGGTGACCTACTTCTAAAAAAATTGACCACTGAAAACTTTATGAAGAGCAGCAGAATATTATCTGATATAGTGCTGGAAGATGAGCCCCTCAGGTTGGAAGGCTCTCAAAAAATGACTGGGGAAGAGCTGCCTCCCTAAAGTATAGTCAACCTTAATGACGTGGATAGAGTAAAGCTTTTAGTACATTCATTTGCTGATGTGGCATGACTAAAATGAAAAGAAACAGCTGCAAGCATCCATTAATAATTGGAACATGAAATGTACAAAGGAAAATGGTAAGTCATCAAAAATGAAATGGAATGCATAAAGATCAATATCCTGGGCATTAGTGAGCTGAAATGGACTAGTATTGGCCCTTTTGAATTGGACAATCATGTGGTCTACTATGCTGGGGACGACAAATTGCAGAGGAATAGCATCGCATTCATTGTCAAAAAGAACATTTCAAGATCTATCCTGAAATACATCACTGTCAGTGATAGGATAATATCCATATGCCTACAAGGAAGACCAGTTAGTATGATGATTATTCAAATTTATACACCAACCACTAAGGCCAAAGATGAAGCAATGGAAGATTTTTATCAACTTGCTGCAGTCTGGAATTGGTTGAACATGCAATCAGGATGCATTGATTATTACTGGTGACTGGAATGTGAAAATTGGAAACAAAGAAGGATCGGTAGCTGGAAAATATGGACTTGGTGACAGAAATGATACCGAGATTGGATGATAGAATTTTGCAAGACCAATGACATCTTCATTGCAAATACCTTTTTTCATCAACATAAATGACGATATACACACAGACCTCGGCAGATGGAATACACAGGAATGAAATCGACTACATCTGTGGAAGAGACCATGGAAGAACTCAATATGATCAGTCAGAAGAAGGCCAGGGGTGGATTGTGGAACAGACCATAAATTGCTCATATGCAAGCTCAAACTGAAGATGAAGAAAATTAAAACAAGTCCAGAGGAGCCAAAATACAGCCTTGAGTACATCCTACCTGAATTTAGAGATCATCTCAAGAAGAGATGTGACACACTGAGCGCAAATGACCAAAGACAGGACGAGTTGTGGGATAACATCAAGGACATCATACTTGAAGAAAGCAAAAGGTCATTAAAAAGACAGGAAAGAAAGAAAAGACCAAAATGAACGTCAGAAGAGACCCTAAAATTTTCTCTTGAATGTAGAATAGCTAAAGCGAAAGGAAGAAATGTACACGTAAAAGAGCTATGGAGAAGTTTTCAAAGGGCAACTTGAGAAGAAAAAGTAAAATATTGTGACGAAATGTGCAAAGACCTGGAGATTGAAAACCAAAAGGGACGAATATGTTAGGCATTTCTCAAGCTGAATGAACAGAAGAAAAAAATTCAAGCCTCGAATTGCAATTTTGAAGGATTCTGTGGGTAAAAAAAATTGAACAACGCAGGAAGCACCAAAAGAAGGTGGAACGATCTTTGGTGAAGTGTAAGACAGTACACAATACTGGGAAAGTCAGCACGACTTGACCAAGGCAAGTTCATGGAAGCTTCGTAGATGCATCAAAACTCCCTGAGGGAATTACTGGGCTGAGGGCTGGGGACCATGGTCTTGGGAGACATCTAACTCAATTGACATACATAATTTATAAAGAAAATGTTGTACATTCTACTTTGGTGAGTAGTGTCTGGGGTCCCATCCTTTCTGGAGCATGGAAGAATGAAGAAAGCCAAGGGCTTCAAGGGAAAGATTAGTTCAAAGGACTAATGGACCACAACTACCACAGCCTCTGCCAGACTGGGTCCAACACAACTAGATGGTGCCTGGCTACCACCACCGAATGCTCTACACAGGGATCCCAATAAAGATTCCCTAATAGAGCTGGAGAAAAATATAGAACAAAATTCAAACTCACACAAAAAGGCCAGACTTACTGGTCTGACAGAGACTGAAGAAATCCCAAGAGTATGGCCCTCAGACACCCTTTTAACTCAGTAGTGAAATCACTCCTGAGGTTCACCCTTCAGACAAAGATTAGATAGACCCATAAAACAAAACAAGACTAAATGGGCTCACCAGCCAAGGCGCAAGAACGAGAAGACAGGAGGGGATAGTAAAGCTTGTAATGGGGAACCCAAGGTTGAGAAGGGGAGAGTGTCGACATATCGTGGAGCTGGCAACCAATGTCAGAAAACAATATGTGCAGTAATTGTTTAATGAGAAAATAATTTGCTCTCTAAACTATCTACAGTAAAAAAAAAAAAAAAAAAAAGAGAAGAAGATGGAAGGAATACACAGCCACTGTACCAAAAAGAATTGGTTAACATTCAACCATTTCAGAAGGTAGCATATGATCAAGAGCGTATGGTATTGAAGGAAGAAGTCCAAGCTGCACTGAAGGCACTGGAGAAAAATAAGTCTCCAGGAATTGATAGAACACCAATTGTTTTAACAAATGGATGCAATGCTGGACATGCTCACTCCTCTATACCAAGAAATTTGGAAGCCAACCGACTACAAGAGATCCATATTTGTGCCCATTCCAAAGAAGGGTGATCCGACAAAATGTGGAAATTATCAAACAATATCATTAATATCGTATCCAAGTAAAAAATGGTCACAGCAGTACATTGACAGGGATCTACCAGAAACTCAGGCCAGATTCAGAAGAGGACATGGAACAAGAGATACCATTGCTGATGTCAGATGGATCTTGGCTGAAAGCAGAGAATACCAGAAAGATGTTTATCTGTATTTTATTGACTATGCAAAGGAATTCGACTCTGTGGATCATAACGAATTATGGACAACATTGCAAAGAGTAAGAATTCTAGAACACCTAGTTGTGCTTACGCAGAACCTGTACATAGACTAAGAGACATTCAGACAGAACGAGGGGACACGCACAACTTAAAATCTGGAAAGGTGTGCATCAGGGTTATATTCTTAACTGTACTTACTTAATCTGTATGATGAGCAAATAATCTGAAAAGCTAGATTACAAGAACATGGTATCAGGACTGGAGGAAGACTCATTAACAACCTGAGATATACAGATGACAAAGTCTTGCTTGTGGAAAGCAAAGAGCCCTTGAAGCACTTACTGATGAAGATCAAAGACTACAGCCTTCAGTATGGATTATACCTCAACATAAAGAAAACAAAAATCCTCGCAACTAGGCCAATAAGTAACATCATGATAAACAGAGACAAGGTGGAAGTTGTCAAGGATTTCATTTTACTTGGATACACAATCAACACCCATGGAAGCAGTACTCAAGAAGCCAAATAACATACTGCAGTAGGCAAATCTGATGCAAAAGATCTCTTTAAAGTGTTGAAAAGCAAAGGTACCACTTTGAGGACTAAGATGCGTCTGGCCCGCATGTGAAAGCTGGACAATGAATGAGGTGGACCAAAGAAGAACTGATGTCTTTGAATTACGGTGTTGGCAAAGAATCCTGAATATACCATCACTGCCAGAAGAACGAACAAATTCTGTCTTGGAAGAAACATAGCCAGAATGCGCCTTAGAAGTGAGAATGGCAAGACTTTGTCTCACATACTTCATATGTGTCAACAGGAGGGACCAGTCCTTGCAGAAGGACTGGAACAATTGTGAAGATGGGACAGCATCGGGCAGTGTTTTATTCATAGGATCTATGAATTGGAACTGACTTGACAGCATCTAACAACAACAAAGCCAATGACATGAGCCTTTTGGAAGCAACTTGAGGGGATGCAGTACTAACCTTCAGATTTCTTGGATTTAAGGCCAGCAAAGGAAGTAGGGAAGTTTGCTACCTGTGACTTGTACACACTCCTAGGAGGAATACCAACAGGGGCATGTCTGGCATCCGCAATATAAAAAGGCTGCAAAGTGTGAGGCACACCATGACTGTGATAGTTCAGCTATGATCTGCTTTAAAGAACAATCTGCATCCTAGTCCAGATGGTCACACAGGCCCAGTTTTTGGTTTTGGCTTTTGGTTACATGTCTTCTCTTTGGCTCCTCCAGTTCCTCTCTCTGTCCTCCCCCTCCCTGACTTTTCTATCACTTGGACTGGGATTCCTGGCACAGAAATGATCCTGTTGGATGCGGAATGGCCATGCAAGTAGAAAGTTTACTGTAATCATATGCATTTGCCTTTGCTCTCAACAGCTTGGTGTTTTAAACTTCAGCCTGCATTTCAAGGGAAAATTAAAAAAAAGAAAGATACCTGTGGCAGAAATATTATGTTAACTGAAATAAGTCAGACACAAAAGGTCAAATATTGTATGATCCCACTTCTGTGAAATATATAGAATATTGAAATGCATAGAGATCTATTGAAGTGTACTGGTGGTTACCAGGAGCTTGGTGAAGGCAGGTATGAGGAGTTATAGCTTAAGGGATATTGAATTTCTGTTCGGGGCAAAGAAAAACTGTGGGAAATAATACTGATGATTGCACAACATGTTGAATGTAATTAATGTAACTAAACTGTACACTTGACAGTGGTTAAAATGGCAATATCTGTTGTTATTTGTCTGCTTTGGTTACAAACATACATGTCTACCCAGAACAGAAACATCCTTAGCCTCTCTTGCAGCTATGGGTGACCACAAGACAAAGTTCTTACTAAGGGGATGTAAGTGGAAGGAGTGGGTACAATTCTAAGTAAGTGTTGTTAAAGAGAGGGGGCATACTCTGCTTCCTACTGTTCTCTTTTTTGTGGCTGAGATGATGATGTGAAGGCTGGAGCAACCATCCTGGATAATGAGGTAAACTTGGAATCAATGATATGCACCAGAAAAAGAACGTTGACTTCTTGACATTCTGGAATATCACAATGGTCCTGGACTGCCTACCTTGGCCTTTTATGGGAAGAGGTATGCAACATGTATCTTTTAAATGAATGTGAGTGGCAGGATTATGCAAAACTATTACATGAATAGGCCAAACTCTATATCCCTCTATGAGCGTAGACCATCAGAAGGCTACAAGCCTGACCCATGTCATACTGGCCTCCTACAGAATTGCCTTAGTATATCTAAGAATAAACACTATGCCCTAGGCTTTGACCAATAGGCAATATAGAAACATCTATATGTGGAATGCCTGACCCAAGCCATGGTATTTTCAATCGCCTCATATGCACGTGAAAGCTGGACAATGAATAAGGAAGACCAAAGAAGAACTGACGCCTTTGAATCATGGTGTTGGCAAAGAATATTGAATATACCATGGACTGCCAGAACAATGAACAAATCTGCATTGGAAGAAGTTCAGCCAGAATGCTCGTTGGAAGAGAGGATGGCGAGACTTCATCTCACATACTTTGGACATGTTATCAGGAGGGACCAGTCCCTGGAGAAGGACATCATGCTTGGCAAAGTGGAGGGTCAGCAAAAAAGAGGAAGACCATCAACGAGCTGGACTGACACTGTGTCTGCAACAATGGGCTCTAGCATAATAACAATTGTGAGGACGGTGCAGGACCAGGCAGTGTTTTGTTCTGTTGTACACAGGGTCACAATGGGTTGGAACAGACTGGACAGTACCTAAACAAGAACAAAATGTGAGGAACACTCCTGATATCCAGTAAAATTATCTAGGAAATTTTACTTATGTAGCTCAATTATGTAAGAATCTCTATGGCAAATTCTCAGAATGTAATGGTAAAATGAAAAAAAGCATGTCTCTGACAGGTTGGTATGTTTCATTTATTAGATAATGAGAACTATATAAATCCCTGAGTTTCTGCCTTTGCTTTGGCTACTAGGAAGCTTAGAACAAAAATTTGTGCTCAATGACTAAGTCTTTCCTCAGCTTGTGGTTCAAAAACAAAACACAAAAACCAAAAAACTATTCACCCTTTCGTTGTTGATTTTCATAATTTATTCTATGTAAGTGGTTCAAGTTTTTTTGTACTGCAATTTTACTCTAAACAATCTCTCAATTTGTTTGGTAGAAAGCGGGATATAGGCGTACAAAATAAAAGACTGTGATGGTGAAAAGGAAGTCGGCGCCACTTCACATCTGCTAAGACAGCTGTTATCACAAAAATGGAAAACAAGAAGCATTGGTGAGGATGTAGAAAAATCGGAAACCTTGTGTGCATTGCTGGTGAGAATATACAATGGTATAGTCACTGTGGAAAACAGTTCAGCAGTTCCTAAAAAGTTACAGAATTACCACACTACTCACCAGTTTCACTCCTAGGTGTAACCCAGGAGACTTGAAAGCAGGTCATCAAATAGACACATGCAGACCAATATTCATTGCAGCATTAGTCACAATAGTTAAAAGGTGGAAACAAAGTATTCATCAACAGATAAATGGATAAAGAAAATGTGATACATATATACAATGAAATTTTATTCAGCCATAAAGAAAAATAAAGTTCTGATGCATGCTACAACACGGATGAACCTTGAAGACATTACGTTAAGTGACATAAAAACCCCATTGCTGTTGAGTTGATTCTGACTTACAGCAACCCTGTAGGACAAAGTAGAACTGCCCCACTGAGTTTCCAAGGAGCAGATGGTGGATTTGAACTGCAAACCTTTTGGTTAGCCCTTATCCACTTTGCCACCAGGGCTCCAAGTGAAATAAGTTGGACAAAAAAGGACAACTATTGTATGATCCCACGTCTATGGAGTATCTAGAATATGCAAATGCATAGAGATAAAAATTTATTAGTGAATACCAGGGGTTGGGAAACTCTGGAGGCATAGTGGTTAAGTGCTATGGCTGCTAACTAAAAGGTCAGCAGTTCGAATCCACCAGGTGCACCTTGGAAGCTCTATGGGGCAGTTCTACTCTATCCTACAGGGTCGCTATGAGTCGGAATTGACTCGATGGCAATGGGTTTTTTTTTTTTTTTTTTTGGTTTACCAGGGGTTGGGCGAAGGGAGGAATGACAAGTTATTGGTTAAGTGGTACTGAATTTTTGTTTGGGGTGATGACAAACTTGGAAATAGGCAGTAGTGACAGTTGGACAACATGTAATTAATGTCACTGAATTGTACACTTATGATTAAAACGGCAATTTTTCTTGTTATAAATATTTTACCACAATGAAATAAAAAAAAAAAAAAAAGGAAGTCAACTGTGAAGCACTCTGGAGGAGAAGGTAGAATCAGAGAGTGGCTTCATGCTAATGACGACACACTTTTTCATTATCCTTATGGTGACTAAACTCATTTTTATTGCCCCTCATCATTTATTAAACTTTCCAAGGCTACCCTACAACTTCAATGGTTCACATTTTGTTACCTTCAGTTATTTGCAGAACTTTCAAAATAATTTAAGAAAACTTACTCAGACTGGATTATTCTTTCTTAAATGTTTTTCCATTGGAATAATGCCATTCAAATGGGAAAAATAGTTCTTTCATAATCAAATGTAATACCTTAGTAGCATTTATAACAACACTACAATTTCACTTGTACATAATCCATTAATCAATTATCTGATTTAGCTGAAGTGATTTTTTCAAGCCACTATTACAGATAATTTATATTAGAGGATTGAAGATATCCTCAGTTTACACACAGCAACATACTGTATATAAAAAAAAAAAGAAATTTTTTTTTTTTTTTACTGTATATACATACATACAATGTACAATTTGCATTTGGTTCTAGTTGGCTCAGTTGCTCACAGCTTCAACTTAATGAAGCTTGGGGTCACTCAGGTGAGTCCTCTTGCCATACACTGTACAAATATGTCATTGGTCTCAAGAGGACTGGGAAAGAGAGATGAAGAACCAACTAAAAATCATCACCACCATCAAAAGCAATGACCACAACAAACTACTCAGATATTAGACTGTAAGCCTTGAAGGCAGCGTCTGTGACTTCCTGGATCACTCCCAATTTGGCATAGCTGCCTGACACAAAGTAGGAAACTAATAATTGTTTGCTGAATGAATTAAAGAAGTACAACTTTACCAATGCCACCTTCACTGAACAAACAGACAATAACAACAACAACAACCAAAAAAGCGAATATTAGGGAAGTATCTCTCTAGACTAAGTTTTTACACATGTAGATCGGAGTTGGTGCTCCCATCTTAGATGTATATGATATATGAGGCTGTGTTCCTGGGGCCTTTGCACTTGTCTTTCCTTCGACCTGGAATGCTCCCTGTCACTCTTCTACTGATGAAATCCTAGGAGTTCATGTCTCCGCTTAGAAGTTCCCTCCTTAGCGAGGCCTTCTTAGATCTGCCAGTCTAAATTCACCTTTCTGTTATCTGTTTTCAATGCTTTCCTGTACAACATTTATCATAGTTAGATATTTACTCGTATTTATATTTATGCCAGTGATTATAGATTTACTATCTGTTTCTTCCATTAGATTGAAAGCTTCACGAAGGCAGGAACCATCCCAGGTTTGTTAGCCAGAGTATCCTATTATCTAGCACAGGGCCTAGTACATAATAAGTGATCAATAAATATTTGTTGAATGAATAAGTTCATTTCCATACAGAAGCCTTCCAAGACAGTGCTAACACTCAATTTCTCAAGTTGGAAGGTGGATAAAGGATTTTTTGTTATTGTTTAAATACTTGATACACATGTATATTGTTGTTGCTTGTTAGGTGCCGTCGAATTGGTTCCGACTCATTGCAACCCTAGGTACAACAGAACAAAACACTGCCCAGTCCTGCACCATCCTCACAATCGTTGTTATGTTTGAGCCCATTGCTATAGCCACTGTGTCAATCCATCTCATTGAAGGCCTTCTTCTTTTTTGCTGACCCTCTATCTTACCAAGCATGATGTCCTTCTCAAGGGACTGGTCCATCCTGATAACATGTGCAAGGTACATGAGACCAAGTCTGGCCATCCTCACTTCCAAGGAGCACTCTGGCTGTACTTAAATAATTTATACCTTAAACACACACACACAAAGATATTACATATATGTATGTATGTGTATATATATATATAAAACAGTTGCCATCAAGTTGATTTCAACTCATAGCAACCCTATAGGACAGAGCAGAACTGCCCCTCAGGGTTTCCAAGGAGCGGATAGGGAATTCAAACTGCTGGCCTTTTGGTTAGCAGCCAAGCTCTTAACAACTGTGCCACCAGGGCTCCTATATCTATATATCCATATGCAATGAACATTTCTATTAGTAGTGATATGAGCCATAAAAATATAATGACTTCATTTGCTCACCAAATTATAGAAAAAAAGATGATGCCCATGAAATAATTTTAACAATAATTATTTTGATATGGTAAAATCTAATATAGAATGAAATTCGATACTGATTATTAGTATCTGTACACTTTACGTAAAATCTGTACATTCTTAACAAAATAAGACTTATTCTTCAATCATACAACTTTCTTGCATTATCAATATTACCTTTGTAGATGAAATATGGGAAAACAATCAAGGATTACTTTGAAAGTTACATTTATTAAAAATTAAATTGGACACATTCTTATTTTTCCTTGCAAATGGACAATGTTTTGAAACCTTTAAATGGCCAGTGTTATCTCTCACATGCCAATAAAATGCTTTTATGAACAGTAGCAAAAGCAATCAGTGGTACAATCTTTAGTGCTCTATCATTTTTTCCCCTTCTTTTGGGGGGGTCTTAGCCATTAAAATACGCATTTGCTCATGGAGGTGTGTCATAGGTGGGAACGTCGTCCATTGTATGTGTAACGGTGGAATAGGTCCACCGGGCAGACTTCAAAACTGTTGTCTTGGAGGCTGCTTGTGATGACGCAATGCAGTATTTTCACAAGTCTGTCTAAAGATGAATTTACTATGGCAAAGTATGAAAACCATGAAAAGAAGCTGGGGGGGTAGTGATAGTACCCTTGTGGAAAACCTGCACGCACACCTAGTAAAATTTGGAAATTGAATTCTCTCTGCTTCAGATTTCATTTTTCCCCTATTAAAGCAGAGTACTACACAGGCATCACGAAATCTGCCATAAATAATTTTGCGCAACCGTCTACTTTTCTTTTGAATGCTCTGGGCTCTCTCCAGCCATAAAAGCTGGATCTACTTTTACCACTAAAGAGGAGAGTCCCTCTCAGTTAGGGCTGAAGAAGTGGAAGCTGAAAAGGAGCTTGCCGTTCAAGCAGTTACTCTGCATGTCGCATTTTTTTTCTATAGCAAACAAACAGGGCTTTTGCCGTGGAGCTGGGCAAGTCCTTGAAAATCTTGACAAGATTTATAAATAAGAAATGGTGTTTATTTATTATTTTAAAAACTTTCCATTGTGCTCTCCTTGGTAATGCAATCTGATATGTATTTTTGCCAAGAATAGGGTGTGTTTACTCAGTGGCTTAGCTGATCATGAAATGTCATGCTTAAGGCTTGAGTCAGGTCATCAAAACAATGCAATTCTGGGATGAGAGTGCTGATAGCTTTGCCATTTCTTCTGCTAGATTCAACTCCGTTTGAGTTGGGAGCATTAGTAGGCTTTCTCGTTACTATGTCTAGTCATGAAAAAAAAATATGACTCAGATAATATTCCCAGCAAATCTTGAACTGTATACTCGCTGGCTTCTTCATTCTGAGAATATCCTGCTTCCCTGCAGTCTGCCTCCCTCCCACATTCCTTCCATCCCTCTCTTCTCTCTTTGTTTCTTTGCCAACTATTATTGGTCATTATTATCATTATTTTTGTGGGGTTAAATTGAATAGAAAGAATGCTAATTAGGGACTGTTCTCAAACCCCCCAGCAATGTGGACTAATGAGCACACAACTTTTTAAATAACATAATGAATGAAACTTCTTGAACACTAGCCTCCTTAGCTTTACTGGGGTTTTGGGAACCAATTTTTTAAAAATTTGACATAGTTCAATAATTTTCCAAAGAGCCTGATTAACTGAGTCAGATGGGTAGTTTCTCTACTCATGATGTAGCCCTTTTGTTTGTATGTAGGTTCATAAGTACAGATACTTGGTCTTTCTTGTTCCTTTCTGTAACTCTTGTGTGCCGAACAGTACTTGGTAGGTCTAAGTTATTCAAGAAATATTTATCGTATTAATGAATAAAATAACATGTGAGATAAAGTTCCAAAGTGCAACAGAAGACTTGAAAGCAAAAGGTCTAGGTCCATGCCAAGGAGGTCTAGGTTCATGCCAAGGAGGTCTAGGTCCATGCCAAGGAGGTCTAGGTTCATGCCAAGAAACTAGGGCCCAGGTGGTAGATGAAGTATATCCAGTGAAACGCCAGTAAAGTCTGACCATTGAAATGCGAAGGACACTTTGTGATGTATTGTTTCCTGGATGACGTAATTTGTAATATGAAAAAGAAGCACTGTATATTTCACTAGAATGTAAGCTTCTTGAGAACAGATACTAGGTGCTCAACAAGTATTGGCTGAATGTCTGAATAGTGAAATATCAATGCTCATGGGAGGACTGTCACAAGCAGATGTCTGGCTTATAAGACTTCTACAATTCAGTTATTTTTATCATGGCAACTTCTAAAAACCAGAGCTAAGATATCAACTTTTTCCCTCTTTTTGACAAAAATACTAGAAAACTCTAGTCCTGTGTGTTCGCTTAAAACATACAAGTTCTGTTTGTTTAAAATATATCTGCTCATGGCAGCAAAGATTGTTTCTTTAAAATACTGTTGATAAGGGAATAAGACTCACACTCTGCAGAATGTGCACAGGAATGTTTTTGTTATAAAATCAAAGGGCTGGACTAGATTTGCTAATGTTCCTTCTAGCTATAAAATTTTATGACTTTTAAAAAAAAATTACACATGGAGAAGTACTGTCTTTGTAGCCTGCTCAGAATATTCATTGTCATTGGACGAGACCCTTCACTGATTCAACATCTTCTGGCTCAAATCTTGTTCCTAGTGTATTAAGTCTCTATAAAGCCTTTTTCTTCGAAGGATGCTCTAGAGATTTTGTGAAATAAGCCAAAGAAGACCTACCATGAACCATAGTTGACACTCCAGGGAGAGAAGACATGCACCTAAGGCCATGGCAGATGTCTTAGTTGTCTAGTGCTGCTATACTGGAAATATCACAAATGGATGTCTTTAACAAACTAATTTATTCTCTCACAGTTTAGGAGGCTAGAAGTCCAAAATCAGGTGTCACCTCTAGGGGTAGGCCTTTTCTCTCTGTCTGCTATAGGGAAAGGTCCTCATCAATCCTTCCCTGTGTCTAGGAGGTCCCTACCCTGGGTTCAAAGATGTGCTCCACTCCAGGCTCTTCTTTCTTGGTGGTAGTTGGTCCCCTCTCTCTGCTCTCTTCTCTCTCCTTCTATTTTTTGTAAGATAAAAGATGATGCAGGCCACACCCCAGGGAAACTCCCCTTACATTGGATCAGGGCTGTGACCTGAGTAAGGATGTTGTATCTCACTCTAATCCTCTTTAACATAAGGGATGGTGCAGGACTAGGTGGTGTTTCATTCTGTTGTATATAGGGACACTACGAGTTGGAATCGACACGGTGGCACCTAACAACAATAACAACGGATCTTGCTTCGTTAAACATAGGCAGAGACTAGGATTTATACCATGTTTCTTTTTAGGACAATTACACAAGATCACAAAATGGAGGACAACCACACAATACTGGGAATCATGGCGTAGCCAAGTTGACACATTTTTTTTGAGGACACAATTCAATCCATGACAGTAGGTTAGGGCAAAACTTGGTAATGTGCTCAAATCTTGTGATGGTTGTGTGTCAACTTGGCTGGGCTGTGATTCTCAGTGGTTTGGCAGTTGTATAATATTGTGATCATTTCCGTGATGAGATTTGATATAATACGATCATCTCCATTACTTCATCATTTCTTCCATTCACTTTAGCTACTCCATGTTCAAGAGCAAGTTTCAGAGTCCCTTCTGACATCTATTTTGGTCTTTTCTTTCTTTCCTGTCTTTTTAGCGACCTCTTGCTTTCTTCATGTATGATGTCCTTGATGTCATTCCGGTTGATTCTTACTGTAACCTAAAGCAAAACTCATTTTTAAGGAGAATTTGTTTTTGGTGTCCTGGAACACTCCCCCTGCCTACCTTTTTTTTGGCAGAGAAGGAGAATAAAAACAAAAACTAATATTGATATTAAAAATAAATGATAAGAACTGTGCACAGTGTAAATGTAAAGGTTTTGAAAAAAAGACTAGAGTGACCTATTGATTTTGAGTGCCAGAAGCTGAGATCATTGGCTCCAACCTCTCCCCTCTAATGGATTTGACTGGAGACAAAGGCACCCCCCTCGACTCTGTCCCTGGTGGAGGATGGTGGTCAACTACTCCGAAGTATAACTGGATATGAGGTAAGGAAGACTACTGGCTAGCCAAGGGATTTTTTTTTAAACGAATTTTTTACTGAAGCATAATATGAATACAGAAAAGTACAACTCGGAATTCTTTTCCCTCTTGAGATGGAAAAAACACTGTAGCTTTCTCCGGCTTCTCCTTCACCATCCTGTATTTCTGTCTAAGGGACTTCTCAGAACACACAGTGACTTCTAGAGGACAGGGAGGAGTGTTCTAGAAGTGGTAACACCTCATATAGAAATGCTTTCTTGTTCTTAGTGTATGTTTATAAAACCTTTTTTTCTGTGATTTGACTTTACTTGAACTGATGAGTCAGTAGTTCCCTCCTCTTTTATTTATTAAAACATGTTTCAGTTTAGCATTTTTTCTTTGTAAAACCTCAACGTTAAGTCAAAACTCGGCAGTCCATGGCACTCTGACATAATAAATAACCGCATATAAAGCACATAGGAAACTAGACGTTGTCTTTATAGAGATGTGGATTTTAAGGGTTCGGAAGTGTGGAATAACAAAGAGGTAAGTCAGAGATGAAACAGTTTCTTTTAAAAAACAAAAACAAATACTTTTACTGAGGGCCTAGCATGTGTCAGGGCTATTCTAGGTGCTACAGGACTAAATAAGACAGCCAGACAAGACCCCTGATTTAGTGGTGCTACAGTTGGAAAAAAAAAAAAAAAAAAGGTTAAAAAAAATTGAACAGGTTAATTTCTGAAAATAGCATATGCAATGATAAAAATAAAACAGGAGGGACCTCATGGTATGGTTGAGGTACAAATTGAGATTGGGGTGATCCTTGAGGGGTGATGTTTGAGTCAAGATCTAAACGAAAAATGAGCTAGCCATAGTTTTCAGGGAGATTAAAGAAAGTAGATATGATCACTAGTATTTAGCTAACATTTGTTTAAAGAAGGTCTCTCCTTGTGTGGTGCAAATGGTTTGCTCTCAGCTACTAATCAAAAGGTTTGCGGTTCGAACCCACCCAGCGGCAGGGCAGATGAAGGGCCTGGCAATCTGCATCGCTAATGATTACAGCCAAGGAAACACTTTGGAGGAGTTCTACTTTGTAACACATGGGGTTGCCATGACTTGGAATCATCTCAATGGGAACAGGTTTTTTTTTTTTAAATTAAAAAAATGCCTAAATTTAAACGTGAATGAGAGAGAGAGAAGATTACTGAAGGAAAGGAATCCAGGCAGTCAAAATTTTTCATAGAAATTTATTTTAAATGGATCCTTTAGGCACTAAGGGAAGTGCCATCATTTACAACAGTGCAGGCTATAAATGATGCCCTGGCGTTGTGAGAATGGTACCCCTAAATGGTGCAACATTGGTGGGCTTGGTTAAGAAATTCCTACGTCAAGTATGCTTCAAGGAAAATCTAGTGGACCAAGCAATCAAGAGTATCATTGATGAAGTACGCAGCCAGTGGGCTGGCCTGGAATTTCCAACATGCAAGGAGAAGGGTGTGTGGAGACTTCCTGACACATCTACCCCTCTCGGGCTGGTTGGTTATGCAAGACTTGTTAAGCACCGAGGCCACTTATATAGATGTTTGCTCAAGTATGAGGAATAATTATAGGCTTAATAACCTCAGAGGACCATGGAAAATTTGAAGACTATTCAGAGGAAGTCAACAAAGATAATTAAGAATTGAATAATGGGGCCTCTGAGAAAAGGTATAGCCAAACTGGAATTACTTAGATGGAATTATTTATCTTGGTGAGGACATATCCAAAGTGTAGCTTAAGATAACCTTCAAGAATATAGAAGATAAGGGTGACTAACTACTCTTTATGAACTCTAAGGACAGAACAAGTTAATGTGGGAGGGCTTTTTGTTAGAGATAAGAACTTTTGGATTATTATACTAACTAATATTATACTTAAAAAGTAATATTATACTTACTATTGTAAGTATCCAAAATGGAGTGATGCATTTTAGGTCTCCTTCTTTAAACTTTAAAATGAGGGCTATACCTCTGAGATCCTTGAACTCCTTCTACATAGATGGGTTTGGTGATCTTTGCCAAATTCAATGCAAATTTTTGTGGGTATATGTGTATATGTGCATATATATATATATATATATTTTTTTTTTTTTTTTTCTGGGAAGAGGACTGGCAAGTTTTATTAGATTGGGTCCATGCCTAAAACATTTAAAAATCAGTGCTTTTAAAAATGGATTATATTCTCATCTGTTTGCATTTGTTGAAGGGTACTTTGGTCTGAAGAAGGAGGGTAGACTAGATGCTCTTTCAAGTTTACCTAGCATCTTATGAGCTATTTAGGAGATTTTGAGACCTGCATGTATGGCTGCTTTAAAGAGATTTAAAAAAAAAAAAGAGGATCAGGAATTTAATGTTAAGTTTTTAAAAAATTACATTTAAGCCAAAAACGCATTTATGAATATATAGAGGAATACCTGTCATAAAATTGAGGAGTGAGTGGTAGTCCCCTGGAATAGTACCAGCTTAAAAAACATTTGCAACATATGAGCAAAAGGGAGAAAGGTATTCCGTAGAATATTTAAAACATATGGTTTTTGTTTGTATTTCTTCCAAATGTTTGAGAAAAGTGAACAACTTGTACCTGTATACAATCGTGACTATGAATACACTATTCTGTTTCAACAAAAAATGTATTTATAAGCAAGCAGTAAAACACTGAAAGAAATCATAATGTTAATAAGCAGGAGGCTATCAGGTTGCATATTAAATTTCTTAGACCCAAAGCTTACTTTGCAATGAACAGTAATTTTGACTTGATGGATTAAACAGTTTTCAATACAGTATAAATTTCAGAGATCCACAGGAAGTGATGTCATGAAGGCTGTAATCAATTGGGTAATCGGGCATACACATCTTTCCCCTCCATGAACTATGCAAAGAGGAAACAATGCACCCTTAGTGAAACAGGTGAAAAGCAGAATTCTATTTTGTTCCTACTTCCATGTGTGAAGTAGTAATAAAGATAGAATGTTTACAAGGCCTGAAAAGCTCATGTGTATCTATAAAGTAAATACAGTTGGTTTTGTACCTGTCCATAATCATTTTTCTTATTTGCCAATCAGCTAGGTAATCATTTCATTTTTGGTAGACATATTGAAGTCTTAAATTCTCATTAGTTCCGTGTTCATAAATGGCCGCCACGAGATGAATGGATAAACAAAATGTGGTCCATATGTACCATAGAACACTACTCTGCCATTAAAAGAAATGAAGTTCCGATGCATGCTACATGGATGAACCTTGAAAACATTATGCTGAGTAATATAAGTCAGTCACAAAGGACAAAAACTGTATAATCCTGTTTATGTGCAATATCTAGACAAGGCAAGTATACAGAGTCCAAAGTCTATTAGCGGTTACCAGGGACGGTAGGAAGGGCGCCATTGCTTGGGAAGCGCTGAGCTTCTTTTAATGGTAATTAAAAAAAATTGGAAACAGTAGTGATGGTTGCACAACATGATGAATACAATTAGTACATGTAAAAAATGTTGAAATGGCAAAATTTTTGTTATAAAATAAATAAATTTTAAAAAGGGAAGGGGAATAATACGCTATCGGAAAAACGGAGAACCAGAAATAATGAGAGATGAGGTGGGATTAGAACTCTGCTTTCCAGACAGCACAAAATGCAAAGCCTGAGTCGTGAGCCTCCTGAGAGCAACATGTGTACATTCCTGTGATATATCAGAAACATTTTCGTCAAGTCACCGGTCTCCATTCTTTTCAGACTTGAAGATGAATTGCATGCAATGAAATAACAAGTTCAGATAACAGTAAATTAGTAACACATGGAGCTGAAAATGTTAAGATTTTATTTCTGGAGTAGCCAGATAAACAAATTTATTTACACAAAGCTGCTTGAATCATACAAATTTTAAGCTAATATTTATGTAAGTGACAATTGCTTTTCTTAAGGTTGCTCAATAATGGTTTTGGGAATATAATTCCTATTTCCCACCCACTCATATCATCATAATATAGCTACATATAAGGAACCTCCTTTAGATAGGTAAATCTGAACTCCTTCATTTTACAGGTGCAAAGTCAGATGGAAATTGTAGACATACAATAATTTCTAAATTGATGATGAGCCTGGTTAAAAAAAAAATGGCAGCAGGTTATTACGTGTGCTTTCCTTACTATAAAAATCAATCAGTGGTGTGTGGTCTTCACATTGGAGTATGCATGCGGGTACTCAATGCCTTTCCAAGGAGTGTGCAAACATGATTATTTTAAATGAAAGAATTTCCATATTTTCCACTTCCATATACGCTATTTTCTTAAATTGGACTGTGGGAGAATGTACATACAGTTGTGCTATCCTGATGGTCTCCTTTCCCCCCTTAAAACATATTTCTTTGACTTTTCAAAAGTACCTGAGACTTACCTGGGTGCATTACACCAGGGCATAAAATCTCAGCACACCAAACAAAAGAATGATTCAAAATAATGGTTTCAGTGAAGCTTCCTTTAACTGAGCACCATAAACTAGAGTTCCTATTTTTCCATGTTTTATACAAATCACAATTTCTTATAAACACAAGTGTGGCTTTTGGAACAGGATATTCTGGTCTATTTGAGGATGTTCAAATTCAGATGTACTGCAGAGTAGGCAATTTTCGTTTAACCATATTGCCTCTTCCACTCCCTACCTTTTGTCAAAGAATGAATTCTTTCAGAGGGCTTTGATGAGGACAAAGCAAAGAGTGTGGGTAAAGGATTTAAAAGGGCAACTTATTTTATCCAGGCATGGCAAAGGTCTTTACTGTATGTATGTGTGACTGAATATATGTACAAATCTGTCTTCTTGAAAATAAAAAGTGATACGATTTTCATACAGCAAAGTATTAACATACCCATTTGAACTCAGAAATGAGATCAGACTTTATCTAGCTGCCTTTGCTAACTAAGTCACATGGTAAATATTTTGTCCATTAATTGAGTGAGGTAAATCTGTAGCTACAAGGTGTTTTGGAGGAAGATTCATTAATGACCTCAATATACAGATGACACAACCTTGTTTGCTAAAAGTGAAGAGGACTTGAAGCACTTAGTGATGAAGATCAAAGACTAAGCCTTCAGTATGGGTTATACCTCAACATAAAGAAATAAGAAGAGGTGTGCATCAGGGTTGTATTCTTATACTTATTCAATTGGTACGCTGAACAAATAATCCAAGAAGTCCGACTATATGAACCAGAATGTGGCATCAGGACTGGAGGAAGGTGCATTAACAACGTGTGATATGCAGATGACACAACCTTCCTTGCTGAAAGTGAAGAGGACTTGAAGCGCTTACTGATGAAGATCAAAGACCACAGCCTTTAGAATAGACTACATCACAACATAAAGAAAACAAAAATCCTCACAACTGGACCAATAAGCAACATCATGATAAACAGAGAATATACTGAAGTTGTCAAGGACTTCATTTTACTTGGATCCACAATCACCACCAATGAAAGCAGCAGTCAAGAAATCAAACAATGCATTGCATTGGGCAAATTTGCTGCAAAAGACCTCTTTAATGTGTTGAAAACAAAGATATCACCTTGAGGACTAAGCTGTGCCTGACCCAAGCCATAGTATTTTCAATCACCTCGTATGTATGTGAAAGCTGGACAATGAATAAGGAAGACTGAAGAAGAATTGACGCCTTTGAATTATGGTGTTGGCGAAGAATAGTGAATATAGCATGGACTGCCAGAAGAATGAGCGAATCTGTCTTGGAAGAAGTACAACCAGAATGCTCCTTAGAAGCAAGGATAGCGAGACTTCCTCTCACATACTTTGGACATGTTATCAGGAGGGACCTGTCACTGGAGAAGGACATCATGCTTGGTAAAATAAAAGGTCAGTGAAAAAGAGGAAGACCTTCAACAAGACAGACTGACATAGTGGCTGCAACAATGGGCTCAAACATAGCGATGATTGTTAGGATGGCACAGGACTGGGCAGTGTTTCGTTCTGTTGTAGCTAGGGTTACTATGAGAAGGAACTGACTTGACAGTACCCAGTAACAACCACCATAGTCCATTTATCCATTCACTTCGGCTGACAGACATTTTGGTTGTTATTAGCTTTTGGTGATTATAAATTTAGCTACCACACATATTCCTGTATGTATTGTTTTACATGAACATGTATTTTCATTTCTCTGTGGGAATACGTAGGTGTGAGATTGCTGGGTTTCATGATTGCTAGGTTTTATGGTAACTGTAAGGTGTCCCGGTGGCACAATGGTTAAGTGCTTGGTTGCTACCTGAAAGATTGGCAGTTTGAACACAGTGGCTCCACCAAAGATAGACCAGGTGATCTGCTCTGTAAAGATTGCAGCCAAGAAAACCCTGTGGGGAAGTTCTACTCTGTCACATGGGGTCCCTATGTGTTGGAATCAACTTGGTGGCATACAACACAGTAAGTGTATATCTAACTTAACATAAGCAATTGCAAAGTGGCATTTCTGAAGTGGCTGTTCCATTTTACATTCTCACCAGCAATGTAAGAGAATTCCAGTTGATCTGCATCCTTGTCAGCACTTAGTATTATCAGTTTTCAAAATGTAAGTCATTCTAATAGTGTGTAGCAATAAATCATTGTGATTTTAATACGCATTTCCCTAATGACTAATGATGTCAAATATTTTTTCATGTGCTAATTTTCCATCTGTAACTATTCTTTGGTGAAGTGTCTGTTCAGTTTGTTTGCTCCTTTTTTTATTGGGTTGTTTGTATTTTTATTACTGAGTTGTTAGAGGTCTTTATATACTCTGGACAAAAGCCCTTTATCAGATATGTGTTTTGCAATTACAGGGTTTTGACAAAAGTATATTTAAAACATGCTGAGTTGTTAGAGGTCTTTATATACTCTGGACAAAAGCCCTTTATCAGATATGTGTTTTGCAATTACAAGGTTTTGACAAAAGTATATTTAAAACATGGGACACGATAAAACAATTTTACCAAAATATATTGGCCATAGTATATTCAAATTAACCATATTTCAATTTTCTTTATTCTTCCTGAGTATATTTAACCAAGGTGCCTCTAAGAGAAAGAGCAACAAACATTCCAAAAAAAAAACGAATCCATTGCCGTCAACTCATATGGTTTCCAAGGAGCAGCTGGTAGATTTGAACTGCCGACATTTGGGTTAGCAGCCGAGCTCTTAACCACTGCACTGCCAGAACGCCAGTAATTTAATACATCTTGATAAAGCCTTTTTGGCATATATTTCAGAAAACAGGAAGGTAAATGGCTTTAATGATTACTTTAAAAATTCTTTTTCAGGCCTCATGCGGTTTATAATTCTTTGCACTTAAATGATACAAAGGAGCTGTTAGCTGATAAAGCAGTAGCTATAATTTTTGATGGATAGTCACTGAGTGGTTTTGGCATATAACTTAGGAGGAGTTAAAAGAACTGAGTTACTCTGCTATTACAAAATTGCTTCCTTTCCTCCTAAATTCATTCTTTTATATAATCAATGTCTTTTGCACTTACACATGAACAAAAGTAAAAATCAGAGATAGGATTTGTGCATAACCCTATCTTATTCTGGCAATAAATAATATTTATCTAGTGATAGACAGACTACTTGGGAAAAAAGAAAGCCTGTAAATTTTATTTAGAGAAGCATTTTCAATAATGTATATTATTGATCAAAATTCGTATGATATGTATTTTTTTGAGTACTAGTAATAACTGAAATGATAATATCACCTGAAGAAAATTTTTCCAAATCTCAGACTTGGGACCATAGAAAATTTGCAGTAAAGTATGATTGTGTGATCATACTTTTGGTTCTTTTTTTATCTAAAGAGGAAAACTTTCAATCATAAAATGTATTACCTTAGGATAATGAATTCAAGAGTTCAAGGAGAGAAGAGAAGAAAATAATTAAGAGCTTGACTGCTAATCAAAAGGTCAGCAGTTCGACTCCACCAGCCACTCCTTGGAAACCCTATGGGGCAGTTCTACTGTGTCCTATAGGGCCGCTATGAGTCGGAGTCCACTCAATGGTAATGGGTTTGGATTTTTAACATGTATTTTAATGGATAATTATGCATATCTAATTGGTATGGTATTTAGATGGCATTAGACAATTTTGGGCTATCAGATTTTTTTTAATATTTATATTTCTCCAGAAAATGAAATGCTTTGCACAACTATCTAACTTACCATGGCAAATTTTAAATGTCAGCTTTAAAATGTGCCAGTGGTAGATAATTTTTCTAAATTCTTCTGGAGGCTTCAAAAAAGTAAAATTTTGAAAGGTGGGTCATGACCTTTATAATTCTTTTCCTTCACTCCCTGGCAGTTGTGACATCTGGCCCTGGCGTCACTGTTCGAGTTTCCAAGCTTCTCAGTTTGGCGATTACAATAGCAATAATTTTCCCTTGACACCGAGTGGATGACGAGCTCGTCCAGTGTCCTGTGTCCTTCCCAAGTTGGCTGGCAGCAGACTGTTCGCCTTCCGTGCCAAACTTCCTTCTCCAGGGCTCAGGCTTGGCATTCTTCCAGAGCAGTTCAAAAAAAGCATCAGGAAAGAACCAAACTCCTGGACTGATTCTTAACTGGGTATTCAGATTTGTAGAAAATAATTTCTTCTTGAGACCTGGGGTTTTACTTATTAATTGATTATTGTTCTGCCTTGTTTTCTGGTCAAACACATACTTTGTGCAAGAGAGGGAGGAAGAAGCCAAAATCTGTTATTTTGCTGGGGTGCCGAGAGGTGTTTTCCAAAGTTTTCAAAGCGTTGGACTGAAACCCACAAACGAATCTGAACTGTTCACATCCCACAAATGCACAACCATGTGTACTTGACACCTGCAGTTTTTTAGACATCAAAGTTTAGCTCTTCTGCATTCAAAGAGTTCCTGTCATCAGGCCCCCGGGGGGGGGGTGGGGAGGGGGGGAGGTGGGGATAAGCCTGTAGAGAAACGGAGCAGACTCACTTGGCAGAGAGCTGTGTCAGAGTCTAAGCAGGAAGGTGCTCTATTTAAAGAAAGACTGAACAGAAAGAGATATCCAGAGAAAGCCCAGCAAAGAATGCCGTAACGGCATATGCACCCTATGTCTTGCAAAGTCCCCAGACACATACTTCTAATTGTGGGACATCGTGTTTTGCATCAGGTGAGTCAAACAGCACGAGACCTCTGCTAAAGGTTCTCAGGACAATACCGCTGCTTTTCTTTATTCATTTGTTCAATTTTTTTCTCCTTCCTTTCAAATACTGAACTGAGGTCTTTGTGGAGTCGCCCTCCTCCCCCTCTCCCCCGTAGCTTTGGCACTGATTTTCTCCATTATTTCAATGAGTAATGACACCAAGGGCATGAAGCCAATCCTACCGATGCTTTACACTTTTCCCCCTTTCTACGAAATAAAAAAGAACCAAACCAAACACACTGCAAGCATTCGGCTTCGGGGCTTGTGACTAATTTCCAAGTGCTCTTTGCTCTGTAGTAGAATTCTGGCTGTCATTTGACATTTGGCTTTTTTTCATAGGGCCCTTGTGCAAACTTTATTTACAATGCACACTGACTTTCATTACTACATAATACAGAAAATATTTGCTTCGTTATGAAGCCAGCTGAATATTTATTTTGATTTTTGTTACTTGGGGTAAACAGAGTTCAAAACACTCTCTACTACCATTGTTCCAAAGAGTCAAAAACTATGTAAACAATCAGCATAGTAATCGTGTGGCCCAAATCTTGTGATTGCTTCACCTCCCCTGCTAGCAAAAGAAACGTTTTGTTTAAAAAAAAAAAAAAAAAGTTCACGTCAATTTGAAATTTTAAAGCAACTTTTGCCACTCAGGACTGTCTCCAGTCCATACTGGTGATGGCCTTTTATGGAAAGTCACCTAACAATGAGGTCTTTTTAAGGTACTTTGGAACTAAACCTTTTTGGATAAGGTCCAAGGTTGGCCTAATTTTGTTCTAAGACAAACAGTATTACTCCAGAGTTTGAGAGAACTATTTTTTAGGTGACGCAGGTAAGAACATGTGTTGATAGAAATATATGTGTGCACGCAGATGCATTTTATCTATATTTTTATAGCTGTTACTGATTTTGCAGATTCAACTTAGTTCCAGAACCACTTTGCCTTGTGTATCTCGACTGAAAAAAAAAAAGCCAAACCTGCTACCATCGAGTCGATTCCAACTCATAGCGACCCTATAGGGCAGAGTAGAACTACCTCATAGAATTTCCAAGGAGCGCCTGGCAGATTCGAACTGCTAACCTTTTGGTTAGCAGCTGTAGCACTTAACCAGTGCACCACCAGGGTTGGTGTTAAGAAATTGTCTAGACTTGGAATGGACCCATTTGCCTCTGCATGGTCCAGTTTCTGCCTATTCCCTTGCTCTTTGACTTTTGTGATGAAAACTTTTTGTCATCTGGTAGAATTGTGCCTGATTTTAAATTCCTAAAAATACCAGTTCCTTTTTATTTTATTTTTGTATTTTAAAGGAAGAAAAATAAATCTTGAGCAATAGAATATTTTTAGTTCATATCTTTAAATGCTTTGAGAGAACCACGTACACCAGCATGAATCCAGACTCATATTTATGTCAACATTTTTTTCTTCCCCTGGACATACCTTCCCACTGAGATTTTGAGAGTGAGATTGAGTTCCTGTCTTAGACTTAAGCCCACAGCTAGAGTTTCTGGAACTTCATTTCTAGCAGATCGTTGTGGTATTGGTTTTCCCTTTCTCTACCCTGCAGGACATTTATAAAAACTTGTGCCTTCCTGTTAGAGGTGCTCATACCATTAGGCTAATGTGAGTGTTGTGCAATAGTGGAAAAAATCTTGGATTTGGGGCCAGATCGGGAATCACACCAGGCTCCATCACTTACTGGCTGTATGATCTTGGACAAGTTACTAATCTTGCTGAACCACAGCTTCTTCTGTAACAGAGGGGAAATCGTATCTACAACATAAGGTTACCGTAAGGATTAAATGCAATAATTTCTAAAAAAACATTTGAAGCAGAATTGTGCCTATAGTAAGCAGTGGCTCCTTAGTCTTAGTACATTGTTCTGATTATTCTGATAAGAGTAATTGTTTTCACACAACAAGAATTAAATGCAAGTTTGAAAACTATTGGACTTTCCACATTACGTACAAATCAAGGTCAAAGATGTTTTATAAAAACTCAGTTGATGCAAAAAACTGTCAAGATGTCTCCAATTAAGCAGAGAGTCAAATGCTTTTAGTTGTGTATGAGTCTTGGTTAGTATTTTCTTCTTTTCTATCTGTTATGGATTGAAGTGTGCCCCTGGAAAATGTGTGTCAACTTGGCTAGGCCACGATTTCCACTGTTGTGTGGCTGTCCACCATTTTGTGATTTGATGTAATTTTCCTACGTGTTGTAAATCCTCATCCCTGCCTGTGCTTACTAAGGCAAGATTAGATTATGTTAAACAGGTTTAGGGTGGGATGTAATACCCTTACTCACAGCCCTGATCTAAGAGGAGTTTCCCTGGGATATGGCCAGCATTGTCTTTTATCTTACAAAAGATAAAAAGAGAGAGAAGTAGCAGAGAGATAGGGACCTCATGCCACCAAGAAAGAAGTGCCTAGAGCAGAGCTCATCCTTTGGACCGAAGGTCCCTGTGCTGAGAAGCTCCTAGACTAGGGGGAGATTGATGACAAGGACCTTCTCCCAGAGTTGACAGAAAGAAAGCCTTCCCCTGGAGCTGGCACCCTGAATTTGGACTTATAGCCTCCTAAACTGTGAGAAAATAAACTTCTGTTTGATAAAGTCATCACTTGTGGCATTTCTGTTATACCAGCACTAGATAACTAAGACAGTATCCACCTGGTAAATCCTTTGTTTATAACAAATCTCTTTTAAGTCTTCAGTTTCACCAGCAATAAAATGGGATAATAAAACATTGAAACCTTAGAATGATGCAAATACAAAGGATTACTATTCACTGTTCAGTGTGTACATATGGGATGTTCAAGAACTATTTTAAGTATACTGTATGTTTTGTTAACCCTACTAAAAGTATTTGACTCTCTGCTTGGCAGTTCAAACCCACTATCCTCCACAGGAGAAAGACGTGGCCATCTGCTTCTATAAGATTTCCAGGCTTGAAAACCCTATGAGGGAGCTCTACTCTGTCCTATAGGATTGCTATGAGTTGGAATTGACTCGATGGCGTGAGTTTTGGGTTGTACCTGTGGATGTAATCCCACTTGGGAATAGGAGTTTCTTCGTTAATGTTAGTGAGGCCATATCAGTGTAGGGTGTTTCTTAAATCTACTCACTTTTGAGAAACAAAAAGAGCAGATAAAGTGCAGGGAAGCAAGCACAAATGGAGAGGAAGACAGATGCCCTGTGGAGATCACCAAGGAATCAAGGAATGCTGGGTCTACAGAAACAGAAAGAGAACTTGTCCTAGAAGCGACACAGAGAGAGATTTTAACTAGAGCCAGTGCCCCGTATTCTGACTTCTAGTCTCCTCAACTGTGAGAAAATAAATTTCCATGTATTAAAGCCATGTACTTGTGGTATTCCTGTTTCAGGAGCACTGGCAAACTAAGATACTGTGATTGAAAGATACACCACAAGGGCATCATTTTTATATTTTGGAAGATAGGTGAACGATGAAGATTTCATCTAACTAAGTCCAACGTTCAATTAATTTTTGCATGTTAGAGAAGCATATCCAAAGCATTCATTATCTATAATTTTCATTCTTTTTCCCCTCTGAGGATAAAATATATATTTGATACTTAATGGTAGTGTCAAATCGGTCCACTCCAGAACCAAAATTTGTCCATTTAGGGACTACCAGACTGAGTCCATGAAGAGAGAATCTGTGCATGTCCTTCCTACCCGGTTATCTCTGTCAGAACAATCCCAGAAAATTCTCAATCTCTTTGAGAGAGAACCTTCCCCTGCAAAGAAAATGGGTGACATACATTTATTTTACTTAAAAATAGCACAATGTTTAAGAACTTGAGCTTTGGAATAAACTGACTGGGTCTGAATTCTGGATCCATAAAACTCTATTTGATCTTAGGCAAGTTATCTAAACCCTCTACGTTTCAGTTTCCTCATCTGTAAAATGAGGTTCTCACAGTACCTGATACAGGATTATTATGAGAAAATTAAACTGGATAAGACATACTAAAGATGTGGAGAAGTGCCTGGAACAAAGTAAATGCTCAATAAATGTTAGCTGTTGCTCATCTTGTGTGTTTTTAATTGGTGGGAGGAATGACATTAAATATGACATTTTTGCACCTGGACAAAAGTTTTAAGGATGCTTTCCTACCCTCCCACCTGTGTGTACCATTCCTTTTGACTCTCATTCATACTACCATTATCACTTTTATCAATCATTTAAGGTAAAACATAAAACTTTACCTTAGTTACCATTTAAAGTAAGTTTTTTTTTTACCAACCCTGTCCTCAAGGAATGAGTATTTCTACAACAGAGAAAAGGTATGTACAGTCTGTTTGAGGATCAGTCCTCAAGACTAACATTTTTATCCTTTAAGACTAAAATTCAAAGTAGTGAAGATTGGTAGAATTTTACATGTACATATACATATTTTCTCATTCTCATTTCAGTCAATGTGAGAGAAGCGTGGATTTTGGAATCAGAAGGACTCAAGTTCAAATCCCATATCCACCATTTAGTAACTGCATAAACTTGGGCAAGTTTATTAGCCTCTCTTCAAATTTTCTCATTCATATTACTGTTTAGCTCAAAAAATCAATGTGAGGATTAAATAAAATGGCATTTGTAAGGGCCTCCGGCACAGTGCCTGCCCCTCAGTAGGTTCTCAATAACTTTCCTGCCCTCATTAGATGTATTAACTAAGAAAATGAAGCTTCTAAGAATTCTCTCCGTATAGCTATCAAAATGCTTATTACCACGGGAACCCCTAAAGCTTTCTTTAATCCATGTTGCTCTTCCAGTAAAATGGCTTCTAAACACATGTCCACAAGAGTGGTGTCATTTCTATCGTAGATGCCAATAGCACAATTGTTCTTAGCTAAATTTGAAAATCATCGACATCTCTGTCATTATAACTCAGAATGACCTCCCTTTATAACCACTTCTTCCTAGTCCACAGCCAATTAATAAAAAGAAGGATTTGCTACGTTAGATCCATTTCTGCTTGTGGCGTATGCAGACAATCTACTCAAATGCATGCTGGCAATATTTTAAAACTATGTATGGAGAAAGTCCTAGCTTTTCCTCTCTAAGATAGGAGTCTCCCCTGGGGACAATATGAAGCTGTAGGCCATGCACGCTGAATTCATGAGTTGGACCACAAGTGTCTAGCAGGTCTCTTCATATCCTTATTGAGAAACTGGAAATCAGTACATATCTAGGCTGCAAAGGGACTGTGAATTAACCAGACCTTTGATTCACCCTGAGCAGATTTATGATGTCATTTTCTTTCCTATAATCTGTCTTCATCTGGTTACAAATACTCCCTCCACTCCACCTTCCAATTTTGAATGAGTTCTACACCCAAAATCTCCATAAGTGATAAGGAGCATGAGATAAAACCCTGGGAAGGATACCTTGCTGGCTCTGCCTTTTAATCTCCTTCCGGCTAACTGGGAGGGTTCCCTTTCCTCTTGCAGATAATTCTTTAACCTTTAAATAAGCACTGGTCTTCATTACAGACTGAAGGAGAAAGAGTAAGGGTAATGTATGCTCAGCTAGATCATAAAAGGTTGTCAGCTCATCGGTGACTTCCTATGATGTCATCAGCAACAGGACAGTTAGAACAGTTAAGCTCTACAAAAAACTGAAGATGAAATTACAACCTCAGTCTTGACCCAGTTATGTTGGCTCAGTGTGTACAGCAAAGCTGACTTTAATATATGTTTTGTTATCCTACAAAGTACATCAAAGACCAGATTTTCAAAGGAAAAAGGTAGATTCAGACCCCCAAAACCTGCATTTTCAGCAGATGGCAATGGCAATGGCGAGGTTAGAAATTGCAAGCACAGGCTTGTTTAGCAGCTGAGCAACGTTAAAGTTTCTGGGTGGTGCAAAGGGTTAACATTCTTGGCTGCTAACTCAAAGGCGGGGGGTTCAAGCCCACCCTGAGACACCTCGGAAGAAAGGCCTGATGATCTATTTCCAAAAAAATCAGCCACTGAAAACCCTATGGAGCACAGTTTTTTCCAACACACATGGGGCCAACATGAATTGGAATCAACCCCACGGCACCTGGATCTCTTATACTACCCAGTTTATATCAGATGGCAAAGTCACCTGCCAGGGGGCGCATCTTATTAAAAAATTTAAAGGGAAAAGAATAAGGTATCAGGTCCTCTTCCTTATCACGGCAGCTGAAGATATATATTAAACCTGTTTTGAAATCCTGTCGTGAAGCTCCTCTGAGATGGTAGAAAACTAAAATCTAGCCATTGAAGAGATTTAATAAATATTAAAGAAAAAGATAAGTAAATTAAGGACTCAGGTGTATTTCTTCATTTTGTGAGAGCACAAAACAGACATTCAACACATATGCTGATGTCAGAAGTCATTTGAAAACACAAAATGTCTCTCAATCACGAACTTTAACAACTCCTTTTAAAATTCCTGTAGAAGGCATGACTTTAAAGGTCTGTGTTAATCCTCTTGCCTAACACCTGGCAAAATTTCTGAGAATGGTGAACCATATTGATTTTCTTTCGCTCATATCTTCCTCAAACTTTGGAAATCTTACTACAGGGAGATCTATGTTTGTAGTTGCCTATGTAGATAAAAATACATACTTACTGCACACTCTTGGCTAATTTGAAGAATAACATGGTCTATGGAAGTTTAAACCAAACTCTTTTAGAAACTAGAATAAGGTTCTAACATGTCTTCAGAAGATATTTTAAATCTCATCTATGAAGGGTGTTAAAGAAGGGCATTCACGTTTTAATATACAAGGCCACAATGAAAAGACAGTAACTTGAGTCTAAATCCAGAAACTTGAGTCACAATTGATATGTCTATTCAGAAAATACACAGAGTTGACCAGCCATTCCAAAGCAGCCATTTATTGGATTTAGTTTTTTTTTTTTTTTAATTTGACATCAACATTCTTTTTTGCCTTTTAAATATTCATATACTTGTGAAGTGCCCAAAGCTTAGTTAAGAATTGAACTGAGGACCTTTTGTTCCAGGTAACGTAGTTCAAAACTTTATGTACAACCATTTGGAGAAAATGTATTTCAAAATGTTATCCCTCCCAGGCTGAGATCATTACATTTGAAGCCTCTTGAGACACACATATTTAAAGCTTTTGTCTTCTTAGCAACTTCTATTATAGGAAAAAGAAAAAAAAGTATTCTTTGCAGAAACTCAGCAGATCTTTGAAGAGGCACCATGCCATTCTTCATCTTCTGACATTACACATGAGGCCTCAGCTTTGTCTGTATTTTCTGATGTGAATTCTTGTCCTTCCTGTGCCAGTCCGCAGTGAATTACCCAGGTCTTCCTTTCTATCCCCAATAGAAGGAAAGCACTAGAGCTGAAATCCTGTCTTATTTTAAAACTGATTAGATGTAAGACATGTAGAGCAGCCTTTTGACTAAGAGCTAATATTTTCCAGCCCACACAAATCTTTCACTGGACTGGATTTCCCCATAGATGTTCAGCTATTAGAAGAATGAATGGAGTCAGCATTTTCTTTTATTTTTTTTTAATTGAGATATAATTCACATCCATAAAATTCACCCTTTCTAGTGTACAGTTTTAGTGGTTTGGACTATTTTCACAAGGTCGTGCAATCATCACCACAATATAATTCCAGGACATTTTCATTTCCCCAAAAAGAAACCCTGTACCCATTGGTGTGGTGGTTAAAGCCATTGACTGCTAAACAAAAGGTTGGTGGTTTGATATCACCAGTGGCTCTATGGCAGAAAGATGTGGCAGTCTGCTTCCCTAGAGATTTACGGCCTTGGAAACTCTGTGGGGTCGCCTAAGGGCAGAATTGACATTGGGTGTCCATTAGCAAAGGAGCCCCAGTGGCACAATGGTTAAGAGCTTGAACTGAAAGGTTGGCGGTTTGAACCAACACATTGGCTTTGTGGGAGAAAGAATCAGCGATTTGCTCCTGTAAGAGTTAAAAAAAAAGAAAATCCTATGGGGACAGTTCTACTCTGTCACGTGGGGTTGCTATGAGTTGACACTGACTTAACAGCACCTAACAACAACAACATCCATTACAGCAACACCCCACTCCTCCCTCCCCCAGCCCCTGGCAACCAGGATTCTACTTTCTGTCTCTATGGATTTGCTTGTTCTGGACAT
Organism: Loxodonta africana; assembly: GCF_030014295.1. NCBI lineage: Eukaryota > Metazoa > Chordata > Mammalia > Proboscidea > Elephantidae > Loxodonta > Loxodonta africana. The sequence continues at coordinate 98,582,763 of NC_087350.1, forward strand.
TTCAGGGTCGCTATGAGTCGGAATCAATGGGTTTGATTTTGGATTTGGACATGTTATATAAATGGAATCAGACAATATGTGTCCTTTTCTAACCAGCTTTTTTCACTTATTTTCGAGGTTCCTCCATGTGGTAGCATGATCAGTACTTTATTCCTTTTTATGGCTGAATAATATTACAGGATTTTCTTTTATAAATTTCCCACCGTAAATTACTGTTCCCTTGGGTGAGTATCTTATCTGGGTCTTAGAATGGTCTTAATGAGAATGTAAGGCTATATACTAAAATTTAAATAGTTCTATCAAATTGGCTTTGAACTCAAGAAATTCCTGATACTCTGGTAAATAAAACTTCATGTGATTTTCCCGTCTCCTGCCTTCCACCTCTCAGTAATGATCACTTGAAAAAATAAACTTCTCTTAAATATGATCATCTCTTTAAGGTGGTATGCCTAATGTTAAAATGTGAGCTATTTTTATGAAAGCCTAATTATAAAATAAGTAAGAAACATTTGACTTTGAATTAAAAAGATATACAGTCTATTGTTTACTAAAATATTATTTTGACTTATCCAATAAAATTGAACCTAAAATATTTTTCATGAAATAAGCCTATCAGGCAGATTATTATATCCCATGTCTTCAAGATGGTGTCTGGCTAATAGTAGGTGCTTGTCGAATGGATGGATGGATGGATGGATAATGATTCAAAAATAATGCTATGTTCTTTTCTAACACCAAGTTTTCTTTCATCCTGATATGGAATACATCCTGTGATGGTCTGAAATATTTATTTTTTAAGTAACACTACATACAAAAAATGTATTTGAATTATTGTGTTGGCAAAGAATATTGAATATACCATGGGATTCCAGAAGAATAGGAGCCCTGGTGGCACAGTAGTTAAAGTTCTTGGCTACTAACTTAAAGGTCAGCAATTCCAACCCACCAGCCGCTCTGTGGGGAAAAGATGTGGCAGTCTGCTTCTGTAAGGATGTACAGCCTTGGAAACCCTATCGGTAAGTTCTACTCTGTCCTATACGGTTGCCAACAGCCAGAATTTGAGTCAACAGCAATGTGTAGTAGGGTAGTAGTAGTAGTAGCGAGAAGAACAAACAAATCTGTCTTGTAGGAAATGCAGCCAAAATCCTCCTTAGAAGTGAGGATGGCTTATTTTGGACAAGCTGTCAGGAGGGATCAATCCCTGGAGAAGAACACCATGCTTAGTAGAGGGTCAGCGATAAAGAGGAAGACCCTTAATGAGATGGACTGACGCAGTGGCTCCAACAATGGGCTCAAACATATCTACTATTGTGCAGATGGTGCAGGACTGGGCTGTGTTTCATTCTGTTATACATGGGGTTGCTATGAGTTGGAGCTAACTCGACGGCACCTGACAACAACATATAAAAAAAGAAGTTAAAGTGTTTATAGAAAAAATAGGGTGCTGAAAACTCTTTTATGCCTCCTGAGGCATGGACCTAAATATTTATCAGAGATAGTTATGTAACTTATAAATGGTTAAAAACTATATATATATGTACATGGATAGGTGTGTGCTCTTCAGTGAGAAAGAGAAGGAAATGCAAACTAATGTATTTTGAGAAGGCAGTGAGTGCCAGGCACTGGGCGTATGGAAAGGGTTAAGCACTGGGAATACAGAAAGCTATACGATATGGTCCCTGCTCCTCTAAGAAATTTACCCTGTTTGGGGGAGGAAAAACTCTGCTACAACATCTGCTTCTCTAGGCAGATTAATGCATGTGTGATCGGTAAATAGAGGAATGAAGTCAGATTAAAAGGGAGGTTGTCTGATTTACAGGTGATTTCCTTAGCCATTGCTGTATACAAGGTGTGCTAACACACCTGCACTCAGTCAGCCCTGGAGGACTCCAGCAGTGTTCACCATGTCCATTGACCCCATCTTCCTCTTGGCTGTTGGACCACATGCTTTTCTTGGAAGTGCTTACTGGTGGTTCTTTCCATAATTGTGCATTCTGTCCTTTCCTCCATTTCTCAGAAGCTTCAGTCCTTCCTCATACCTCTTTCCGTTAAGGTACTTTTTCGTATTTTTTAGAGGCTAAGTCCTACATTTATAGTCCTATTTATTAGGAATTTAACACATCTTTTAAACGGTGCTAGTGTTTTTACAGGTTGTTATTGTTTTTGTGGGTGTTCTGCTCACAAAGTTTTGTGGGTTTTAGGTAGCCCGCTCGGTCCTATTTTTCTCATAAGTTTTGTTAGTTTTAGTGCATGTTTCATAGAATGGAAGGTTTTCCAGGAATGCAGATCCCACTGGATAGCAGAACTGCCTATGTATGTAAAATCATAATACCAAGTATAATGGAAGGAAGGTTACTAGAGAATGTTACAAAAAACAGACTTCTAAGCATAAAAAAAAAAAAAAAAAAGTGGTTAGCTAGCTAATGCCAAACTGAAGATATCTCAGGATATTTGGGAGAAGATTTAAAATCAAATACAAATAGCATGTTACTAGATGGTATGAAGTAGTGTACCGTACTGGTTAAGAATGGGATACATGAGTTATATATATACACATGTATATACATACGTGTGTGTGTATCTTAGATATCCATGATGTAACTTCTTTTTAAATGTGACTTTATAATAATAGTAACTGAATGTCAAAGTGGCATATGCCATTTTAGTGGAATGAGATGAGCTGGATTAGAAAATTTTCAGTGGATGCGGAGTACTGAGATTTTTACTATATAGTATATTTTGTACAAAAAGAATATTCCACATGTTCAACAACAAAGAAAATGAGTCAGAGAACTTAGTTGTTTCAACAGTCAATGCACAATTCTGTTGCTCTCCCTCAATGAAAAATTAAATTTCATCAATGTTGCTTTAAACATCTCCTACTTCAATTTTGATGCTTATTTGTAATAAATCTATAATTATAAGTGAATATCATAAAAGAAAATTTAATGATCAGAAAACAAATGTCACAACAAATTACTATATTTTATTTTTAGATAGATCCTTCACCTCTAACATGTCATAATTAAAAACATTTCTTTCTATTCTTTGCCCTTACAAATTCCTCAGTGACTTCATCACAATTAAGCTGCTGAACAACATCTTCTTCCATATATAATAAGGATAATGAATCAAGTCTTTTTTGAATCACTGTTGTACACTAAGGGTTTCTGAGTCTCTTTAGGGATAAAAAAGAGAAGGTGAAAACATCGTCAACAAAATGCAAACAGTAGAGTTAGGAATCATTAAAATGAGGAATATGAGTACAGCAATTTCAACTTTGGGAAATTTGCGTCGTATTTTATCTTCTGTTACAGAATCATGCATGCTTACATGAGTAAAATCTATCTTTCCTGAATCCGTAAACTTAGTTCTCATGTAAGAATGAAACTGTTGCACTTCTCCATATAGGTTTGTATTTAAGTCATCTGAATAAACCTGCACTATTCTTCATCAGGTATATCCACATTAAGAAGGAAAACATATTTGAAAGAACTTCATACACTTTTGCCCTTCTTTTCATGCAAGATTCAAGTGTGTCGATGATGATGTATGTGGTTACATGAAATTGATCTCTGGCACTCAGTGATACTTCTGGAGCACTTTCGTCATTTACTTGTTTCTTTCTCATGCTCCTGTGACAGCAGACTGCTTGATAATCAGTATTTGGCAGTATTTATTTTGTTTTGTTTTCAAAAATCTTCTCTTAAATTATGTAAATACCCTGTTAATGACTGGTTGAGATCTGTGCATGTCTTTAAATTTCCTTCTGAATCTCGAAGAGCTTGACTCGTCTGATGAAAATGCTAGAATATACTTCTCCACATAACCCATACAAATACATACCCTAGTCTTTGCATTTTGTTAGCGATGTTTTCACCTCCTCTTCTGGTATCTCCTTTTTGTGTCTGGTCTTCAGCAATATATTCTAAGGCATCGAGAATCTGAGTGTACTGTTCCAGGACTGCACTCATTGCTACAGTATGTGCTTCCCAACATGTATCAGAAAGAGATTTTCATGTTCGATCAATGCCTAAATATATTTTAAGAACTGCCCATTGGTGAGTAGAGGTGGCGAAAAATGCGTAGAGTAACTGTAGAGTAGAAAAAAACATCAACTGCTTCTGGACAACAATCTACTGTGCTACCTCCTGTAAGATTAAGTAAACCCACAGTACATGGTATGAACATGGCATATTCATTACATTCTAAAATTTTCTTTTGTAAGCCTTTATAATTCCCTGACATACTGGTAGCACTGTCATAGGACTGGCCTTGGCACTTTGAAAAATCAATTTTGCAAACTTCACATAAACAGTGATGTACTTGATTTGCAATTTCTTCACCTGTATGAATTTTTAAGTTAGTAAATGTGATAAATCGCTTGATAGGTTTTCCATCTGTTGGAGATATGTGTCTTAAAACAATACTTAATTGATCTGTATGAGAAATACCAGGAGTGGAATCTACAGACAGGCTGAAACACTGAGAGCTATACTTATTTCACTGAAAATAGTTGATCAAATTTTATCACTTATTAAGTTTATGAATTCTTCACCTGTTGTTTTAGACATATATGATGGGTTGCCCTTTCCTGTATTACTATATTTTGAGATGTGACCTGCTAAAAATAGATCAAACTGAGCAACAAGTTCAAGTAAACTCCCCAAATTTCCATTTTTTGGGGACGCAAACACTCTTCTTTTTACACCTTCATTTCCTCATTTGCCAAACGGTAATATTAATAATGTTCTGTCAGTGGAGGCTTGCATGTTGCTATTTTGCTGAACAGGTTTTGGTGGAGCATCCAGAATAAGGAGGACTAGAAAGAAAGGCTTGGCAACTGACTTGCGAAAATCAGCCAGTGAAAACCCTATGGATCACAAGGATTCCATCAGCAACCTATCAAGGGAATGGCACAGGACTGGGCAACGTTCTGCTGTGAATAGAGTCACCATGAGTTGGACAACTCTACAGCTCCTAACAACAATGTAATGTGCCTAACACATTGCCTGACATTCATTCAATAAGCATTAATTAAGGATCTAGGAGCCAGACACAATTTTAGAGTCTGAGGATAAAGTTATGAACAAAATAAAACGTAAGTCTTCAATTAAAAAAATTTAGCTGCTATGAAGGTGTTTCTCATATTTGAGACCACAGTTTTTACTTATGTTGGCTGCATATTTCTGGAAACAGAATCTCTTCAATAAGGAATAACAACGAGCAAATTCTGTCGTTAGGATGTTATCTATTCTTTACCGCTTTGCTGGAACCCACTACTGAAGGGAAACGAAGACAAAGGCAACAGAGGTGATTTATTTCTAGACCGTGTTGCTGCGTGGACATTGAATTACAGTATGTGTGATGTCCTTGGCAGGGCTGTCCTGACCCTAAGAAGCCACGTGTCTCCTAAGATGCACTCTCAATGCAATTCTCAAGGTGCTTCCAAATGAACCACGAAGAAAACTAACATGGATCCATTAAAAAAAGAAAAAAAACCTCCAACTTCTTATCACGTGCAGCGGGGAAGCGGGGTAGAGGCCAAGGGCTATGAACGTGCCAAGTTCCAGGCTATCCTGTGAGCTAAGCCACTGGGAATTGCGAGGCTGCTTCTGCCTGCTTGCTACGGACATGCACACTCCATGAAATTCACATCCCAAGATTCAGACTGCAGAAGCCGGACACGGGGTGGGAGGGGGGGCTGCCAGGCGTCCAGAGACTCTCTGCGTCGCCTTGGATGTTTGGGTATTTGAGCTCGGGATCCTCGCTGGCTGCCGAGAAGCTGGCGCCGGGCACTGGACTTGCAGCCAACAACAGCAAATGGTGGCGGTGAGGAGGAAGCCTGCGGTGCTGCAGCCCCCTCTAGGGTAACATTTAGGAGCTCAAGAAGAAAGTAAATGCAAGAAGGCAGTGTGGAAGGGATAAGCTTGAAACCCGAGCAAGGGGATGGGGTCGGGACAGAGGAGGAGGAAGTCAGCCAGGGTTCTAAAACCCTGCCTTCTGGTCCCGCTGACACCAAAACAAAAACATCCCACGCCACCTGAGGGGCTGCGAGGCCGAGGTCGAATTCAGCTGTTCATGGGGGTGTGGGGTAGCCGACCGCTGACCGGGCAGTGTTGAGTTCCTTGCAAAGAATCAAAAGGCTAGCTCCTACCTGGTGTGTCTTTTTCAGAGAGGGGCTCTGTTTTCATCACGAGTGATTTTTCAAAAATAAGTTCAGGGTAATAGTCTCTTCCTTCCTCCATTTCTCCTATCCTTCACATCCTAATTCTCTCCTCTTTCTCCTCCCTTGATTAAGAGCAGAAATGGGCAATGAATGTTTTTCTGTTACACAATGCATTCTGCTTGATGTTACCCAGTCTAATATGTGGAATAAACAAAGCACAGCATACCTCACCAGTCACTAGGAGGCAAAGAGTCCACGCTGCCCCTCACTGATTTGAGGTGACCTTACTCCTGTCCTTCCCATCCTGGGTGAAACAAGGAATAGCAAGCAGGGGTGCAGAAGCACCTGGGTAATGGCGTCTGGTCGTGGCACTGGGCACATTTAGGTGTTAACAGCTGGGTGCATAAGTCATGTTCAATAAGGATTTAGTGGCAACATTCAGTCTCAGATCAGCCCAGCTAGCAGGCGGCAGCTGTCTTCTTGCCAACACTGTGCAGCTAAGAAGGCCATGTGATCTCCTCAGATTAATATGGGTATTTAATGAAATGCTTTGCTTATCACTCTTCGGGATCAAGGGCTTTGTGTCTGATTGAGAAGAAATTACCTGCAAATGTAATGTGGTCTAGTGGTGTGAGCCGACTTCCTCAACTCTCAGAGTTGTTTTTATAAAACAGACACTGGAGAGCTAGTTAGCTAGGAACAAGTCTTCAGGGAGAATTCAAAAAGGGAGGGAGAGGGCAAGGAGGGCAAGGGGTCAGGTCAGGAAAGGACAAGTGTGACATCCTAGAGGTTTTAGACCTGACCCTGTAGCAGTGAGAAGGCAGTTAAGGGTTTTAAGCATTGTTCAAAACAGACAGAATAATAGATTGCAGGCTGTCACGACTGGAAGATGGGGTCTCCTCAGGAGAAACTGGAGGAAGAAATGACAAGGGTCAGAATTGAAGTTAGCAGCAGAGGAAATAGAGAGCAGGGGCTGCTACTATTCAGAGAGATGGGAGATCAAGTTAAGAAGCAGGTTTGCAAGGGGTTGGGGTGGAGGTAGTGATGTGCAATTGTGAGGTCCCCATAATTACCAGTGTCTCTCAACAGGAATCCCTCTCAGCCACAAGGAACTGCCTAGCCCAAGATTACAATCTCTTCCTAGAGGGTGGCCCGCTTCCAATGACTGGCTGATGTGGGGATACAAAGGTCTAGCCCCTTGGCTTCAATTTGGGATAACTCTGAAGGGCAATTTCAGCTCTACAGCTTCCCGTAGGAAGGGCTGCAGCCTCATCACAGGCAACTTTCCCCTCTGCTCGGTCCTGCCATCTTCACTTTTTCATAGGTCTGGGCACTGGGTTCTGGGTATCTCCCAAGGTGCTTCCCAGCAAAACTTCTGCAGACAACTCTCCATCTCAGAGTCTGTTTCCAGGGAACACTGTATAAGACAGTGTGGTTAGGGGAAGAGGATTCCATGAGGATGGCTGAGAAGAGAGAAAATATCCATAAATGAATACTTACTGCCACAGTCTATTGTAATATTTCTTACATATGACAAGATTAAATGAGATATAAATTCCACAAGGACAGAGGACATATGTTTTCATCTTTTTATTTCCTGAAGTACCTGGTACAAGTCCTTGTATGTAATACCCAGTGCCGTTGAGTCGATTCCGACTCATAGCGACCCTATAGGACGGGGTAGAACTGCCCCACAGAGTTTCCAAGGAGCGCCTGGCGGATTTGAACTGCCAACCCTTTGGTTAGCAGCCATAGCACTTAACCACTATGCCACCAGGGTTTTGTATATAATATATATTATTTGTATATAATAGATACTCAATATGCCTTAGTTGAATGAGCATGTTACGTTGTTGTTGTCAGGTGCTGTCGAGTCAGTTACAATTCATAGTTACCCTGTGTACAACGGAACGAAACACTGCCTGGTCCTGTGCTATCCTCTCAATTGTTGTTATGCTTGAGCCTATTGTTGCAGCCATTGTGTCAGTCCATCTATTTGAAGGTCTTCCATTCCACTTTTTCACTTTACGATACATGATGACCTTCTCCAGGGACTGGTCCCTCCTGATAACATGTCCAAAGTACATGAGACGAAGTCTCGCCATGCTTGCTTCTAAAGAGCATTCTGGCTGTACTTCTTCCAAGACAGATTTGTTCATTCTTTGGCAGTCCACGGTATATTCAATATTCTTTGCCAACATCATAATTCAAAAGCATCAATTCTTCTTTGTTCTTCCTTATTCATTGCCCAGCATTCACATGGATATGAGGTGACTGAAAATACCATGGCTTGGGTCAGGCACACCTTAGTCTTCAGGGTGACATCTTTGCCTTTTAACACTTTGAAGAGGTTTTTTGAAGCAGATTTGACCAATGTGATGCATCGTTTGATTTTTTGACTGCTGCCTCCATGGGTGTTGATTGTAGATCCAAGTAAAATGAAATCCTCGACAACTTCCATATTTTCTCCATTTATCATGAGGTTGCTTATAAGTCTAGTTGTGAGGATTTTTGTTTTCTTTATATTGAGGTGTAATCTATACTGAAGGCTGTAGTCTTTGAACTTCATCAGTAAATGCTTCAAGTTCTCTTCACTTTCAGCAAGCAAGGTTGTCATCTGTATAACGCAGGTTGTTAATGCATCTTCCTCCAATCCTGATGCCCCGTTCTTCATATAGTCCAGTTTCTTGGATTTTTTGCTCAGCATACAGATTGCATAAGTATGGGGAAAGGATACAACCCTGATATACACCTTTCCTGATTGTAAATAACGCAGTATCCTCTTATTCTGTTCAAAGCACTGCCTCTGGGTCTATGGACAGGTTCCTCATGAGCACAATTAAGTGTTCTAGAATTCCCATTCTTCACAATGTTATCCATAATTTGTTATGCTCCACACAGTCAGATGCCTTTGCAGAGTCAATAAAACACAGGTAAACATCCTTCTGTCATTCTCTGCTTTCAACCAGGATCCAGCTGACATCAGCAATGATATCCGTGGTTCCATGTCCTCTTCTAAACCTGGCTTGAATTTCTGGTAGTCTTCTGTTCATATACTGCTGCAGCTGCTTTTGAATGATCTTCAGCAAAATTTTACTTGCATGTGGTATTAATGATATTGTTTGATAATTTCCATATTCGGTTGGATCACTTTTCTTTGGAATGAGCGTAGACTTTTTTTTTAACCCCACTTGTAAAGAATCACTGGACTACACAATCATGGACCTGATCTGTGATAATGTAGTCTAGTCTATTGGGAACTGCTGCATCATGACATCTGAACCCCTGCTTTACTCTTTCATGCATTCATACACGCTGAAACATGTAACCAGTGTCTATCATGTACCAGAAGTTTTGCCAGGTAATAGGGATACAGTGGTGAGGCAAACCAGACATGGCCCTGCCTTCATGCAGATCCCAGTCTAAAAGTGGCCCCAGATATTAGTCAAAGTATCATGCAATTACATGAAAAAATTTCAGATGTGGTAATTGTCACGAAGGTGAGACACACAGAGTAGAATAACAAATGGCATGCTGACAACAAGTGGGGCATGGTACAAGATAATATGGGAGAGGGAGGCAAGGGCCAGACCATCAGGGCCAGTGGGCCATGCTAATAACAACTACTGACTTTGTCTTAAAGAGCAAGGGGAGATCATTTAAATATTCAAATCAGGGTGGGAGTGTCATTAGCCAACTGTGTTTCTAAGATGGAGAATGGATTGGAGACTAGACCCTTCAAGAGAATTTATGACCACCCACCCTATCTACAAGAAGTGCCCAGGTACTCCTTTACACCACCCCATTTGATTTCCTTCAAAATCTTTATCACTAATGAGCATTTTGTTTTCTTTTTCTTGTTAAAATTTTCTGTTCTAGGAATAATATCCTGTCTTCTTTACCAGCTTATCATGACCTGCTTGTTCTTCCATGAAAATGACTTATATGACCTTGCCTGAAGTTTTTATGACACTGAATTATTTTAAACAAGAGACTTTTGGAAACCCCCAGAGCCTTTTAATAGCTCTGTCTTGATGGAACCAAGAGTGGGTCTAAATATAAACGTGTATCACTCCTATGCTGGGTCTTTTCTGAGATGCTGAAGCTATGATCTACCAACTACGTTTCCTGAGTTGGAAAAGTTATATAAAGTTTCAGGGCTTTCTTGCCAGACAACTTATTATCATAACCCACCTGTGTGAAACACTAAAATTTATAGTTCCTAACAGCTCCTTGGATTGGTAGAAAGATAAAAGAATTGCAATTAACATTCCCCTCAACAGCAAAGCATTATGTGACGAATTCTATGCTGAATCCAGCTGAAATACCATGTTCTGCATGTCAGCATACATACACATTAAGGACCCAGTCTTCAGAATTTTATGAGTCATTTTGCTGAAACTCGTGGAACTATTTGAAAGTCCTCCTAGTCTACTGTTACGTGTGTAGTTTAGATTCTAGCCAGTATTTAGGCTTAATTAGCTTTCTGTGAATAAACTGGGTTCTCTGCTCAGATCTCTGGGATTGATATAAAACTGGTTATAAAATTATGCTCCCTTTTCAAATTGTGCCTTTAATCTGACCTTTCTGAATAGTTGCCCCGTTTGCTCTGAGGTGTATCACCATCTTCACACCCATCCAGATCGGGTCTATGAAAGCGGCTTGGCTTCCCCAAATTTCACTGTTAGAAAAGCTCAAATTTTTTAAAACTGGCGGTATTGAGTGAAATCAATGCATTGCAGTCCCTGAGAAATTCTAACAATTTATGTTATGGGCCGTAAGTGAAATTTTCCATTCCATGGTAGCGGGAATAAGGAATAGTTCTCTTACGTTTCTCTTTATAAAGGTATTTGTCCTTTTAGGAGCAATAAATACAAACATTGATACCATTTTGAGCATTATGGGCTTTCGACAGAGTCTATATTAAGAATCAATTTATGACCATTAAAATGTTCACAACCTTTGAGTGATAAAGTCACACAAAGGAAGTCTGTCTTTCTATCTGTCTGCCTGCCTGCCTGTCTGTTTACCTATTTATTTTTATTGTAGTCACCATGGTAAGGGTCTATGAGGGCCTAACCATGTCCATTCAACTATTCTAATGTGCATCTATTGTGCTTTTCACCTCTTTTTAAAACAAACAGGAGGTTTTGTTGTCTAAACATAATCTAGCTAAAATGATTTTTAAAGATTTAAAGTAGTGCATGCATCCACAATAGATAAGAAATACGTGAATATTTTCATTCCAATCTTGTTGTCTATTAAACAATGTTGCATGTTTTGAGCAAATGCAAACAAAAACCTCCACGAATTTTCCAGTAGTTTTCAACAGCAAATCTGAAACTGGAAATGGAGAAGTTAGGGACACATGCTGCTATGTGAAGACACCAGAAACCCACAACTAAGGTACTATCATTAGTTTTAATGTATAGAAGAACCATGAAAATGCTGCAAAGGATGAGCTCTACAACAAATGGGAAAGAAGGCACTATTTCTCCTATTGCTTCAGCAATCTCCTACACACATTGTCGGCCCCACCAACCATTTATTATAAAGACAGTGAAATCAGCAGATGACTTATGAGAAGAAAGGCTTCAGAATTAGAATTCCACCTGAGGATAAAGTAACAGCTAGCTCCAGACTCAGAATCATTGTATCTGTGAGGGTCCTTAGTGCACATGTAGAAAAATAAAAGTGACAACTGCTTGCATTCAGCATGGCTTCATTAAAAAGTCATATTAAACTCATCTTATTTCCTTCACATAAGCAGCACTAGACTAGCTGGTCAGAGGAATAACATAAACTCAGAAATGATCCCTAATGTTTACATAGTTGTTACTGCTACTTGCTGTCAAGTTGGCTCAGATTCATGGCAACCTTATGGTATAACAGAACAAATGTTGCCCAGTCCTGCTCCACCTTCACAATTGTTAATGCCTTTGACTTCATTGTCACGGCTATTGTGTCAATCCATTTTATTGAGGTTTTCCCTTGCTTTCATTGGGCTTCCACTTTACCAAACATGATGTCTTTTTCTAACGATTGGTCTTTCCTGATGATGTGTCCAAAGTAAGTCTCACCATGCTTTCTTCTAAGGAAATATCTGGTTGAATTTCTTCTAAGATTGATTTTGTATAATCGTGAGTTAGCAATTCGTATCTTAACTGCTTTACTTTCAGCCAAGACCCATCTGACAGCAGCAATGATATCCCTCATTCCACGCCAATTCTGACTCTGGCTTGAATTTCCAGCAGTTCCCTGTCTATGTACTATTGCAACTACAACACTGCTGTAACAAATTTTATTTACGTGTGACATTAATGCTATTTTTGATAATTTCCACATTCTGCTGGATCACCTTTCTTTGGAATGGGCAGAAATATGGATATCTTCCTGTCAGTTGACCAGGTAGCTGTCTTCCAAATTTCTCGGCATTGACAAGTAAGCACACCCAGGGCTGCATTTGTTTGTTGAAACATCTCAATTGGTATTCCATCAGTTCCTGGAGCCTTGTATTTCACCAATGCCTTCAGGGAAGCTTGAATTTCTTTCTTCAATACCATTGGTTCTTGATCATATTCTACCTCCTGAAATGGTTTGATGTTGACCAATTCACTTTGGTACAATGACTTTGTACATTCCTTCTATCTTCTTCTGATGCTTCCTGTGTCATTCAATATTTTGCCCGTAGAATCCTTCAGTATTGTAACTCAGGCTTGACTTTTTTCTTCAGTTTTTTTGGCTTCAGAAATGCTGAACATGTTCTTCCCTTTTGGTTTTCTAACTCCAGGTCTTTGCACATTTCATTATAATACTTTGTCTTCTCAAACCACCCTTTGAAGTCTTCTCTATAGCTCTTCTATGTGACCATTTCTTCCTTTCACTTCAGCTACTCTACATTCAACAGCAAGTTTCAGAATCTCTTCTGACATCCATTTTGGTCTTGTCTTTCTTTCCTGTCTTTTTATGACCTTTTGCTTTCTTCATGTATGATGTCCTTGATGTCATTCCACAACTATCTGCTCTTTGGTCATTAATGTTGAATGCATTGTATCTTTTTTGAGAGGGTCTCTAAATTTAGGTGGGATATACCTGGTGGTGTAGTGGCTAAGTGCTGCGGTTGCTAACCAAAAGGTCGGCAGTTTGAATCCGCCAGGCGCTCCTTGGAAACTCTATGGGGCAGTTCTACTCTGTCCTATAGGGTCACTATGAGTTGGAATTGACTCGACAGCAGTGGGTTTGGTTTGGTTTTGGTTTTATACTCAAGGTTGTATTTTGGCTCTCGTGGGCTTGTTTTAATTTTCTTCAGCTTCAACTTGAACTTGCATATGAGCAACTGATGGTCTGTTCCACACTCAGCCCCTGGCCTTGTTCTGACTGATGATATTGAGATTCTCCATTGTCTCCTTCCACAGGTGTAGTCTATTTGATTCCTGTGTATTCTATCCAGAGAGGTCCACATGCATGGTAGTTGTTTACATTGTTGAAAAAAACTATTTGTAATGAATTACGTTGTTGGTCTTGCAAAATTCTATCATGTAACCTGATGTCATTTCTATCACCAAGGCCATATTTCCAACTACTGATCCTTCTTTGTTTCCAACCACCAATGATTATCGATATACCTTGATTGTGTGTTTGATCAATTTCAGACTGCAGAAGTTGGTAAAAATCTTCAATTTCTTCATCTTTGGCCTTAGTGGTTGGTGCATAAATTTGAATAATAATCATACTAACTGGTCTTCCTTGTAGGCACATGGATATTATCCTATCACTGATAGCACTGTACTTCAGGAGAGATCTTGAAATGTTGTTTTTGACAGTGAATGCAATGCCACTCCTCTCCAATTTGTCATTCCCAGCTATCTTAGGCTGGGTTCTCTAGAGAAGCAAAACCAATAAAGTATATAAATATATAGAGATTTATATCAAGGAAATGGCTCAGGAGATTGTAGAGGCTATAACGTCCCAAGTCCATAGATCAAGATAAAGACTTCTCCTGATTCACGTAGCCACAGGGGCTGGCAAACCTAAGATTGGCAGGTTGGAGAGCAGGGATCTTGCTCACAGGCTGTGAAGACCAACAAATCCCAACATTGGCAGGTAAGCTGCCAGCTCAAGTCCCAAGAACCAGAGGTCAGATGAACACGAGCCAGCTGTAGTATTCAGTGCAGGCAAAAGCCAGAACGTCTGCTTAGGTTCGGATGTAGCCCACATGCCGAAAGAAACTCTCTTTCAACTGATTGGCTACTCACAGCAGTTTCCTCATGGGCGTGATCTCATATAAACACTGAGAATCACAGGCCAGCCAAGTTGACACACAATCTTAACCATCACACTGGCATAGTAGGCCATATATATGATTGTCCAATTCAAAATGGCTAATACCAGTCCATCTCAGCTCACTAATACTTAGGATATCGATCTTTATACATTCCATTTCATTTGTGATGACTTCCAATTTTCCTAGATGCATACTTTGTACTTTCATGTTCTGGTTATTAATGGATGTGTGTATGCATCTGTTTCTTCTCATTTTGAGGCATGCCACATCAGCAGATGAAGGTCCCGAAAGCTTTACTCCATCCACATCATTAAGGCTGACTCTCCTTTGAGAAAGTAGCTCTTCCCTAGTAGTATTTTGAGTGCCTTTGAATTTGAGGAGCTCATCGTCTGGCACTATATCAGACCAATGTTCCGCTGCTATTTAAAAGGTTTCCACTGGCCCGCTTTTTCAGAAGTAGACTGCCAGGTCCTTTTTCCTTAGTCTAGAAGCTCTTCTGAAACCTGTTCATCATAGGTGACCCTTCTGATACTTGAAATACCAGTGGCATAGATTCCAGCATCATAGCAACACATAAGCCACCACAGTACCACAAACTGACAGACAAGTGAATCCCAGAAAGATGTTTACCTGTGTTTTATTGACTATGGAAAGGCATTCAACTGTGTGGATCATAACAAATTATGGATAACATTGCAAAGAGTGGGAATTCCAGAACACTTAATTGTGCTCACATGGAACCTGTACGCGGACCAAGGGGCAGTCATTAGAACAGAACAAGGGGACACTGCATGATTTAAAATCTGGAAAGGAGTGCATCAGGGTTGTATCCTTTAACCATACTTACTCAATCTGAATACTGAGCAAATAATCTGAGAAGCTGAAATATACGAAGAAGAACACAGTATCAGGACCAGAGGAATACTCGTTGACAACCTGAGATGCAGATGACACAACCTTCCCTGTGGAAAGTGAAGAGCACCTGAAGCACTTACTGATGAAGATCAAAGACCACAGCCTTCAGTATGGACTACCCCTCAACATAAAGAAAACAAAACTCTTCACAACTGGACCAATAAGCAACATCATGATAAATGGAGAAAAGATTGATGCTGTCAAGGATATCATTTTACTTGGATCCACAACCAACACTCATAGAAGCAGCAGTCAAGAAATCAAACAATATTTTGCATTGGGGAAATCTGCTGCAAAAGACCTCTTTAAAGTGTTAAAAGCAAAGATGTCACTTTGAGGGCTAAGGTGTGCCTGACCTGAGCCATGGTATTTTCAATTGCCTCATGTTGGTATATGCATGTGAAAGAGGGACAGTGAATGAGGAAGACCAAAGAAGAACTGATGCCTTTGAATTACATCGAATATACCATGGACTGCCAGAAGAATGAACAACACTGACTCGCAAGAAGTACAACCAGAATGCTCCTTAAAAGCAAGGATGGCGAGACTTTGTCTCATGTACTTTCAGCATGTTATCAGAACAGATCAGTTCCTGAGAAGGACATCATGCTTGGTAAAGCAGAGGGTCAGTGAAAAAGAGGAAGACCTTCAATGAGATGGTCTGACACAGTGGCTGCAACAATGGACTCAAACAGAGCAATGACTGTGAGGACGGTGCAGGACCAGCAGTGTTTTGTTCTGTTGTTCACAGAGTCACTATGAGTTTGAACTGACTCAAAACACCTAAGAACAATAACAATGATTTATATCTATCTTCATGTATATTTTCACATTTGGTCCTTTCAACAGTAATATGGGTATCAGGGAAGATAATAATAATTCCCATTTTTTAAAAAAGTAGAAACTCAGACTGTAAAAGAGGTTATCTGGGACCTCAAAGCAATCATGTAATAGAATCTGGGTCTGTTGAGTCAATCTAGTGCTCATTTCCCCTATATTACTCTGTTAGACTTGTAATTTTTGGTGCTCTATCCACAGGCAAGATAGAAAAATGTGAGCTGCATAAGAGTCTATTTGAAGCATATACAGATTCCTAAAAACACGTACATTCAATTCAACAAGTATTTATTGTGCACTATTATGTGCGGAAACTCTATGGGGCAGTTCTACTCTGTCCTATAGGGTCGCTATGAGTCGGAATTGACTCGAGGGCACTGGGTTACTGGATTATGTGGTGGGCTATTTTCTACATTGAGAAAAACTAACAAATCAATGCCAATCTACATGGAGATGCAAAAGATTCAATACTTGGTCTGTCTTCAGAATTTTTATTCCTGATTTGATTAAAGACATAGAAGATATTTTTTATGCAATCTGTGCTTAGCACCCAGCTGAGATAAATGTCTAAAAAAATCTTGACCAACTAGAACAAGAGAAAGGTTAATTTGATGGCCTTTTAAAAGAAGTATAAGTTAGAATCTGAATTTAGAATTAAAAAAAAAAAAATCTATCATCCAATATGGGAATAGGGGAGAAACCAGTGTTTTACCATGTTCCCGTGAAAGCACGGTGAATTCCCTTTCTATAAACTCAGTAAGAGGCAGCAGTGTCATATGGCTGGTGGGAATACATTTTTATGCTATGTGAATTAAAAAAAAAAAAAGGGTTGTGTGAAGAATAGTTCTGCTGTATCTGTACTGGTTAGATCACATCTAGCTACTAAGTTCATTTCTTGGTATCACATTTTTAGGAGGATATTCATAATCTGTTACTCATTCAGGTGGGTAAGGGTTGGTCACAGAAAGAAACTTTGGAGGAACTGAGTGAGAAAAGACTTTAGGGCAGGTGAGAGATTTTCTTCCTCAAGGTGGAAGAAGGTGAAGACTTATTTTTTAGCAGAAATTGTACCAAATGTGTGAAAATTTAAGAAAGGCATATTTGAGCTCTGTATTAGGGAGGAAGTTTCAACATATGGAGGTGTCATTAGCAGGTGGGTTGTCTCAAAAAGTGGTGTGTCTCCCATCCCTGGAAATGTTCAGGCAAAGGCTGGCTGACCATCTGTGAAGGAATGTGGCAGAGAGGATTCCGGCTTTGAGTGAGAGTTTGGGCATAGACCTGTAATGTTGCTTCCAATTCTAAGATCTGGAGATTTTAGAACAGTGTCCTATACACAAATTCTCATCCCCAGTGCATTTTTTTCCAAATCTCAAGAATCTAGGCCTTTAAACATCTCAGAAGATGTTCATAATGGTCTCTGAATGGATATGTACAAGCTTAATCCAAAAGAGACTTGTGAATAATGAGCCACAATGATATACTTCTAGCTTCTTCCAGCAATGGGATATTTTATGAGATTTGCCTCTGACAGTGCCAGGCTCTTGAAAGTCAACATTTGGGGTGTTTTTGAATCCGAGCTGGTCTCCATGGTCTGCCTTGACTGAAATCTACTTCTCTGATATTTTCCAATAGGTGGCCAGGGGCTGGTGACATAGGCGTGGCACCTGTGCACACCTAGTAGAGTACATGTTACAATTGCTCCACATCTCTGGCTCACATGGTCTGTCTGGCATTCAATGATTAGTGCTACACCTAGACAATTTGGCACCATTTTCCCTGTGGGGATCTAATGCAAATGTCACATGACCCATTCAGCCTACTGTTTTAGATCTGTATAGATAACTCATGGCTAAATTCCTATAGAGTGAATTCTTTCCATTCTGAGTGCCTGCCCCCATGACCCCCACCCCTCCGCCAAAACAACTAAAAGCACTTCCAAGCATTGGCTAGTGGTACAAGTGGCCTCCACTTCTTGTTCCTCTTAGTCAATTTCATTCAACAAACACTTATCCCTTTGAGATACACTATTTTCATTCCAGCTTGAGGGGTGTGCACTTGCTCCAAGTGGTTTGTTCAGGACTCAGAGCAGCTGAAAGGAAGGGTTGGCCTTGTGTCAGGTTGTCCCTGGTTTGGAGGAATTCACAGAAATTTAGTTCTGTGATGCTTGAGGGTCAGGGAAAAAGTAGAAGTCAGGATGGCATGCCACACCAGGAGTCACATGTACAAAATAAGCCTGCTTTAGTTTTCTACCCACAGCCAGGAAAACAGTCAAGGTCTGTACCAACACACACTTGGAGAAAGGTTAGAACCAGATCTGTTCCAAGTCCAGAAGTTATTGAGACATTCCTCTGGATTGGCAACTTCTAACATAAGCAATGCCAACCAAAAAACCAAACCTGTTGCAGTCAAGTTGATCCTAACTCATACCAACCCTATACAAGCAATGCAAAGAGTATGAAATGGTGAACCTGGTATCAGAAGGGACACTCAAGCAAACATACCCTACAAAGCCATTGGGGTTGAAAAAAGATAAAGTCTTGAAATAATACATGCTTATTGTACTTTAAAATCATGCTGTTCAAAGTGTGGTCTTCAGATCAGCAGCAGCGCCACATCACCTGGAGCCTGTTAAAAATGTAGAGTTCCAGGCCCTATCCCAGACCTTCTGATTCAGCATGTGCAGTGTAGCCAGATGCCCAGGTGATTCCCATGTAGAGAAAATTTTAAGGAGCTCTGCTTCAAAATCAGGGCTTCACACAGGTTCATTCTAAAAAGTTCCCAGGAAGTTATACCTAAGACTCACCTGTGCATCTTGTTCAACTGTATATTCTGATTCAGTACATCTGGGGTGGAGATGCAAATTCTCAGCAGGGTTTAAAACCGGAACAAACAATTAGAAGCCCTGTTTAAAACTCACCCTCTTACCGTCAGATCAACAGAGAGTTAAAAACGAGAAAAAAGCCATATTCAATGGAAAAACATAGTGTTTTAAAAACAGAAACAAAACTTTTAGGATTCCCCCCTCTCCCCCACGTAAGGGGAATGATGAATTAGTAAGAGAATTACTTATGCCTAATGAATAAAATTAATGATGTCCTGCATATTAAATTAGCGTTAATCTTTTTTCCAGGGTAGAGGGAACCTTGAAACTACTGTTCTGGGTGATTTAGTTTTAATTTAATTAGTGACTAGAGAGGGAACAGAGTCAATGTTTCAGCTTAATTTAAAAACACTCCTTTTTTTAACCTCTTAAATCTTCTGCTGACATACTAGCACACTTAAAAAACATCAGGATCCCAACACTAAACAGAAACCTGGATCATTGTTGAGGGTATGTCACACGACGCTACTTTTTCTTTTCTTTTTAACTACACAAAGCTCTTTTGCAATCACAGTAAGATTTTGCAAAAGTATGGGGTGAGAGCTATAAAAGTTATGAAGTCATATTCAGACTGACTAAGAGGTTATGATTTCCAAGGAGAAAGAGTAATGTTTCCAAAAATAGTGCAGCTGATCTAGCAGCAAAGAATATGTCATTATGAAATGCCAAATTTAAAGATGCAAATACACATATAGGTGTGTGTATGTATTTTTATATATATACATAAACTCTAAAATCATTACGAACTAATAAAAATTGCAACTAGTGCTGGGGTTTGCAAAAATGCTATAATTCAGACACACACCATTAAAAAAACTCATTGATAAATCATTGAAACTTATAGCTGATTTTGATTTATTTGTATGCCGACTAGTCGTGACTCCAGGGAGATGTTTCTAAACTGCCAAGTGCAGTGAGGAGCAGCAATAGCTAACCTGCTCAGTTTTTGAACTCTGAGAGTTATGCTTTGAATTAATGAAGATTTATGGAGGGAACAATGGCCTTTTATGGATTACATGCTACAGATCAGAATGAGTAAGAAAGAAGGCATTCAAAATAACTGAGGCTTTTTATTTGTGTCCGTTAAAGAAAAACACAGTTGAAATGGTCAAAAATACTGCCTCATTTTTATATATGGCACAATTTACCTTCTGTTTACATGCTCCTAGTTGACTGTGTTCTGACTTACAATCTCTTCTAATTGTCATATATGCATAATCCTTTTTCCCACCCCAAACAAGCGGAATCCTTGCAATCACCAGGGGCCAGGCAACATAACTTTGATATTCCCTTTAGTGCCAAGTACAATGCCAGGTATATAAAAGATTTTATAAAAGCCTGTGGAATGTTGTGGAAAAATTATATAATGATCTAAAATTGTTTTACCGCGCTTGGATGGCTGTAACATGTGGAAGACAAAAGGTAACTCTCAAGAAATAACCTGGCTTGGGGGGAAGGTAGGTAAAGGAGGACGTGGCACGCTGCCTGACAGCTTCAGCATTACAGAACGTTGCAGCCATCTGACATCAAAGGCCTGGAATAGGCACAGAAGGAGGAAGAGGGACTCAGTTCTTTGCCACGTACAGAGCACAAACCACATCCATTTCAACAGTCATGGGCAATGAGGGGGGACTGAGTGGGTCTCATCATCTCTAAATTCATTTTGAATGTCCTGGCAGGACCTGCCCCTGGTTTAGAGTGGAAAGCCCACATTTAGCCACAAGCTTAAGTAAAAGTTTTTAGCTAATTGAAAGGTTTAGCAAAATGTAACCTGGAAGGCTTTGTGCTTACCTCTTGAAGCTTCAAGCCTCAAGGCAGGTCCTGGGCTCATGCCTGAGCATGAAATTCTCTGGAGATTTTGAAAGAGGATGAGAAGAATGTGGGCAAAGCCAGTTAGCTAACTCTAAAGAAAACAAAAAACAAACTCTAGTTTAAGCTAAATTGCACTAAATTGAAGCAGGTTTGTATGATGACACCAAATTGATGATATTTAAAAAAAAATCATGTTTCTGTTTGCCATATATTGCCTTATTTACCTTTTACAACTCAAAAAAAAAAACAAAAAAAAAAAAACAAAAAAGAAAGAAACCCATCGCCATCGAGTCAATTCCAACTCATAGTGACCCTACAGGACAGAGTAGAACTGTCCCATAGAGTTTCCAAGGAACGCCTGGCGGATTGGAACTGCCGACGTTTTGTTAGCAGCCGTAGCTCTTAACCACTACACTACCAGGGTTTCCCTTTTTTATAACTTAGTAGGTGTTTATGGTGACTTGTGTAATTTGCTTTGATATAAAAAGTCATCTCCCTAATGTTTCAATAACATTATTTACCCGTTACCATCAAATCGATTCTGACTCATGGCAACCCTGCGTGTGTCTGGGTGGAATTCTGCCCCACAGGTTTTCAGTGGTTGATTTTTTTGGAAGCAGATTGCCAGGCCTTTCTTCCAAGGTGCCTTCAATCTTTTGGTTAACAGCTGAGCACATTAACTATTTGCACCATCCAGGGACTCCTCAATAACATATACCTATGTAATACCTATGCATCGGAATTAATTCAATGGCACTGGGTTATGTAATAGCTGGATTACCTGGTTTTTGCTACCTATCAAATTGCTTTCATCCCAAAATACAGAAATTATCCGTGAAGCAATTAGAGGTATATCTGAGTATACTCCCATTTGGCAACTCAATTAATACAAATTGAAACTGAAGTCTTACTGGCCAAAGCTGACAATTACCAAATCCATTGTTAAGTAATTAAGCTGTGTGCACTGGGTTTCAGTTACATTTATTTAATTCTAAGTTTTCCAGTGTACTTCAAAGTGTGTCTTACACGACCAGACTTACAGGTAGAAGAAAATGGCATTTGGGAACAATAATCACGGAAGCATCAATATAGCCATTGTGCTCAAAATCTTTCAAGAGAGCTATAATTTCAGAGCAAGGCCTTATATGAGACATATATATCAAGTGATAAAAATGCTTCCAAGATACTAAAATTCTTAAGGACTAGTAATAAAATCTTAAGTTACTATTCACCTGATTCATTAAGGAATAATCTTTCTTTGAAAAGATAAGGAGATAAACTATTCTCTATTCTCATCTAGTTAGGAGCTGGGGCTGCTGATTTCAGACTAACATCACAGGATTTTAGAAAGCGTACAGGCTCTGGACTCAGGCCTCAACTTTAATCTAATTAGCCAAGTGACGCTGGACCTCAGCTTCCTCCCAGGAGACATCATGGCTTCCTGGTTGAGTGTGGGACTGCCTGGGCTCAGAGCTGTATTCCTGTACCCACTAACTCTGTGACCCTTGGCAGGTTACCTAAGCCCATCATTTGAGATGTTAATATCTCACAAGGAGAAACTGTGTTTAAAATGCTTAGAACTATAATAGCAAAAACCCACTGCCGTCAAGTTGATTCCGACTTAGGACAGAGCAGAACTGCCCCATAGGGTACCCAAGGAGCGGCTGGTGGAGCTGAACTGCTAATCAGGTTAGCAGCCTGAGCTCTTAACCACTGTACCACCAGGGCCCCACTAACCGTAATGAGCAATAACAAATGTTGTGTGTCTTTGAGTTGATTTTGACTCATAGAGACCCCACATAACAGAGTAGAACTGCCCCCATAGGGCTTCCTAGGCTGCAATCATTACAGGAGCAGATGGCCAGGTCTTTTCTCCCAAAGAGCTACTGGTGGGTTCCAACCACTGACCTTTCAGTTAGCACCAAGTGTTTAACGATTGTGCCAGCAGAGCTCCTAACCATGGTAAGCAATCAACAAATAGTATGTATTATTAGTAGATAAATTCACAATTATGGTTGCCACCAGGAAGTCAGGAAGTTGAGTCCGAAAATGCACAATAAATACTGAGTTTCTTTTACCCCTCTGACACTTCACCATGACTTTTTTCTTGTACATAAGAAATTTATCAGTCTAACTGAAAGGAAGTTGAAAATACAGGTATCCTTCAGGGAAGAGAAATAACTTGGACGTAAAAAAAGAGCTACTATCTAAAATGCTTTCTTCTACCCTAGCCGCTGCCATCTTGGGTTATCATGAAGATTTTCTGTGTTTATCATATATGGCCTTGCTTGGTAAAAATGAAGACAACTTGAAGCACTTACTGATGAAGGTCAAAGGCTACAGCCTTCAGGATGGATTACACTTGAATGTGAAGAAAAAGAAAACCCTTGCAACTGGACCAATAAACAAAATCAAGATAAACGAAGAAGAAATTGAAGTTGTTAATGATTTTACTCTACTTGGATAAACAATCAACGTCCATGGAAGCAGCAATCAAGAAATCAAACAACATATTGCACTGTGTAAATCTTCTGCAAAAGATCTCTTTAAAGGTTTTAAAAGCAAAGATATCACTCTGATGGCTAAGGTGTACCTGACCCAAGCCATGGTCTTTTCAACTGCCTCATACGTGTGAGAAGCTGGAGACGAAAGGAAGATGACAGATGAGAAAGGAAGACAGAAGAAGAATTGATGCATTCAAACTATGGTGTGGGTGAAGAATATTAAATATACCATGGACTGCCAGAAGAATAAACAACTAGGTTTTAGAAGTAATATAACCAGAATGCTCCTTAGAACTGAAGATGGTGAGACTTCAGCTCACTTACTTTGCACAGATCATCAGGAAAGGCCAATCTCTAGAAAAGGGCATCATGTGTGGTGAAGTAGGGGGTCAGTGAAAGCAGCTACAAACAACAGCAGTGATCATACAAGGCCAGCAAGGATTCTTCCTCCTGTCCCTGGGCCTCTGTTCTTAACCAAGCAGAACCATGAATTAGACTCATCTATTTATGATTCTGAGCACTTTTGGGGATCAGTACCCCTCCACCAAAGAGTTCTAAATAGTATTTCTGCAGTCAAATATTTGATGGAATAAACTGAGCTTATTAGGAAAACACACACACACCACATTTGATTGTAAAACTCCAGCTAACTCAGATGGGTAAGAATTTTTTCTGGGAAATTTTTCCTCAGCAATCTCCTCTTCCATTGATGACCCCACAGCCCCCATTTTTCCTTAAAAATACACATATATTTTTCTTTTTTAATCCACATAGAAATATTGATGCAAAACTAAGGATCATACTTAATAGTGAAGTGAGGAGCTGGCTTTTTTTTTTTTTGCTAAAATTCTCTCCGGCATTTGAAGTTCTCTTGGATATTTTAACCATGTTTGGGGATTAATGAAGTTCTTGTGCTTGGCTTAGGAGGTATATGTTCAGGAGGATTGTTGGTATAGGGGAACTCTTAGATAGGATAGCAAATATGGTTAAGGAATGATGGTGATAGGACTGAATATGTGGATTTGATACCAGGGTCTCCATATGGATGGTTCAATCTACTACGGGAACTCCCATAACTCCAATTATTTTACAATTACTTTTTCAGGTCCGAGAGCGAGAAAGAGCAAGAGAGAGAGACACCAAACCCAGACCAAACCTATTGTCGTTAAGTCGATTCTGACTCCTAATGACCTTATGGGATAGAGTAGACCTGTCCCATAGAGTTTCCAAGGAGCACCTGGTGGATTCGAACGCTGACTTTCTGGTTAGCAGCCACAGCACTTAACTACTATGCTACTGAGGTTTCTGAGAGAGACAGCCTACAGCAAAAGAGACATCTTAAAAAGATACAGTTGTTAGCTGCTGTTGAGTTGACCCCTGTCTCATGGCAACCCCATGCACATAGGAACGAAATGTTGCCTGGTCCCACAGACTGGAACGTTGTGATCCATAAGGTTTTAATTGGCTGATTTTCAGAAGTAGATCACCTGTCCTTTCTTCCTACTCTGTCTTAGTCTGGATACTCCCCTGAAACCTATTCACCATTAGAGTAACATCCAGGCCTCCACTGACAGGTAAATTTCAGCCTCCCATCCCTCCTCTTAGTACTTTTTGCTGTGATTTTAAAGGTTATAGTACTGAACGACCAGGAAGCACCAAAAGAAGATGGAAGGAATACACAGGGTCACTGTACCAAAAATAACTGGCTGACATTCAGTCATTTTATGAGGTAGCGTATCATCAAGAATCGATGGTACTGAAGGAAGAAGTCCAAGCTGCACTGAAGACATTGGCAAAAAACAAGGCTACAGGAATTTATGGAATACCAGTTGAGGTGTTTCAACAAACTGATGCAGCAGTGGAAGCATTTACTCATCTATACCAAGAAATCTGGAAGACGGCTACCTGATAAGTAAGACAAGCAACATCATGATAAACAGAGAAAAGACTGAAGTTGTAAAGGATTTCATTTTACTTGGATCCACAATCAACACCCAAGGAAGCAGTCAAGAAATCAAGGAGAGCAGGGGCCAAGATGGCTGACTAGGTAGACGCTACCTTGGATCCCTCTTGCAACAAAGACTTGGAAAAACAAGTGAATCGATCATATACAGGACAATCTATGAACCCTGACCATCAAACACAGATCTAAAGAGTTGACCTGAGTGACAGGGGAGCAAAAAGCTGCATCCTGAAGCAGTGACTGCTTCTGGAACTGGTGACCTGCGCCACAGCCTTGAGCCCTCGCGGTTCCTGGGTGCCAAGTGGCGGGGCTGATTGCGGCTTGCTGAGGTGGGACAGGCATGGGACACAGCCCTAACCCCTAGCCCCCTGGGGTAACCTCCGTAGAGACTCGGCCAGCACAAGCATGCTGCACACTGATGGGGCTAACGAGAGAATGAGCAACCACGGGGAAGCAGTGACTGTTTTCAAAGTCTGGAGCCAGCGTCCCAGTCAGAAAACTTTGGCGCCAGGTTTTGGACTGGGCGCAGGAGAGCTGAGCACGGCAACCTGAGACGGCGCAAACACAGGACGCAGCCCTAGCCCCCAGAAGTGACCTCGGGGGAAGCTCAGCCAGCGCACACAGGCAGCGCAGCAACGCAGTTGACAGGAGGAGAAGTCACCGGGAGGCAGCGACTGGTTTTGGAGCCTGGAGTGCGGTGTCCCAGCCAGGAAACCTTGGCGCTGGGCTTTGGACTGGGAGCGGAGGAGCTGACCATGGCTTCTGAGACAGCACAAGCACAGGACACAGGCCTGACCCTCGGGGGCGGGGGGGCAATCTCAACCCAGCCAGCACACACAGGCTACATACCTCGGGAATCTCAGATAAAACAGTCATCGCCAAGTGAGATAAGTAACTTTGTCTATATTCCTGGGTGCTACTCTCTCCTATCTATCTGATCCCTCCCCTCCCCAGGCGGCTTCATTAACATTGGAATTTCCTGGGCCAGAAAGTGAAGTGCTCTGCTGTTTTTTGTTTGTTCTTGTCTTTTCCTAACCCATTCTCCTGGCCTGAGAGAAGCAGCTACAAAAAACCCAGGGACCAAAAATCCTTCCCTGACTTCCTGAAATTGGACTAAAAATACAGAACCAGCTCCAGCCAAGAATATGAGAGCCACAGTCTTGGGCTTTCACCCCTACAGGCAACAAGGTGGCTATTACAATGCAAAGGCAATTCTGATAGGGATCTGAATGTAATTGTTTTAGAGGATTACTGGAAAGACAAGTTCCCCAGGTCTGATATCTCTACCTATTAAACAGAGCCCTCACTGACCCACAACGGGGAACTGAGGGCTGAAGCTCCACCCAAACCACCTACCTTCTGCCATAGGGGTCTGAGGATAGTGACACCTACCAATCTGTAGAGGTACATGCATTGGGTGCCTAAGGTACAGCTGCAGAGCCCACCCACCAAAGTGCTTTAGGAATAGAGACACATCTACCTCACTGGCACTTGGGGGGAAGCCTGTCAGCATCCTGCCCCCCACTGGAGTGTGAACCCCTGCTGCTATTAGAATCTGGTGCACACAACTATCACCACTACTCCTGTAAGTGAATAGGAGACAGTCTACACCACACACTTGGTAACCCAGAATCAGATTTTACTCAAGAATAGTGAATGGACTCTTAGGCTTGTATATCTGGTAACAGCCCAAACCACCTGGTATTAGGACATAAGTGATTCAAAGGCTACAACGATCAAGACAGCGTAATCTAGTAGCCCATCTATGTATATTGAAAGAAAACAAAACAAGATAAGACTCAGTGAGCAAATATAAAATAAATCATTACAAAATCTTATGGATGGCTCAGAGACAGCAGTCGATATCAAACCACATAAAGAAGGAGACCATGACTGCTTCTACAACTGCCCAAACTAAAGAATCAAAATCTTTCCCAAATGAAGATACAATCCTGGAATTGCCAGATGCAGAACATAAAAAACTAATTTACAGAATGCTTCAAGACATCAGGGATGACCTCAGAAATGAAATAAGGCAATCTACAGAAAAAGCCAAGGAACACACTGATAAAGCAGTTGAAGAAATCAAAAAGATTATCCAAGAACATAGTGGAAAAATTAATAAGCTGCAAGAATCCATAGAGAGACAGCATTCAGAAATCCAAAAGATTAACAGTAAAATTACAGAATTAGACATGCAATAGGAAGTCAGAGGAGCAGAATTGAGCAATTGGAATTCAGAGTGGGGGAGTTGGAGGATAAGGCAACTGACACCAATCCAATATAGGTGAAGAAAAATCAGATAAAAGAATTAAAAAAAATGAAGAAACCCTAAGAATCATGAGGGACTCTATCAAGAAGAATGACTTGCATGTGATTGGAGTTCCAGAACAGGGAGGGATAACAGAAAATACAGAGAGAATAGTTGAAGAGCTGTTGGCAGAAAACTTCTCTGACATCATGAAAGATGAAAGGATATCTATCCAAGGTGCTCATTGAACCCCATATAAGATTGATCCAAAAAGAAAATCACCAAGACATATTATCATCAAACTTGCCAAAACCAAAGATAAAGAGAAAAATTTAAAAGCAGCCAGGGATAAAAGAAAGGTCTCCTATAAAGGAGAATCAATAAGAATAAGTTCAGACTACTCAGCAGAAACCATGCAGGCAAGAAGGCAATGGGATGACATATATAGAGCACTGAAGGAGAAAAACTGCCAGCCAAGGATCATATATCCAGCAACACTCTCTCACAAACACGAAGGTGAAATTAAAACATTTACAGATAAACACAAGCTTAGAGAATTTGCAAAAACCAAACCAAAGCTACAAGAAATACTAAAGGAAATTGTTTGGTCAGAAAATCAATAATATCAGATACCAACACAACACAAGGTCACAGAACAGAACATCCTGATATCAACTAAAATAGGGAAATCACAAAAACAAATTAAGATTAATTTAAAAAAGAAAAAAAGCTCAAAACAGGGAATCATTGAAGTCATTATGTAAAAGATCACAATAATCAAAAAGAGGGACTAAATACAGGAGGCATAGAACTGCCATATGGAGAGGAAAACAAGGCGCATATAGGACAATACAAGTTAGGTTTTTACTTAGAAAAATAGGGGTAAATATTAAGGTAACCAAAAAGAGGTCTAACAATTCCATAACTAAAAATAAAAACCAAGAAAAACGTTAACGACTCAGCAAACATAAATTTGATTACTATGAAAATGAGGAACACACAATTTACAAACAAAAATGTCTCAGCACAAAAAAGTAAGTGGAAAAATGAAATTGTCATCAACACACACAAAAAGGCATCAAAATGACAGCACTAAACACATACTTATTTATAATTACACTGAATGTAAATGGTCTAAATGCACCAATATAGAGACAGAGAGTCTCAGACTGGATAAAGAAACATGATGCGTCTATATGCTACCTACAAGAGATACACCTTAGACTTAGAGACACAAACAAACTAAAACTCAAAGGGTGGAAAAAAATATATCAAGCAAACAACAATCAAAAAAGAGCAGGAGTAGCAATATTAATTTCTGACAAAATAGGCTTTAAAGTTAAATCCACCACAACGGATAAAGAAGGACACTACATAATGATTAAGGGGAAAATTGACCAGGAAGGTATAACCATATTAAATACTTATGGACGCAATGATAGGGCTGCAAGATACATAAAACAAACTTTAACAGAACTAAAAGGTGAGATAGACACCTCCACAATTAGAGTAGGGGACTTCAACACATCACTTTCAGAGAAGGATAGGACTTTCAGTAAGAGGCTCAATAGAGACACAGAAGACCTAATTGCTACAATCAACCAACTTAACCTCATAGACTTATACAGAACACTCCACCCAACAGCTGCAAAGTATACTTTTTTTTTCTAGTGCACATGGAACATTCTCTAGAATAGATCACATATTAGGTCATAAAACAAACCTTTGCAGAATCCAAAACATCGAAATATTACAAAGCATCTTCTCAGACCACAAGGCCATAAAAGTGGAAATCAATAACAGAAAAATCAGGGAAAAGAAATCAAATACTTGGAAACTGAACAATACCCTCCTGAACAAAGACTGGGTTATAGAAGACATTAAGGAGGGAATAAAGAAATTCATAGAATGCAATGAGAATGAAAACACTTCCTATCAAAACCTCTGGGACACAGCAAAAGCAGTGCTCGGAGGTCAATTTATATCGATAAATGCACACATACATAAAGAAGAAAGAGCCAAAATCAAAGAACTGTCCCTACAACTTGAACAAATAGAAAGTGAGCAACAAAAGAATCCATCAGGCACCAGAAGAAAACAAATAATAAAAATTAGAGCTGAACTAAATGAATTAGAGAACAGAAAAACAATTGAAAGAATTAACAAAGCCAAAAGCTGGTTCTTTGAAAAAATTAACAAAATTGATAAACCTTTGGCTAGACTGACTAAAGAAATACAGGAAAGGAAACAAATAACCCGAATAAGAAACGAGATGGGCCATATCACAACAGACCCAACTGAAATTAAAAGAATCGTATCAGATTATTACGAAAAATTGTACTCTAACAAATTTGCAAATGTAGAAGAAATGGATGAATTCCTAGAAAAACACTACCTACCGAAACTAACACAATCAGAAATAGAACAACTAAATAGACCCATAACAAAAAAAGAGATTGAAAAGGAAATAAAAAAACTCCCAACAAAAAAAAGCCCTGGCCCAGACAGCTTCACTGCAGAGTTCTACCAAACTTTCAGAGAAGAGTTAACACCACTACTACTAAAGGTATTTCAAAGCATAGAAAATGATGGAATACTACCTAACTCATTCTATGAAGCTACCATACCACTGATACCAAAACCAGGTAAAGACATCACAAAAAAAGAAAATTACAGACCTATATCCCTCATGAACATAGATGCAAAAATCCTCAACAAAATTCTAGCCAATGGAATTCAACAACATATCAAAAAAATAATCCACCATGACCAAGTGGGATTTATACCAGGAAAAAAATAAAAACTAAATTTTTTTTTTAATGCAAGGTTGGTTTAAGGTTAGAAAAACCATTAATGTAATCCACCATATAAAAAAAAGACAAAAACCACATGATCTTATCAATTGATGCAGAAAAGGCATTTGACAAAGTCCAATACCCATTCATGATAAAAACTCTCAGCAAAATAAGAATCGAAGGAAAACTCCTCAACATAATAAAGGATATCTATACAAAGCCAATAGCCAACATCATTCCAAACGGACAGAGCCTGAAAGCATTTCCCTTGAGAATGGGAACCAGACAAGGATGCCCTTTATCACTGCTCTTATTCAACATTGTGCTAGAGGTCCTAGCCAGAGCAATTAGGCTAGACAGAGAAATAAAGGGCATCCAGATTGGCAAGGAAGAAGTAAAATTATCTCTATTTGCAGATGACATGATCTTATATACAGAAAATCCTAAGGAATCCTCCAGAAAACTACTGAAACTAATAGAAGAGTTTGGCAGAGTCTCAGGTTACAAGATAAACATACAAAAATCACTTGGATTCCTCTACATCAACAAAAAGAACATTGAAGAGGAAATCACCAAATCAATACCTTTCACAGTAGCCCCCAAGAAGATAAAATACTTAGGAATAAATCTTACCAAAGATGTAAAAGACCTATACAAAGAAAACTACAAAGTACTAGTGCAAGAAACTAAAAGGGACCTACATAAGTGGAAAAACATACCCTGCTCATGGATAGGAAGACTTAACATAGTAAAAATGTCTATTCTACCAAAAGCCATCTATACATATAATGCACTTCCGATCCAAATTCCAATGACATTTTTTAATGTGATGGAGAAACAAATCACCAACTTCATATGGAAGGGAAAGAAGCCCCGGGGAAGCAAAGCATTACTGAAAAAGAAGAAGAACGTCGGAGGCCTCACTCTACCTGATTTTGGAACATATTATACAGCCACAGTAGTCAAAACTGCCTGGTACTGGTACAACAACAGGCACATAAACAAATGGAACAGAATTGAGAACTCAGATATAAATCCATCCACATATGAGCAGCTGATATTTGACAAAGGCCCAGTGTCAGTTAATTGGGGAAAAGATAGTCTTTTTAACAAATGGTGCTGGCATAACTGGATATCCATTTGCAAAAAAATGAAACAGGACCCATACCTCACAGCATGCACAAAAACTAACTCCAAGTGGATCAAAGACCTAAACATAAAGACTAAAACGATAAAGATCATGGAAGAAAAAATAGGGACAACCTTAGGAGCCCTAACACAAGGCATAAACAGAATACAAAACATTACCAAAAATGACAAAGAGAAACCAGATAACTGGGAGCTCCTAAAAATCAAACACCTACGCTCATCTAAAGACTTCACCAAAAGAGTAAAAAGACCACCTGCAGACTGGGAAAGAATCTTCAGCTATGACATCTCCGACCAGCGCCTGATCTCTAAAATCTACATGATTCTGTTAAAACTCAACCACAAAAAGACAAACAACCCAATCAAGAAGTGGGCAAAGGATATGAACACACACTTCACTAAAGAAGATATTCAGGCAGCTAACAGATACATGAGAAAATGCTCTCGATCGTTAGCCATTAGAGAAATGCAAATTAAAACTACGATGAGATTCCATCTCACTCCAACAAGGCTGGCATTAATCCAAAAAACATAAAAGAGGAAATGTTGGAGAGGCTGTGGAGAGACTGGAACTCTTATACACTGCTGGTGGGAATGTAAAATGGTACAACCACTTCGGAAATTTATCTGGCGTTTTCTTAAAAAGTTAGAAATAGAAGTAGCATACAACCCAGCAATCCCACTCCTCAGAATATACCCTAGAGAAATAAGAGCCTTTACACAACCAGATATATGCACACCCATGTTTATTGCAGCACTGTTTACAATAGCAAATAGCTGGAAGCAACCAAGGTGTCCATCAACGGATGAATGGTTAAATAAATTATGGTATATTCACACAATGGAATACTACGTATTGATAAAGAACAGTGAGGAATCTGTGAAACATTTCATAACATGGAGGAACCTGGAAGGCATTATGCTGAGTGAAATTAGTCACATGCAAAAGGACAAATATTGTATAAGACCACTATTATAAGATCTTGAGAAATAGTATAAACTGAGAAGAACACATTCTTTTGTGGTTATGAGAGGGAGGAGGGAGGGAGGGTGGGAGAGGGTTATTTACTGATTAGTTAGTATGTGAAGGGAAGGACAATACTTAATACAGGGAAGGTCAGCTCACCTGGACTGGACCAAATGCAAAGAAGTTTCCGGGATAAACTGAATGCTTCGAAGGTCAGCAGAGCAAGGGCAGGGCTTTGGGGACTATGGCTTAAGGCGACTTCTAAGTCAATTGGCGAAATAAATTCTATTATGAAAACATTCTGTATCCCACTTTGAAGTGTGGCGTCTGGGGTCTTAAATGCTAACAAGCTGCCATCTAAGATGCATCAATTGGTCTCAACCCACCTGGATCAAAGGAGAATGAAGAATACCAAGGTCACACGATAACTATGAGCCCAAGAGACAGAAAGGGCCACATGAACTAGAGACTTACATCATCCTGAGACCAGAAGAACTAAATGGTGCCCGGCCACAACCGATGACTGCCCTGACAGGGAGCACAACAGAGAACCCCAAAGGGAGCAGGAGAACAGTGGGATGCATACCCCAAATTCTCATAAAAAGACGAGACTTAACGGTCTGACTGAGACTAGAAGAATCCTGGTGGTCATGGTCCCCAAACCTTCTGTTGGCCCAGGACAAGAACCATGCCCGACGACAACTCATCAGACATGGAAGGGACTGGACAATGGGTCGGAGAGAGATGCTGATGAAGAGTGAGCTACTTGTATCAGGTGGACACTTGAGTCTGTGTTGGCATCTCCTGTCTGGAAGGGAGATGGGAGGGTAGAGAGGGTTAGAAACTGGCAAAATCGTCAGGGAAGGAGAGACTGGAGTGAGGGAGTGGGCTGACTCATTAGGGGGACAGTGAATGGGAGTATGTAAAAAAAAAATGGGAGTATGTAGTAAGGTGTGTATAGGCTTACGTGTGACAGACTGACTTGATTTGTAAACTTTCACTTAAAGCACAATAAAATTAAAAAAAAAAAAGAAATCAAGAGATGCATTGCATTGGGCTAATTGGCTCCAAAAGACTTCTTTAAAGTGTTAAGAAGGAAAGATGTCACCTTAAGGACTAAGGTGCGCCTGACCCAAGACATGGTGTTTTCAATCACCTCATATGCATGGAAAAGCTGGGCAATGAATAAGGAAGACTGAAGAAGAATTGATGCCTCTGAGTTATGGCCAGCAGACTGGAAGAGATCCATATTTATAACTATTCCAAAGAAAGGTTATCCAACTGAATGTGGAAATTATCTAACAGTATCATTAATATCACATGCAAGTAAAATTTTGCTGAAGATCATTCGAAAACTGTTATAGCAGTACATCAGCAGGGAACTGCCAGAAATTCAAGCCAGATTCAGAAGAGGACTTGGAAAGAGGGATATCATTGCTGATGTCAGATGGATCCTGGCTGAAAGCAGAAAAAACTAGAAAGATGTTTACCTGTGTTTTATCGACTATGCAAAGGCATTCAACTGTGTTGATCCTAACACATTATGGATAACACTGAGAATAATAGGAATTCCAGAACGCTTAATTGTGCTCATGAGGAACCTATACATAGTTCAAGAGGCAGTCATTAGAACAGAACAAGGAGATACTGCATGGTTTAAAGTCAGGAAAGATGTGCATCAGGGTTGTATTGTTTCAGTCTACTTATTCTATCTGTATGCTGAGCAAATAATCTGAGAAGCTGGATTATATGAAGAAGAACATAGCATCAGGATTGGAGGAAGGCTCATTAACAACCTGCAATATGCAGATGACACAACCTTGTTTGCTGAAAGTGAAGAGGACTTGAAGCACTTACTGATGAAGATCAAAGACCACAGCCTTCAGTATGGATTACATGTCAACATAAGGAAAACAAAAATTCTCATAACTGGACCAATAAGGAACACCATGAAAAATGGAGAAAAGATTGAAGTTATTAAGGATTTCATTTTACTTGGATCCAAAATCAACACCCATGGAAGCAGGAATCAAGAAATCAAATGATGCACTGTATCGGGCAAATCGACTGCAAAAGACCTCTTTAGAGTGTTAAAAAGCAAAGATGTCATTTTAAGGACTAAGGTGCACCAGACCCAAGACATGGTGTTTGCAATCACCTCACATGCATGGGAAAGCTGGGCAATGAATAAGAAGAATTGATGCCTTTGAATTACAGTGTCAGAGAAGAACATTGGATATACCATAGACAGCTAAAGGAACGAACAAATCTGTCTTGGAAGAAGTACAGTCAGAATACTCCTTAGAAACAAGGATGGCAGGACTTCATCTCATGTACATTGGACATGTTATCAGGAGGGGTCAGTCACTGGAGAAGGACATCATGCTTGGTAAAGTAGATGGTCAGCAAAAAAGAGGAAGACCCTCAGCAAAAAGAAGAAGAGCCTGAATGAGATGGATTGACACACTGGCTGCAAAAATGGTCTCAAGCATAACAACTACCGTCAGGATGAGGCAGGACCCGGCAGTGTTTCCTTCTGTTGCACATAGGGTTGCTACGAGTCAGAACCAACTAGACAGCACTTAACAACAACAACAATAGTACTTCCTCTAATAGTTCAGCCTTGTTTTCAGGCAGTTGCCAACAAATACCCAAATCATAGACAATCACCACCATTTTCTGGGGGAATATTGGGATAAACGGTCAATGATGGAGATTCAAGTACCATGATGGTTTGAAAGAGTATGTTGGGTTGGGATGGAGTGGTTCCAGAATACCTCTCAAAATCTCAAAATTCTGCTTGGAAATAACATCTAGCCTGGCCATAAATGAGACTGGGTTGGTTGTGTAAATGGCTTAATGAAAATCACTATCAGATGATAATTGAAAGCACCTCTTTCTAGACTGTGTGTGATTGACTCATCTTACTTCTTTGTAATAAACAAGACGGTGGGTAGAGCTTTCCTTCCCTTGTATATTCTTTGTTTTGATTCCTTTATTTGTCTGATGTGGGATTCATTATTCAATATTACCAACTGCCATCATTTCTGTGTAGGCTTCCTAAGTGTTTGATTCAGTTTTCTGGTGAGCTTATCATGTTATGTCTTGATTATGCTAATTAATGCTCACTGTTGTTCCATTAGACTATGAGAGCTCTCATAGGGCTTGTATAAGATTCATCTTCATAGGCCTTCTGTCTAGCACAGCACTTAGCGCAGCATATTCACTGGATGTGTTACTGGGCACTGCAGGAGTTTTCTCAAAGCATGAATTCAACAGGGCCATTGTTTTCCAGCCCCACAATTTTATGCTTTGATTGGCTGAGAGGGTCAGCAAAGAATCTTGGAAATGCAAAAAACATTAATAGTTCAGCTTCTTCTTTAGTCCCTTACCATTAAGCAAGGCCCTATCTAAAACATTCCAGACAGAGGCGAAATGATCTTATTTTAGAAGACATTCAGAGATACCACTGAAGCAATAATTTCTTAGAGGTTAAATTTAGCATGTCTTTGAATAAGTAGAGAAAACTCAAATGTTCTCATGTTGAGCTGTAGTTTTGCTGTCTACTCAGAAGCATTATCCACATACCGAAGCCGTGTTCACTAGCCTGTGGGATAAAGACTTGCAGGATAAATGCCATTAAAGGATATATTTATCTTAATCTCAGACTGGAAAACTGAAGATAGGAAATTTAGGACCGAAGATATGAATGTATTTTAAAGCTTCAATTTCTTTTAATAGGTCAGAGAAACCATTGCAAATGAGATTTGAATTTCTTACTCATTTTGCAAGATTTGGCTTCAACATCATATTCTCTACAATGTAGCCCAGTCAAATGTGACCTTGCCTCCCTCTGACCTTCAAAAGCACATCACTGTATTTCTCAGAGAGCATAATGTCATTTTTATCTTGTTTTAGATGTGTTTCTTACCTTGTCAACTGGATGATTTTGCCCTCAAGATACTGCATCTCCCCAGGGGCCTAGTACAGTACCTTGCATCTAACAGCTTCTCAGGAAAGGTTTGTTGAATGAATAATGTATTTGTTTGCTGAATGAATAAATGAGGTATTTGTTGAATGAATAAATAATAAGCTACTTCTCTTTCAAATGTCAAACGAGGAGGAGTTGAGTGAGTATATGTGTTTACATGTTCAATTATTAATGTGGGTGGGGGTGAGAATCGAAGGGTGATCAATAGGACCACAGACTACAGGTTAATCAGCTCTTTGTTGGCATCTCTTAAAATGCTCTTTTCCTATCCAGGTGACCTATGCCACACAGCAAATTTAAAGCCCTCTTTTTTTTTTTTTTTCTAGGTTCTGGTCACTTTATGATTTTTTTCCATTATTATCTAAAACTCATATAGAAAGAAAATCCAGTTTAAATTGTCTAGAAAGTAATTTCTCTCTCCAAAGCAATAAACCATTTTTAGGCTCACTGCCAGGTTAGTTCCTACACATGTAATCCCTTGGGGCCCTTAGGTCACTAGCAAAAGGCTTTGGAAAATTTAATTAAAGAGATTTCCAGGAAGGGGAAAGAAATTGGCCACCACAACACGAAGGAGTGTTCACATCCTATACAAGGTTCTTATACATAGAAAGTACCAAAGTCTGGAAGGCCAGGGGGATCTTCCAGAAGCATCTACAGTTAACAGTATTTAATAACTCAGCACTACTCTTAGTCATGAGAAAGAACTTCAAGGAGCAAGTATTTCATTCAGTCATTCAACAGTATTAACTATCTATTCTGTGCAAGACATTCGCAAAGGTGTTAGGGATACAAAAAGAAGATAAATCCTTATCCACCAGAAGGTTTTTAGGTGTGGGAGGACACAGAAAAAGCCAACAGGTACCAAACAGTTATGATGAGGTTGTACTAGATGTTATAGGAACAGGGAGGAGAAATGGTCCCCAGCCCTTGATGAGCACCCAA
Source organism: Loxodonta africana (assembly GCF_030014295.1). Taxonomy (NCBI): domain Eukaryota; kingdom Metazoa; phylum Chordata; class Mammalia; order Proboscidea; family Elephantidae; genus Loxodonta; species Loxodonta africana. Next base: position 98,620,223 of record NC_087350.1, read on the forward strand.
GAAGACATCCCAAGAGAGACTTATTTGGGTCTTGAAGGATGAACCAGGAAAGTAAACACACTCTGGGTAGGGAGGGCAAGATGGGAAATGGCTTATAGGAGCTAGAAACACAGGGTACATGTGGGTGAGAACTAAGGTTCAGGAGAACAGGGGCCAAATCATGGCCTATATGATTAAAAAGAGGAATGATAAAGAAATCACACCAAACCCACAGGGAGGAAGTGTCTGAATGTCATGCGAACAGAGTGTAACGTTACTCGGGGAGGTGTCAGTATATATTATCCGATCTAAAAGAAGCGGATTCAGTGAGCTGTGTGAAGAACTCACAGGAGATGCTAGAGAAACAGACCAGAGAGGGGAAGGTGCAGTTTTGATGTGACTAGAAGTTTTAGGGGCCACTGAGACAATGGCAAACATCCTAAATATACTTTCTGTTGCTTAAAGCTGCTTGCATATATAAGGTATTATTCAAAAGTTAGAACAAAATGTACTTTCAACTAAAGAAAGCCACTAGGGAGGTTTTGTAGGAGAGTGGGGAGAAATGAAATGGAGACGAGCCGCATGCAGTTGTGAGTTGCCAATTTTACGGCATTGTTTAACAGATACAGACAGTGTAACGTTTAAATGGCTACCATTGTTTTCCTTAGTTCTGTATCCCAAAGCTATCAGCAGTCCCAGAATTCAGCTAATGGGAAAAAAAAAAAAAAATTACATTGCTAGTATTATGCAACAAATTCTGATGAAAGAAACCTCCTGAAAATACTCCATTCTTTAAATCCTTGACCATTTATAATAGTCGCTGTGTCTCTAAAAAAAGTAATATCCCATTGGTAAATATAGTTTTGCATTTGAGTAACTGTATAATATTTGTAATAAAAAAAATAGTTACCATTTATTGAACACCCAAGACTGCCTGGGTGGCACAATGGTTAAGCACTCGACTATTAGCTGAAAAGCTGGTGGTTTGAACCCACCCAGAGACTCCTCAGGAGAAAAGCCTGGTGATCTCTTCTGAGAAGAGAAGTCACAACCTTGAAAATCCTCCGGAGTGCAGTTCTACTCTGCAACACATAGTTTGCCATGAGTTGGTGGCAACTTTTTAAAATTTTGTTATATACTTCATTTGCATTATTGCAAAATTCTCACATTATTGTTATTCTACCCTTCAAACCCCAAAACCAAACCCACTGTTGTCGAGTTGATTCTGACTCACAGTGACCCCCAGGGTTTCCAAGGTTGTAAATCTTGACAGAAGCAGACTGCCACATCGTTCTCCTGAGGAGCCTCTGGTGGCTTCCAACAGCCTGCCTTTCTGCTAGCAGTCAAGCGCTTTAACCACTGTGCCACCAGGGCTCCTTTCTACTCTAACAGGTGAGAAAACCAGTTCTGAAAGGTTAAGAAACTCGTCCAATATCACACAGCTAGTAACAAGTCGAGTCAGGATTCAAACTTAGAACTGTGAAGTTGATGCAAATTTTCTGTTATAAGTAGCAATCAATACTCATAATATTATGTCTAAATAAAATAGGTACAGCCACATTTCCCATCTAGCCCTGCTGAAAGGTGGGTGGGAATTGGGGCTGGGGGAGTTAGGGTAGGCATTTGTCTTAGTTATCTAGTGCTGCTATAACAGAAGTACAAGTAGATGGTGTTAACAAACAAGTTTATTCTCTCACAGTTTTGGAGGCTAGAAGTCCAAATTCAGGGTGCCAGCTCCAGGGGAAGGCTTTCTCTCTTTGTTAGCTCTGGGGAAACATCCTTGTCATCAATCTTCCCCTAGTCTAGAAGTGCAGGGGCCCTGAGTCCAAAAGACATGCTCTGCTTCTGGCTCTTCTTGCTTGGTGGTAACGAGGTCCCCCTGTCTCTCTGCTCACTTCTCGCTTTTGTACCTCAAAACAGTCTGATTCAAGATACAATGTAATCCTGTAGATTGAATCCTGACTTATTAACATAACTGCCTCTAATTCTGTCTCATTAAATTTATTAAAAAACCAGAAACCAAACCCATTGCCACTGAGTCAGTTCCGACTCATAGCGACACACAGGACCGAATAGAACTGCCCTACAGGGTTTCCAATGAGCAACTGGTGAATTCAAACTACTGATCTTTTTGTTAGCAGTCTGACCTCTTAATTTACAACACATAGGAAAATTCCGTCAGATCAAAAAAATGGAGGACAATCACACAATACTGGGAATCACAGCCTAGCCAAGTTGACACACATTTTTGGGGGACACAATTCAATCCATAACTGCATTCTAGTGATGTGTGAGCCTCTCTTTGTGCATTTCTTCTTTCAAGTACTCATCTATTTGCAGGACTTCAGCTCTCACCTCTGCTTTTTACTTCCCAGCCTGACCTCTTGCTCAGCGTCTCCATTCCTGGTGTAATTCCATAATTCCATTTGGTATAATTTTTATTTAGCTTGAAGGATTTCCTTTAACATTTCTTTTAGTGTAGAAATGCTACTGATGAGTACTTTGAGTTTTTGAATATTCAAAAAAAACTTTTTTTTTTTTTAAATTTTGCCTACATTTGTTTAAAGATACTCTGCTGGGCATTGAGTTTTAGCTGTCGCATTATTTTCTTCCAGTATTTAATGAACAGTGTTCCATTTTATTCTCATTTATGTTGATCCCAATGAGAAACCCACTATCGTATTTACCTGTGTTTCTAAGTGCGAAACATGTCATTTTCTTTAAGTGCATTTATGATTTTGTTTTATCACTGGTTTTTGAGCAGTTTTATTTTGATGTGCTGTGGTGTAGTCTTCATATTTCTTGTGCTTGGGTTTGCTGAAGTTCTTAAATCTGTTGCGTTTATATATATATATTTTTTAACTGAAATGTGGAAAGTGTATGGCCATTATATTTCTAAATATTTTGTCCTCTTCACCTCACTTTCCCACCCCCATCTCCATGAACTCCAATTATATGTATATTGGGTCACTTGAAGTTGTTTCACAGTTAACTAATGCTCTATTTTTTGTTTGTTTGTTTTGATTTTGTGTCTTTCTGTGTTTTGTTTTGTGTAGTTTCTACTGGTGTATCTTTAACTTGACTAATCTTTTCTGCAATACCCAGTCTATTGCTAATCTCATCCTGTGTACTTTTTATCCTGAATGTTGCAGTTTTTTAAGTTTGATTTTATTTATTTATTTTTTTAATATCTTCCATGCTTCTACTTCACTGTGCTTGTTTTAATGTCTTTGCTAATTCCAACATTTGTGTCAATTCTGCGTTGGTACTGATTAATTCCTTTTGCTCCTTTTTATGCATTGAATTTTCCTTTATCTTTACAAGGCTGCTAATTTTTTTATCGCATTCCAGACATTGTGAATTTTACCTTGTGAGGTCCTGTAAATTTTTGTATTTATGTAGACATTCTTAAGATTTGTTCTCTGCTGCAGTTAACTAACTTGAAAACAGTTTGATCCTTTTGGGTCTTGCTGTAAGATTTGTTAGGCAGGACCAGAGCTATGTTTAGACTTGTGCTAATTATTCTGCACTGCTGAGGAAAGACTTTCCAAGTACTCTACCAAAAGCCCTGTGAATTGTGAAGTTTTCCAGTCTGGCTTGTGGGAAAAAGAACTATTTCCTACTCTGCATGAGTTCTTGGTACTCTTCTCACTAAGCCCTTTGAGTAGTTTTTTTTTTTTTTTTTTAATTCCTGGACAATGGGTAGTTTCCACACATGCATGTACTGATCAGTACTCTGTTGGATACTCAAAGGGGACCCTTTCCAGGTCCCCAGAGTTATTTCTTGGTATAGTTTTCTCTTCATTGATACTCTGTTCATGAACTCTGTATTGTTCTCTTCCAGTCAGTGCTCTTCTACTCAATTTAGGGAGTTTTCAGGCTCTGCCCAGGTTTCTCCTTCCTGCACCACAGTCTGGAAGCTGTCTCAAGGTGGTACACTGCAGAAATCTCAGGGCTCATCTAATTGATTTCTGCCTCTGAGGGATCACTTTCCTTCATCACCTGATGTCCACTGTCTTGAAGACCAAATCTTTATATACACACACACACACACACACACATATATATATTTGGTTGTTTAAGGCATGAGAGTAAATTTGATCCCTCATATATTTAAAAAAGTTTATTAGAAGCTATTTATGCTGATAAGCATGCATAAATAAATCTTGTATCTGAGTATGATTAAGAAATTGGCTCATTTTATTGAAAGATTACATTACTACTACAGTTAAGGCATTAGAAATAATAGGGAGAATATTCTATATATTCCAGATGTTGATAAATGCATTAATTAGCATAGTCTACTTGCCATCTCAGATATAGTTTCTTCGAGGCATGAACCTCTTTTTGAGGACTAAAATTTAAAACTGATGGAGTGACAGAATTTTATGACATAAGGTTTGGAGACTTTATTGCACTTATACTTGAATAATCAGCTGCAGAGAAAATATCTTTTGTACAACTGATTAAAAAACACCATCATAGCATCTTATTACCATGGTCAACTGACAAAAACTTTTGCTTTTCTATTCCTCACTGTAATGCTCCAACAATTAAAATTCTGTAATTTTCCAAAAGATTTAGTAATTCAGACAGAACTGTGCTTTTTTTTCCTACCAGTATCCAAGAAACAGAAAATTTAGTCAGAATCTCATACTGTGGCCAACCTTTTAGTTTAAAGCTCTGCTGGAAATCCCATAAACATGTCTTGAATAATTCTACCATGATGGAAAGCAAGAAAAATGGAATGGGAAGTTGTGCGAGGAGAGAGACTTTACAACCAATACTTTGAAGCCACAGCAATTCAACAATAAAAGAGAATGAAGAGTCGGGCCCTGAGGTAATTGAAACTTTTTCTTCCATCTTTCCCTCATTAAAAAAAATCACGAGTCAATATACTGTACCAGGTGTGCTGAGATACCTCTCCCAAAAGGGGATACTGAAAGATGCTATGAAAATATTTTAAAATTCTCTATTTTGTTTAAATCATTGTTGAACTGGTGGTAAAACAATTACTAAAGAAATGGAATAGGTAGACAAACATGTTTTCATGAAGAAATCACCATCTTGAGAAGGTTTACAAGTCTCTATACCTAACACTTAAGAAACAGATAATTCCATACTCATACAAATTCTTTCAGGATACAGGTAGTCCCCGACTTATGATGTATTCAAATTATGATGAAACGTGTTTACGACCGTCCTTTTTATTTTTGTACCATCTTATTATTAGTAATATGTACTACATACAATGTTGCAGCACACAATTTGCTGATGTCATCATCCTCAGACGTGCACATGCAGATGTTCGATGCTATGACTTACTGATCAAAACACTGCCATATAGCAAGCTATGGCCTGGCCAACAATGAAGACTGTGTCAGCGTAGGGAGTCATAAGGAGCAGAAAGTTGAGCGATGTTCAACACAAACAGCATACAGCAATAGAATGTCGCACAAACCCAACAGCTGTTATGGCTCCAACTTCATTGGGACGACACTGACATCGACAAAGATCGGATTTATGAAGATACTCCCTATTGCCATCGAGACGATTCCAATTCACAGCAACTCTATAGGACAGACTAGAACCTCCCCAGAGTGTTTCCAAGGCTGTAATCTTTATGGAAGCAGACTGCCACATCTATCTCCCACAGAGTGGCTAGATGATTTGAACTGCCAATCTTTCAGTTAGCAGCCAAGCACTTTAATGACTGCATCACCAGGGCTCCAGTATCTTTATAAAGATACTGGTAATAAAAGGCAATGATAATGAAAGCTAAAAAAAAAAAAAAAAAAGAGGTATTAGACTTACATCAGAGCCTACTTGGGACAGAGTCATCGGAATGGAACCCCATCATAAGTCAGGAACTATCTGTATAGAAATAGAGAAACCATGCCTTAACTTTTCTATGGGGTTACTAAAATACTGATAATAAGACAAAGGAGGCATAAAATAAATAAAAGACACAAATTTTGTTCTTTAGCATAGATGCAAAAATCACATACAAAATATTAGCAAATCATGCACAGTAAAAGAAACCAGAGCTTTTTAAAGAAACGGCTGATCCCACGTTTTGTAAAAAATTTTTTAAAAAAGCTTAGCCTGTGACATCTTGGGGTGCCAGAAAGTAGGGAGTCTTTCAAAGATGCATGGAATCATGTCAAAAAGGACACAGGATAAATTACGAAAGGACTTCCACTGGCCTAATATAGGACAATTTGAGAATCAAAAAGAATAATGACTACATTAGACTGAAAGACATCAAATACATAAAAAAACCCACAAGCCCATGTTGTTGTGGTTAGGTGCCGTTGAGTTGGTTCCAACTCATAGCGACCCTATGTACAACAGAATGAAACACTGCCCGGTCCTATACAATTCTCACAATCCTTGCTATGTTTGAGCCCACTGTTGCAGTTACTATGTCAATCCATCTCACTGAGGGTCTTCCTCTTTCTCATTGACCCTCTAGTTTACCAAGCATGATGTCCTTCTCCAGGGACTGGTCCCTCCTGATTACAAGTTCAAGGTATGTGAGATGAAGCCTCGCCATCTTCACTTTAAAGGAGTGTTCTGGTTGTACTTCTTAAATAGGATAGATTTGTTCATTCTTCTGGCAGTCCATGGTATATTCAATATTCTTCACCAACATCACAATTCAAAGGCATCAATTTTTCTTTCATCTTCCTTATTCATTGTCCATCTTTTGCATGCATATGAGATGAGTGAAAATACCATGACTTGGGTCAGGCGCACTTTAGTCCTCAAGGTGACATCTTTGTTTTTCAACACTTTAAAGAGGTCTTTTGCAGCCGATTCACCCAATGCAATGCGTCTTTCGATTTCTTGACTGCTGCCTCCATGGATGTCGACTGTGGATCCAAGTGAAATAAAATCCTTCACAACTTCAATCTTTTCTCCATTTATCATGATGTTGCTCATTGGTCCAGTTGTGAGGATTTTTTTCTTTATGTTAAGGTGCAATCCATACTGAAGGCTATGGTCTTTGATCTTCATCAGTAAGTGCTTCAAGTCCTCTTCACTTTCGGCAAGCAAGGTTGTGTCATCTGCATACTGCAGGTTGTTAATAAGTCTTCCTCCCATCCTGATGCTGCATTTTTCTTCATATAGTCCAGCTTCTTGGATTATTTGCTTAGCATGCAGATTGAGTAAGTATGCTGAAAGGATACAACCCAGACACACACCTTTTCTGATTATAAACTATACAGTATCCCCTTGTTCTGTCTGAATAACTACCTCTTGGTCTATGTACAGGTTCTGCATGAGCACAATTAAAGTTCTTGAATTCCCACTCTTCTCAATGCTATCCATAATTTGTTATGATCTACACAGCTGAATGTCTTTGCATAGTCAATAAAATACAGATAAACATCTTTCTCTTTCTTTGCTTTCAGCCAAGATCCATCTGTCATCAGCAATCATATCTCTTATTCTACATTCTATTCTGAATCTGGCTTGAATTTCTGACAGTTCCCTATCAATGTACTGCTGCAATCATTTTTCAATTATCTTCTGCATATTTTTACTTGCATATGATATTAATGATATTGTTAGATAATTTCTGTTGGACTACATCGGGATAGGCACGTATATGGATCTCTTCCTCTCACTTGGCCAGGTAGCTGTCTTCCAAATTTCTTGGCATGGTCTAGTAAGCGATTCCAGCATTGCATTTATTTGTTGAAACATTTTAATTGGTATTCTGTCAATTCCTGGAGCCTTGTTTTTCACCTTGTTTTTCAGTGCAGCTTAGACTTCTTCCTTCAATACCATTGGTTCTTGATCTTATGCTACCTCCTAAAATGGCTGAACGTCAACCAATTCTTTTTCATACACTGATTCTGTGTATTCTTTTCATCTTCTTTTGGTGCTTCCTGCATCGTTCAAATTTTTGTCCATAGAATTCTTCAATATTGTAAACTGAGGCTTGCATTTTTCTTCAGTTCTTTCAGCTTGAGAAATGTTGAAAGTGTTCTTCCCTTTTGGTTACCTAACTCCAGGTCCTTGCACATTTTATTATAATACTTTACTTTGTCTTCTGGACCTGCCCTTTGAGATCTTTTGTTCAGCAATTCTACTTAATCATTTTTTCCTCTTGCTTTAGCTACTCTACATTCAAAAGCAAGTTTCAGAGTCTCTTCTGACATCCATTTTGGTCTTTTCTTTTTTTTTCCTTACAGCCTTTTTTACGACTTTTTGCTTTCTTGATGTATGATGTTCTTGATGTCATCCCACAACTCATCTGGTCTTTGGTCATTCACCACACGTCTGTCAGTTTGTCATACTGTGGTAGCTTGCATGTTGCTGTGATGCTAGGAGCTATGCCACCAGTATTTCAAATGCTAGCAGGGTCACCCATGGAGGACAGGTTTCAGGAGAGCTTACAGACTAAGGCAGACTAGGAAGAAGGATCTGGTGATCTACTTCTGAAGAAACTGGCCCGTGAAAAACTTATGGATAGCAGCAGAACAAGCTCATAATGACACTAGAAACAAAAACAAAACAACCTCATTGGTGGTTTCTGAAGCAAAAGTCACACTTTGAAAATGATAATGGAAAGGAATGAAGCATTTATCCTGTCTTTCCTGCATAAGCTCTTTTTCACTGTACCTGAAAAGTCAATAAGGAAAAGTTCTTCTCTGGAAGACTTTAGTAAATAAGTGAAGAATTAATGATAGAATTATAAAATTACCATTTGCAACCACTGATAAAATAATACATGTGGCAATAATCATTGATGGATGCTAAAACCATTACATAAGGATGATGGGGAACATTATAATGGAGGAATTAGGCTGACCCTACCAGAATCCACAGATGTATTTCAACATCATGAAAGTGAGACAATTAGATTCAAGTGAGTTCATACTGTGATGAAAATGGAAATACACACAGCACTACCTGTAAAGTATTCTTGTCTAAAATACTGAGCCTCAACTCAATTGTGCTTCTAGATCTGAATTTCAGTTAACATAAAATACGGGGGCTAGAAGAACAAGTTAAATGAAACCATGATGAAGCAACGAACTAAATACACAATGTAAAAAACTCTATGGAAAATGACCCAGTTTCTCCAACAAATCAGTATCACGAAGAAAAAGAGGGAGGGATTGCTATAGAATAAAGGAAACTTAGCAAACATCACCACAGTATGCAATTTGCAATGTGTGGATCTTGTTTAGATAATGATTCTGAGGTGCACACACACACACACACACACACACACACACACAAGACACCTTTAATACTGACAGTACAAATATATAATAGGTATTAAAGTATACTAAGGAATTTCCATTAATTCTGCTGGGTATAATAATGTGATAGTTGCTATATGTTTAAAAAATGCCTTATCAGTTAATGATACATATTGAAGTATTTATGGGTGACATGACATGATATCTGAGATTTGCTTTTTAACACTCCATCTCAAAAAGTATATTGGAGAGAGGAAGATGAAGCAAAAACAACAAAACGATCATTCATTTTCACCTTCATGAGTATGTTCTTTGAGCAGGCCGTTCTTCAAAGGCAGCCATGATTTCTCTCCTCAGTCATGTGTTCAGAAGCAGAAACCATGATTGCTCTTTGCTCTTCAGAACTAAGCCTTCGTGAGCTGGCAAAGAAAAGACGTGTTTGGGGAGAATATCTAAAACACGGTTGAACTGTTTCAATCTGCATGGCTTGCCAATTTGATAATGGATATGCAATTTGTTTAAGGCTTAATATTTCCAACAAGAGCTAAGCAACCAGGTTTAAGGACAGTTATGATAAATAAGTTGGGTGACTTCTCTGTACCTTTCTTAATAAACCTTCAGAGAAAGCACAGAAAAACTTCAAACATAGTTGTTTTTCAAAAAGAAATAGAGCCAAACCAAGCTACACAGGGCCATGAAATTGTCAGGCAAGAAGGGTCACCCACAAGATTCCATAAATTGGCATGCGTGTTATTTTGCTTTTTTCTCTTTTCAAAGTCTCCTATATCTAAACGTAAAACACTCTTTTGTAAAACCTTAGTCGCTGCTAGAGATGACCTTCAAGGTGACTGATACAATATATTGCTTTCAAGTTAAATTGGGCCATGTGTAATTTTTTTTCTATTCTTCCATTTTCCAAGGTTTCCCCTTTCTTTTCTCCAGAGGGAAAACTTTCAGTAACATGAGGGTGGCATGACTTCTTCCTCTCACCTGAGAAGGACCCTCTCCTTCCACCTCACCTTTTGCCTGGCCTGATTGGAATCTACAGTCATACTACACAGGTGGTCTAAGGCCAAATCTGTATGTTTTAATTCTGGAATTTAATCTGGAGATGTTCATAGAGGTTTGGAAAAGTGCCCCTGCCATCTGCTACCCATTCTTGATGTGTCATCACTACCATCTTCCATTTCCATCCTCTCAAGAGCCTCGGGTTTGGAAACAACCTCCTTGCCTGCCATGTAAGCAAGTGGAGAAAACACAGAAGCTATGTTGAGGATGACGAACAGGTTTTGAAAGGCACTGAATAGCAGTGTATTTGTTGTAGCTGAGTGACTGAAAAGTCAGGTGATGATTTCCTCTCAGAAGAAGAAATTTATTTTTCCTGTCATTGTTTGGATAGAGATGGAATTGTATAGTACCATAAAGCAAATGAGCCCCGGGTAGTGCAAATGGTTAACATGTTCAGCTGCTAAATAAAAGGTTGGAGGCTTGAGTTCACCCAGAGGCACTTGGAAGAAAGGCCTGGTGGTCTACTTGCAAAAAAAAAAAAAATCAGTCATTGAAAACCCTGTGGAACACAGTTCTACTCTGACCAAGGGAGAATTATCTAATAGGCAAGGTAAGTACAATGCTTACCTTGCTTACCAGCTCATCTGTAGTGAACAATTTCACATTTTTTCACCACATCAAAGACTTTGCTTCTAGGTATGGTTGCCATCTGTCTCTCTCCCAACCCCACAGCACCTTCCTGTAGAATCAAAGCCTCTTTTCAAATTTATAATCCCTGATAGGGGAGGGTGACTAGTAAAGCAAGGTAAGCACGGGGTTACTTTTTTTTTTTTACTTGTGCTTACTTACTAATCTGTAGTGAACAATTTCACATGGGTGAAATTCAAAGATGTGGTGAAACCCATGTGAAATTGTTCACTAAGAGATGATGTGATAAGCAGGGTAAGCACCATGCTTACCTGGCCTATTAGATATTCCTCCCCTGACTCTGACATATGCAAGGTCGCTGTGAGTCAGAACTGACTTGATGGCAAGTGGTTGGTTATAACACAAAAGACGCAACTATGGAGGTTCAGCCTTGAGCTTCGTGTCATGAGGCTGGAGGGTGGCAAACACCTGAGGTAGTTAGAAGCTGGAGTGGATGCCTATCTCTGAAAATAAGAGGGAAAATTCAAGAACATCTAGTTAAGAAATTTGCTGGCCAGACATAATGGCAGACTGAATCCAGGGGCCAAGGGGAAAGAGGAAGAGAGACAAATCAAAGAAGATGAGGGGTGGGAGTGGAGCAACTGGAGAAAACCTGGAACAGGGAGAAAATGGAGAGGAGGGGTCAGCAATGGTTTTCCATTCTAGGGAGCTAGGAATGCTGAAAACACTGAGTCTGCTCAGCTTCTGTAATGGGAGCCACTGCAACTCTCAATGGTGGCACCTAGAAATCTCATGGAAACTGTACTGATGAGCTTTAATGGAAATTTACTGTTTTTCCCTCTACTGGGAAAAATGCCAAGGCCCTGACAGGAGAAGTGATGAGAGAGGAGAAAAACGGATTAAGATACTCAAATTATTTGTTGAAAGATGGTTAGGTGGGTTGAGACAACTGTAGCCAAAAAGGAAAGGCTTGGCGAATTCATCATCTAGCCATTCTGAATGAGATCAAGATTAACAGGGCACTACCTCAAAGGCTGACATGGGCCTAGTAATGCAAAACCCCAGTATCATTTAGACCTAAGCTCCTGTGGCCTCAAAGAGGATCCAATGCTAAACCTGCATTCTCTGAGCTACAGGAGAATAAGTCTTTCTAGACTCAAATATTCATAAAATCCTTCACAACTGCTAATTGCCATAATCATACTTGAGTGGTAGCACAAGAAGGAAAAGGCTCTGAAGTATCAAAGGGTTAATCATGCCAATTAAAAAAATCAAGGATAAGGCAAAAAAGGTAAAATGTTTCTGTAAAACAATAAGAACTTTTTTTAAAAAAGTGTTAATTTATCTCAGATACCTCTCAACTACAAAAGTTGGCTGATTTAGAGAAAATAGAATGTGGCGGGGTAGAAGAGTATTCTTGAGAGAATTTCCTAAAGAAAGGACAGAATAACCTTACCCTTATATAAAACCTGGTGGTGTAGCGGGTAAGAGGTATAGCTGCTAATCAAAAGGTCCACAGTTTGAATCCATCAGGCACTCCTTGGAAACTCTATGGGGCACTTCTACTCTGTCCTGTTGGGTGGCTATGAGTTGGAATCAACTTGACAACAACAGGTTTAGCTTTTTTTTTTTTAAATGAAAATTACAGCGTTATTTTATTAAAAAAATAAAAAAAGGTTATAAAATGATGGAACAGAAGGCTACAACGTCACCATTATTTCTTTCTGTTGATCTTTTCACGTGGAGCTACATCTGAGAAATTCCTTGGTAGTTTATTTTCACATGAAAGGCTCATTTTTACACCCCCCACCAAAAAAAATCCAAAAAGCATAAGAATATGGATTAAAATATTTTTGAGTAACAATATGTGTACACTTTACATAAAGTAAAAGTTCAGAAGGAATTCAAGGACAAGATAGTGCTGGTCAACTAGAAAGAGAAACTGGAGATGGAAGGGACAGTGTGGTAAAGAGAGATGAATTGTACCTGCCACAAAGCTCTAATTATGTCCAATAAATCAATGTCATTGGAATGATAAAGTCATTCATTCACTTACTTATCACCATTCAAACATTGAACACATTTCTGATGATTGTTTTCTTTGTGTTCGGCTCTGTGCTGGCTGCTGCTGAGACAGACAAACTGACTCCTCCCTTGAGGAGCTAGCTCACAGTTTAATGGGGGAGAAGGAGGAAAAAAGATGATTACAAGAACGTGCACTAAATGGGCAACAGTGAGGCTGAGCCTCATAGCATTAGCTTTGGGATCTGTCAGATCAATCCAGCCTCAAATCACAGCTCTGCCACTTAATAACAGTGTCATTTTGGGCAAGTTAATTAACCTCACAAATTCCCCATTTCCTTACCTGTAAAATGGGTAAAATAGAGAAATCAACTTCACAGCACTTTGTGGGGTTTAAATGAGATAATGCATATTAAGTACAGAACCTAGTGCCCAGAAAATGTCTAATTAATATTGGCAATAGCAACAACAATTCTGATGATGATTACAGCCATGGGCAGCCACAGTACAGGTAAACATAAGGTGTGTTCTCAGTCCTAGCTCCCGGTTGCCATGGAGTCAACTCAGAATATTCTGTCAGAATAGACCTGTGCTCCATAGGACTTTCTGTGGCTGATTTTTCAGAAGTAGATTCCCAGGCCTTTCTTCTGAGGTACCTCTGAGTGGACTGGAACTTCCAACCTTTTGGTTAGCAACCAAGTGTGTTAACTGTTTGCACCACCCATGGACTTGTTGTTGTTGTTGTTGTTAGGTGCCGTTGAGTCGGCTACAACTCATAGCAACAGAACGAAACACTGCCCGGTCCTGCGCCATCCTTACAATCATTGTTATGCTTGAGCTCATTGTTGCAGCCACTGTGTCAATACACCTTGTCGAGGGTCTTCCTCTTTTCCGCTGACCCTGTGCTCTGCCAAGCATGATGTCCTTCTCCAGGGACTGATCCCTCCTGACAACATGTCCAAAGTATGTAAGACGGAGTCTCGCCATCCTTGCCTCTAAGGAGCATTCTGGCCGCACTTCTTCCAAGACAGATTTGTTCATTCTTCTGGCAGTCCCATGGTATAGTCAATATTCTTCACCAACACCACAATTCAAAGGCGTCAACTCTTCTTCCATCTTCCTTATTCACTGTCCAGCTTTCACATGCATATGATGCAACTGAAAATGCCATGGCTTGGGTCAGGCGCACCTTAGTCTTCAGGGTGACAGCTTTGCTCTTCGACACTTTGAAGAGGTCCTTTGCAGCAGATTTGCCCAGTGCAATGCGTTGTTTGATTTCTTGACTGCTGCTTCCATGGCTGTTGATTGTGGATCCAATAAAATGAAATCCTAGACAACTTCAATCTTTTCTCCATTTATTATGATGTTGCTCCCTGGTCCAGTTGTGAGGATTTTTGTTTTCTTTATGTTGAGGTGTAATCCATACTGAAGGCTGTGGTCTTTGATCTTCATCAGTAAGGGCTTCAAGTCCTCTTCACTTTCAGCATGCAAGGTTGTATCATCTGCATAATGCAGGTTGTTAATGACTCTTCCTCCAATCCTGATGCCCCATTCTTCTTCACATAGTCCAGCTTCTCGTATTGTTTGTTCAGCATACAGATTAAATAGGTATGGTGAAAGAATACAACCCTGACGCACACCTTTCCTGACTTTAAACCAATCAGTGTCCCCTTGTTCTGCTCGAACAACTCCCTCTTGATCCATGCAAAGGTTCCTCATGAACACAATTAAGTGTTCTGGAATTCCCACTCTTCTCAATGTTATCCATAATCTGTTATGATTCACACAGTCAAATGCCTTTGCATAGTCAATAAAACACAGGTAAACATCTTTCTGGTATTCTCTGCTTTCAGCCAGGATCCATCTGACATCAGCAATGATATCCCTCATTCCATGTCCTCTTCTGAATCTGGCTTGAATTTCTGGCAGTTCCCTGTTGATGTACTGCTACAACCACTTTTGGATGATCTTCAGGAAAATTTTACTTGCGTGTGATATTAATGATATTTTTCAATAATTTCTGCATTCATTTGGATCATCTTTCTTTGGATAAATATGGATAGCCATAAATATGAATCTCTTCCAGTTGGTTGGCTAGGTAGCTATCTTGCAAATTTCATGGCAGAGACGGGTGAGTACTTCCAGTACTGCATCCGTTTGTTGAAATATCTCAATCGGTATTCCATCAATTCCTGGAGCTTTGTTTTTCGCCAATGTCTTCAGTGCACCTTGGAGTTCTTCCTTCAGTACCAGCGTCTCTTGATCATATACTACCTCTGGAAATGACTGAACGTTGACCAGTGACTCTGTGTATTCCTTCCATGTTTTTTTCTATTTATTGACTTTTATTGAGCTTCAAGTGAACGTTTACAAATCAAGTCAGACTGTCACATATAAGTTTATATATACCTTACTCCATACTCCCACTTGCTCTCCACCTAATAAGTCAGCCCTTCCAGTCTCTCCTTTCGTGACAATTTTGCCAGCTTCCAACTCTCTCTATCCTCCCATCCCCCCTCCAGACAGCTCCCCTCCAGACAGGAGATGCCAACACAGTCTCAAGTGTCTACCTGATATAATTAGCTCACTTTTCATCAGCATCTCTCTCCTACCTACTGTCCAGTGCCTTTCACGTCTGATGAGTTGTCTTCGGGAATGGTTCCTGTCCTGGGCCAACAGAAGGTTTGGGGACCTTGACCGCCGGGATTCCTCTAGACTCAGTCAGACCATTAAGTATGGTCTTTTTATGAGAATTTGGGGTCTGCGTCCCACTGATCTCCTGCTCCCTCAGGGGTTCTCTGTTGTGCTCCCTGTCAGGGCAGTCATCGATTGTGGCCGGGCACCAACTAGTTCTTCTGGTCTCAGGATGATGTAGGTCTCTGGTTCATGGGGCCCTTTCTGTCTCTTGGGCTCTTAGTTGTCATGTGACCTTGGTGTTCTTCATTTTCCTTTGCTCCAGGTGGGTTGAGACCAATTGATGCATCTTAGTTGGCCGCTTGTTAGCATTTAAGACCCCAGATGCCACATTTCAAAGTGGGATGCAGAATGGTTTCATAATAGAATTATTTTGCCAACTGACTTAGAAGTCCCCTTAAACCATGGTCCCCAAACCCCCACCATTGCTCCGCTGACCTTTGAAGCATTCAGTTTATCCCGGAAACTTCTTTGCTTTTGGTCCAGTCCAGTTGACCTGACCTTCCATGTATTGAGTGTTGTCCTTCCCTTCACCTAAAGCAGTTCTTAGCTACTAATTAATCAGTAAAAAACCCTCTCCCACCCTCCCTCCCTCCCCTCTTCGTAACCACAAAAGTATGTGTTCTTCTCAGTTTATACTATTTCTCAAGATCGTGTAATAGTGGTCTTATACAATATTTGTCCTTTTGCCTCTGACTAATTTCGCTCAGCATAATGCCTTCCAGGTTCCTCCATGTTATGAAATGTTTCACAGATTCGTCACTGTTCTTTATCGATGCGTAGTATTCCATTGTGTGAATATACCACAATTTATTTACCCATTCATCCGTTGATGGACACCTTGGTTGCTTCCAGCTTTTTGCTATTGTAAACAGAGCTGCAATAAACGTGGGTGTGCATACATTTGTTCGTGTGAAGGCTCTTCTTTCTCTAGAGTATATTCCAAGGAGTGGGATTTCTGGGTTGTATGGTAGTTCTATTTCTAACTGTTTAAGAAAACGCCAGATAGATTTCCAAAGTGGTTGTACCATTTTACAATCCCACCAGCAGTGTGTAAGAGTTCCAATCTCTCTGCAGCCTCTCCAGCATTTCTTATTTTGTGTTTTTTGGATTAATGCCGCCAGCCTTGTTGGAGTGCGATGGAATCACATCGTAGTTTTAATTTGCATTTCTCTAATGGCTAATGATCGAGAGCATTTTCTCATGTATCTGTTAGCTGCCTGAATATCTTCTTTAGTGAAGTGTGTGTTCATATCCTTTGCCCACTTCTTGATTGGGCTGTTTGTCTTTTTGTGGTTGAGTTTTAACAGAATCATGTAGATTTTAGAGATCAGGCGCTGGTCGGAGATGTCATAGCTGAAAATTCTTTCCCAGTCTGTAGGTGGTCTTTTTACTCTTTTGGTGAAGTCTTTAGATGAGCATAGGTGTTTGATTTTTAGGAGCTCCCAGTTATCTGGTTTCTCTTCGTCATTTTTGGTAATGTTTTGTATTCTGTTTATGCCTTGTGTTAGGGCTCCTAAGGTTGTCCCTATTTTTTCTTCCATGATCTTTATCGTTTTAGTCTTTATGTTTAGGTCTTTGATCCACTTGGAGTTAGTTTTTGTGCATGGTGTGAGGTATGGGTTCTGTTTCATTTTTTTGCAAATGGGTATCCAGTTATGCCAGCACCATTTCTTAAAAAGACTATCTTTTCCCCAATTAACTGACACTGGGCCTTTGTCAAATATCAGCTGCTCATATGTGGATGGATTTATATCTGAGTTCTCAATTCTGTTCCACTGGTCTATGTGTCTGTTGTTGTACCAGTACCAGGCTGTTTTGACTACTGCAGCTGTATAATAGGTTCTGAAATCAGGTAGAGTGAGGCCTCCCACTTTCTTCTTCTTTTTCAGTAATGCTTTGCTTATCTGAGGCTTCTTTCCCTTCCATATGAAGTTGGTGATTTGTTTCTCTATCACCTTAAAAAATGACATTGGAATTTGGATCGGAAGTGCATCGTATGTACAGATGGCTTTGGGTAGAATAGACATTTTTACTATGTTAAGTCTTCCTATCCATGAACAAGGTATGTTTTTCCACTTACGTAGGTCCCTTTTAGTTTCTTGCACTAGTACTTTGTAGTTTTCTTTGTATAGGTCTTTTACATCCTTGGTAAGATTTATTCCTAAGGATTTTATCTTCTTGGGGGCTACTGTGAATGGTATTGATTTGGTTATTTCCTCTTCGATGTTCTTTTTGTTGATGTAGAGGAATCCAAGTGATTTTTGTATGTTTATCTTTTAATCTGAGACTCTGGCAAACTCTTCTATTAGTTTCAGTAGTTTTCTGGAGGATTCCTTGGGGTTTTCTGCGTATAAGATCAAAAAAAAAAGATCATGTCATCTGCAAATAGAGATAATTTTACTTACTCCTTGCCAATCCGGATGCCCCTTATTTCTTTGTCTAGCCTAATTGCTCTGGCTAGGACTTCTAGCACAATGTTGAATAAGAGCGGTGATAAAGGGCATCCTTGTCTGGTTCCCGTTCTCAAGGGAAAAGCTTTCAGGCTCTCTCCATTTAGAGTGATGTTGGCTGTTGGCTTTGCACAGATGCCCTTTATTATGTTGAGGAATTTTCCTTCAATTCCTATTTTGGTGAGAGTTTTTATCATAAATGGGTGTTGGACTTGGTCAAATGCCTTTTCTGCATCAATTGATAAGATCATGTGGTTTTTGTCTTTTGTTTTATTTATATGGTGGATTACATTAATGGTTTTTCTAATATTAAACCAGCCTTGCATACCTGGTATAAATCCCACTTGGTTGTGGTCAATTATTTTTTGATATGTTGTTGAATTCTATTGGCTAGAATTTTGTTGAGGATTTTTGCATCTATGTTCATGAGGTATATAGGTCTGTAATCTTCTTTTTTTGTGGTGTCTTTACCTGGTTTTGGTATCAGGGAGATGATGGCTTCATAGAATGAGTTGGGTAGTATTCTGTCATTTTCCATGCTTTGAAATACCTTTAGTAGTAATGGTGTTATCTCTTCTCTGAAAGTTTGGTAGAAGTCTGCAGTATAGCCATCCGGGCTAGGGCTTTTTTTTGTTGGGAGTTTTTTGATTACCGTTTCAATCTCTTTTTTTGTTATGGGTCTATTTAGTTGTTCTACTTCTGATTGTGTTAGTTTAGGTAGGTAGTGTTTTTCCAGGAATTCATCCATTTCTTCTAGGTTTGCAAATTTGTTAGAGTACAATTTTTCGTAATAATATGATATGATTCTTTTAATTTCAGTTGGGTCTGTTGCGATGTGGCCCTTCTCGTTTCTGATTCGGGTTATTTGTTTCCTTTCCTGTATTTCTTTAGTCAGTCTAGCCAATGGTTTATCGATTTTGTTAATTTTTTCAAAGAACCAGCTTTTGGCTTTGTTAATTCTTTCAATTGTTTTTCTGTTCTCTAATTCATTTAGTTCAGCTCTAATTTTTATTATTTGTTTTCTTCTGGTGCCTGATGGATTCTTTTGTTGCTCACTTTCTATTTGTTCAAGTTGTAGGGACAGTTCTCTGATTTTGGCTCTTTCCTCTTTTTGTATGTGTGCATTTATCGATATAAATTGGCCTCTGAGCACTGCTTTTGCTGTGTCCCAGAGGTTTTGATAGGAAATATTTTCATTCTCGTTGCATTCTATGAATTTCCTTATTCCCTCCTTAATGTCTTCTATAACCCAGTCTTTTTTCAGGAGGGTATTGTTCAGTTTCCAAGTATTTGATTTCTTTTCCCTAGTTTTTCTGTTATTGATTTCTACTTTTATTGCCTTGTGGTCTAAGAAGATGCTTTGTAATATTTCGATGTTTTGGACTCTGCAAAGGTTTGTTTTATGACCTAATATGTGGTCTATTCTAGAGAATGTTCCATGTGCGCTAGAAAAAAAAGTATACTTTGCAGCAGTTGGGTGGAGAGTTCTGTATAAGTCAATGAGGTCAAGTTGGTTGACTGTTGTAATTAGGTCTTCCATGTCTCTATTGAGCTTCTTACTGGATGTCCTGTCCTTCTCTGAAAGTGGTGTGTTGAAGTCTCCTACTATAATTGTGGAGGTGTCTACTCACTTTTCAGTTCTGTTAAAATTTGATTTATATATCTTGCAGTCCTGTCATTGGGTCCATAAATATTTAATATGGTTATATCTTCCTGATCAATTGTCCCTTTTATCATCATGTAGTATCCTTCTTTATCCTTTGTGGTGGATTTAAGTTTAAAGTCTATTTTGTCAGAAATTAATATTGCTACTCCTCTTCTTTTTTGCTTATTGTTTGCTTGATATATTTTTTTCCATCCTTTTAGTTTGTTTGCATCTCTAAGTCTAAGGTGTGTCTCTTATAGGCTGCATATAGACGGATCGTGTTTCTTTATCCAGTCTGAGACTCTCTGTCTCTTTATTGGTGCATTTAGTCTATTTACATTCAGCGTAATTATAGATAAGTAAGTGTTTAGTGTTGTCATTTTGATGCCTTTTTATGTGTGTTGTTGACAATTTCATTTTTCCACTTACTTTTTTGTGCTGAGATGTTTTTCTTTGTAAATTGTGAGATCCTCATTTTCATAGTATTTGACTTTATGTTTGTTGAGTCGTTACGTTTTTCTTGGCTTTTATTTTGAGTTATGGAGTTGTTATACCTCTTTGTGGTTACCTTAATATTTACCCCTATTTTTCTAAGTAAAAACCTAACTTGTATTGTCCTATATGCGCCTTGTATCCCTCTCCATATGGCAGTTCTATGCCACCTGTATTTAGTCCCTCTTTTTGATTATTGTGATCTTTTACATATTGACTTCAGTGATTCCCTGTTTTGAGCATTTTTTTTTAATTAATCTTAATTTGTTTTTGTGATTTCCCTATTTTAGTTGATATCAGGATGTTCTGTTCTGTGACCTTGTGTTGTGTTGGTATCTGATATTATTGATTTTCTGACCAAACAATTTCCTTTAGTATTTCTTGTAGCTTTGGTTTGGTTTTTGCAAATTCTCTAAACTTGTGTTTATCTGTAAATATCTTAATTTCGCCTTCATATTTCAGAGAGAGTTTTGCTGGATATATGATCCTTGGCTGGCAGTTTTTCTGCTTCAGTGCTCTATATATGTCATCCCATTGCCTTCTTGCCTGCATGGTTTCTGCTGAGTAGTCTGAACTTATTCTTATTGATTCTCCCTTGAAGGAGACCTTTCTTTTATCCCTGGCTGCTTTTAAAATTTTCTCTTTATCTTTGGTTTTGTCAAGTTTGATGATAATATGTCTTGGTGTTTTTCTTTTTGGATCAATCTCAAATGGGGTTCGATGAGCATCATGGATAGATATCCTTTTGTCTTTCACGATGTCAGGGAAGTTTTCTGTCAGCAGATCTTCGACTATTTTCTCTGTGTTTTCTGTCCTCCCTCCCTGTTCTGGGACTCCAATCACACACAAGTTATCCTTCTTGATAGAGTCCCACATGATTCTTAGGGTTTCTTCATTTTTTTAAATTCTTTTATCTGATTTTTTTTCAGCTATGTTGGTGTTAATTCCCTGGTCCTCCAGATTTTCTACTCTGCATTCTAATTGCTCGAGTCTGCTCCTCTGACTTCCTATTGTGTCGTCTAATTCTGTAATTTTATTGTTAATCTTTTGGATTTCTGCATGCTGTCTCTCTATGGATTCTTGCAACTTATTAATTTTTCCACTATGTTCTTGATCAATCTTTTTGAGTTCTTCAACTGTTTTATCAGTGTGTTCCTTGGCTTTTTCTGCAGTTTGTCTTATTTCATTTCTGAGGTCATCCCTGATGTCTTGAAGCATTCTGTAAATTAGTTTTTTATATTCTGCATCCTTTTTTTTTCTGATAATTCCAGGATTGTATCTTCATTTGGGAAAGATTTTGATTCTTTTGTTTGGGGGGTTGTAGAAGCTGTCATGGTCTGCTTCTTTATGTGGTTTGATATCGACTGCTGTCTCCGAGCCATCACTAGTAGTGATTTATTCTATATTTGCTCACTGAGTCTTATCTTGTTTTGTTTTCTTTCAATATACGTGGATGGGCTACCAGATTGTGCTGTCTTGTTTGTTGTATCCTTTGACTTACTTATGACCTATTACCAGCTGTTTTGGGCTATTGCCAGATATATATGCCTGAGTCTATTCACTATTCTTGAGTAGAATCTGATTTTGGGTCATCAAGTGTGTGCTGCACCCTAACACCTATCCACCTCGAGAAGTAGTGGTGATAGTTGTGTGCACCAGATTCTATTAGCAGCTGGGGTTCAGCTCCAGGATGCTGACAGGCTTCCCCCAAGTGTCAGTGAGGTAGGTGTGTCTCTATTCCTATAGCACCTTGGTGGGAGGGGTCTTCAGCTGTACCTTAGGCCCCCAATGCAAGTACCTCTACTGATTGGTAGGTGTCACCCTCCTTAGACCCCTAAGGCAAGAGGCTAGGAAGTCTGGGGGGAGCTTCAGCCCTCAGTTTCCTGTTGTGGGTCAGTTAGGGCTCTGTTGAATAAGCAGAGATATCTGACCTGGGGAACTTGTTTTTCCAGTAAATCCGCTAAAAAAAAAATGCAGTCAGATCCCTATCAGAACTGCCTTTGCATTATAACAGGCACCTTGTTCCCTGTAAGGATGAAAGCCCGAGATTTGGATCATATATGCTTGGCTGGAGCTGGTTCTGTGTTTTCAGTCCAATTAGGGAAGGATTTTTGGTCCCTGGGTTTTTTGTGGTTGCTTCTCTCAGGCCGGAAGAATGGGTTAGGAAAAGACCAAAAAAAAAAAAAAAAAGGGAAAAGCAAAGCCGCGGAGCCGGAGCCGTTCTCCCTCTTGCTCAGGAAATTCCAATGTTAATGAAGCCGCCTGGGAAGGGGAGGGGAGGTTTCAGAAAAACAGCAGAGAGTAGCACCCCGGAATATAGCCAAAGTTGCTTATCTTGCTCGGGATGACTATTTTATCTGAGATTCCTGAGGGGCGTGTCACCTATGTGTGCTGGCTGTGTGGAGATCGTCCCCGAGGGTCTGGCCCGCTGAAGCCATGGTCAGATCCTCTGCTGCCAGCCCAAAGCCCAGCGTCAAGGTTCCCCTGCTGGGACGCTGCACTCCTGGCTCCAAAATCAGTCACTGCCTCCTGGGGACTTCTCGTCCTGCCAGCCGCGTCGCCGCGCCGGTCCCGTGAACTGGCTGGGCCCCCTCCCAGGGTTAGTTCAGGGGAGTAGGGCTGCGCCCCGTGTTTGCGCCATCACCAGATGCTGCGTTCAGCTCCCCTGTGCCTAGTCCAAAGCCCGGCGCCAAGGTTCCCCGGCTGGGACGCTGCACTCCCGGCTCCAAAACCAGTCACTGCCTCCTGGGACTCCTCCTCCCACCAGCCACTTGGCCGTGCTGCCCGCGCGGACCAGCTGGGCCCCCACCCGGGGTCAGTTCAGGGGGCTAGGGCTGCGCCCCGTGTTTGCGCCATCACAGATGTCGTGTTCAGCTCCCCTGTGCCCAGTCCTAAGCCCGGCGCCAAGGTTACCTGACTGGGACGCTGGCTCCAGGCTCCAAAAACAGTCGCTGCTTCCCCGTAGTTGTTCGTTCTCTGTCTCTGTCACTCAGGTCAACTCTTTAAATCTGTGTTTGTTGTTCAGGGTTTGTAGATTGTCATGTATGTGATCGATTCACTTGTTTTTCCGAGTCTTTGTTGCAAGAGGGATCCGAGGTAGCGTCTACCTAGTCAGCCTTCTTGGCCCCAACCTCCCCTTCCATGTTTTTTTGATGCTTCCTGGGTCATTCAGTATTTTGCCCATAGAATCCTTCACTATTGCAACTCAAAGCTTGAATTTTTTCTTCAGTTCTTTCAGTTTGAGAAATGCTGATCATGTTCTACCCTTTTAGTTTTCTAACTCCAGGCTTTTCACATATCATTATAATAATTTGTCTTTTCGAACCACCCTTTGAAATCTTCTATTCAGTTTTTTAATTCATCATTTCTTCCATTCACTTTAGCTACTCAACGTTCAAGAGTAAGTTCAGAGTCTTTTCTGACATCTATTTTGGTCTTTTCTTTCTTTCCTGTTTTCTTAATGACCTCTTGCTTTCTTCATGTAGGATGTCCCTGATGTCATTCCACAACTTGTCTGGTCTTGGGTCATTAGTGTTCAATGCATCAAATCTGTTCTTAAGATGATTTCAAGAAGGCATTAGCAATTTAAAAAAGATGGTTTAGGTTTTAAATCACTATACAAAGACTTAGGCTAGAAAGGAGGGGGGAAAATGGATAGAAGAGGGTCCATTTACAGGGCTGATGCACTAATCCATCATGAAATGTTGAAGGCCACATTAATAACAGTGGCAGTGTGCATGGAGAGAAGTGGATGGATTTGAGAGATATTCAAACTGAGAACTGGCCAATTTTCTTGACCAAATAGATGAAAAGGGCAAAGGACAAGTCACATGTAAAGGGTTTCTTCTGTCTTGGGCAGATGGGTGGAAAAAAAATGGTGGTATTCACTGTGAAAAATAAATAACAGAGCAAAAGAAGATCTGGAGTAAGTATGGTTTTAGATGAATGAGTTTTCTGGAAAGTTACATGGGACATTCAGAGGAGGAAGAGCTGAGTTGAGGTGGAGACTGGGGAGATGACCCACAGAAATAAAGAGTGAGAAGAAAATAAATTTCCACATATCACAGACAGCTTACAAGAACATTGCTTTCCTTTAGATATAACCAACTCCAAAAAACGAGAACTCCTCCATGATCTATGCATATTTAATATTTAAATATTTACTTGTATTAGAAATGCTAGTCATAGATCCTGCTTGTCCCCAAATCCCCTTAGGTGAGAATGAGCTACACATAGCTTTCATTAAGGGGGAAAACTTAGAAACACAGTTGAGGCCAGGGGAGCAAGTTGCTTTCCCTAAACACATTCTCCAAACATGGTGCATTTATAACCATTTTAAAGGTAATAGATCACTATGACAATTATTAATATTCTGATGAAAATGATGCACTGTGAGGAAAAGACTGTGAAAAACATAGTAGTGAAGAAATGATAACTTTTAAATGTGCTTTT
Organism: Loxodonta africana; assembly: GCF_030014295.1. Lineage (NCBI taxonomy): Eukaryota > Metazoa > Chordata > Mammalia > Proboscidea > Elephantidae > Loxodonta > Loxodonta africana. The sequence continues at coordinate 98,644,837 of NC_087350.1, forward strand.
CTCCACCATTAACCATTAACCACTGGTGGCAGATGCCACCATCCCAGCTAGTCTAGTTCCTTGGTTCATGTTCCTGTCAGGATCCAAGGCAACTCTAGAAAACCTTGGTCTCCATGGCTATGGAGTCTTTAAATCTTATTTTTTAATGATCTTCCAAAATATTTCATAATAAAACATATTTTTTAAAAGCTATGTCATAGTATATTTGAAACTGGTATCTTTTTAAAAGTATTGGGTCAATTTCTATAAGTCAATAGTAGAACTAGGGAAATGTACAGTCTCTTCCAAATCTAAAGTATATGAATTGTCTCAGGGCAAAGAAGAGACAACTCTGCTTTCTTCTACTCTTGTTCCACAAATGCTTCTGACAGTTGGCATCAAAGAGATGGTTTCCACCCACAAGGATGTAAGCACCCCCACAAATGGGGATATACTAGATCCATCTCTGAAACTTTAAGAGGGAGCATTTACCTAGTACGTAAGTGGTACTGTAGTGAATGCTGAGTTGAATTTCTCTACCCTGACACTTCTCCAACAGATTATCTTTAAGATTCCAGCCTCAGAAGTGATCATCCTTCTATTTGTTTACATTGTACCATCTACTTTATCACTTAAGTGTCATTCTTTAGCATCTAATGCAATACATGGCATGTAATAGACATTCATTAAATATTTGTTGAATGAATGAATAAATGAATCAATGAACTTGTTATTAATGATGCGAATTTTTTAAAATCTTTATTGTATATCAGATTAGGTCACTCCCTAAAACCCTTCAACGGCTTCCCATTAATAGAGCCTAGAAGGTCCTGCATGTTCTGCCTTCTGTATGTCTCTCTAATTTTTGCCAACAGAGTCAAAATCAGTAATTAAGATCTAAATCAGTATCTCAAACTGTGTAATGCAAAGCGAGAATAGGTTTTATCTGAAAGGCATAGTTTCAAGGTAAAATAACTGTAAAGTTGAGTGTAGAAGGTTAAACAGGTCTCTTTACTGAAGAATTTCTTAGAGCATTCATTATTCAAAAATGTGTTCTGACCTTTTAAAAGAGGACTAGCGTGTGTAGAATTTTCCAAATTCAATGAGCATTTGTCACTGGACTAATGTTCCAAGGTATCAAACTCTAATCTAGATGAAATTAGAGAAAAATCTGCATATAGTTAGTATCTGATAAGCATAAAAATTTCTCCCAAGTCTTTCTTAGTGTAAAGAGAAAACTTTTAAGTTATTTTAATTCAATGTGATCTCATACTTCTATTTTATCATAATGACACCACGGGAGGCATATGAGTCAGTAGCAAAGTAATTCAACCATACATATGTTACATGACGCATCGAGGTATTTTTGTGAGTCTACTATTCTATCTGAATAAGAAGTCTGATCCCACTTAATTTGAGAAATTTAGTAAGATAATACTCTATTGTGGATCTGATTGAAAGAGAGTGTTGAAAACCAATGCCATAAAACCAGCTGTCAGACTGAACATTTCCAGTATCCTTTTACATCTGACAATTGCATATTGATGCACAGTGCCCTGAGCAAGGCAATACTGCCTCACTCCAGGGGTCTTTAAAGTATACTCACCTCATTATGTATATTAGCCTCTAAAAGGTTCCATCTTTATGGAGTCTGGGAGAAAACATCAAGTTGAACCCAGAGAGTTTTACCCAGTGAAAAATGACCTTAAAACATCTGGAAATTCAGTTTAGAGAAGGACAATGAGGTATAGATGCTTACCCAAATCTTAAGGAAGTTATGAAAAGGTTGGAAAACATCTCTAAACAATTTAAATTTGCGTATTTCACTGATACTAAAGCAAGCAAACTCTTTTTCAGGTTTCAACATCTCTGAAATTGAGATATGTCTTGTAATTGGATAGCAACTCACAATCACTGTTGTGAATTCAGACTGCAAACCTGTGTTTGTACTGGTTGAAGTTTAAATAATGAGGGAGAATTTTTTTCTTCCTCCACCCAGTGCCAATGTTGAGAAATGAAAATTTTGTTGCTGTCTTTCTACATGGTAGCTTGTGTGTTTGTTTGTTCATCTTCTCATATAGTAAAGATGTAGCACTCTATCACGTCCATTCTGACTCACAGCAACCCTATAGGACAGAATAGAACTGCCTCATTGGGTTTCCAAGGAGAGGGTGGTGGACTCGAACTGCCAACCTTTTGGTTAGCACCTGAGCTCTTAACCACAGTGCCACCAGGGCTCCACTATGTGCAAGTCTATTATTAGATTTCTCATCTTTACCCTTTTTTTTGGTGGGGAGGGGGTATGAAAGAATGGTGCTTTTTTCAATAATGGTATCATGGATTCAAGAAACATGGTACTTGGAAAGCTCAGAGAATTTCTCTTTCTCCTGCTGGAAAGATAATACAAAAAGGCAGGATTTCCTTCTAGGATGATAATATCACATTGGAAAGGAAGCGAGGCACTCTCATCCCAGGATAATTTCAGAACTTAACCACATAGACTGTTGGGAAATCATTCAAGAACACCACCTGTGGATAAGGGTAAAAGAGTGGAGAGGGGGGAAAATAAAAATCAGATAAGAAATCTAAATAAAGCTAATTAAACCCACTGATAATATCTAATTTATGCATATGGGTTGAAAAATAAAAGGTTCCAGTATCGCATGCCAGTAGTGACATCACAGTATGGGGAATACAAATTATCAGGGATTCTGTTAGAAAGTACAAGAGCTAGTTCAATATTGAGACACCTAAACAGGAATAATGTATAAAGGCCCATATATAAGTTTCTTAGGACCCCTCTTTTAGAAATGTGCTGAGTTCTGATACTTGTAATTTAAAAGTGATGAAGTGAACTAAAAGGGGGTTTTAAAAATGCAAGAGTGGTTAAACCTTGGCAATTAAGATCATCACAGCAAAGTAAAGACATACTTTTTGGGGGAGTGCACAATTTTTTCGTAAATGTGGCATGTACTCTATTTGGACTGAACAATGCTAACATAAAACTATAAACTTCAGCATAAGAGACCTAGGTTTTAATTAAGGAGTAACAGTAAACCTCCTCTGATCTAAGCCAGAATCTAACTTTGCGTTGAATTAGTTCAGGAGAGGCACTCTGGCATTCCAGGGGATCCAACCTCCTGATGACTTCCATATTGAGCTAAATTTCCTCAGCTGTGGGCACCACTTCTCCCAGCATCAACTGGGTCAACAGCTTAGTGAAATGGACAGGAGTGCCTTTGGGACTGGATAAAGTATGATCCTGCTTGCCTCACAGGTTAGACTAGATGACCTATGGAAGTCCTGTTTAGATGCAAGATCCCAGCCTCAAAAATTCTCAGCCTCAATGGTACAGCTAGCTCAAATGCTGATTAGCATCAAAGGTTTCCTTCTAGAGAAAGGCCAAGCTGAAAGAGAGTAACTTCAGGAACATCTGGGGAGCAGAAGACAGCATATAGGGATCTTCCCCTTGCTCTTTGATGCACACATCACCTCTGCACAGAAAGAGCACATTTCCAAATTTTAGTTTAGCTTCTAACGTAACACTCATCCAACAGGGCATCTGTATCACAGGCTCCAAGAAACTAAAATGTGTCCTGTTTAAACAACGCTGAATCAATACTAGATAAAACACCCTCTCCGCCATCATTCAGTTTCAGATGCGCAAGCTCAGAACTCTTTGTCCACCTGCAAATAAGAGGTTGGGGTCAAGGTAAATCCAATTCAGGATGTGATTTGGTCTGGGGCTGCTTCAGAAGCTCCGGAACTGATTCTACATTGCCTACATTTAATTTTGGCAAATAAATGCCTTGTCAGAAATTGAGTCAGTTTCTTGAAGTGCAAATTGCAGTCTTCCTTTAGAGATTAATAGGTGAAGTCTACCAGTCTCTAAATGATCTCATTCTTCAATGGATGAGATTTCTGAATAAAGCATGGAAATTTAATCCTGCCTTGAATCTTACATACTTCAGGTCAAGATCCGGCCTAGCGACAAACAACGGTCAGGTTTTTCAGTTTTCTTTAGAGACAAAAAAAAAAAAAAAGGTAGGATTTAAAGTTACCCCTGGTTGTCTACACAGCTCATTGTTTTAAAACCTAGGCCAATTCAGTCTGGCTTCCTGTGAGTACTGTTTTAAGATGCAGTTTACAAATCTCACTGCTGCTTTTCCATGACGTAATGCAGGAAAGCTGAAATAATGCTCGTACACCTGGGAACGGCTTTAGGATAATGCAGGAGTGACGTGAGAGCAAGAGGAAACGCTCTGACAGGTCTGTGCTGAAAAATGCACTATTTATCAAGTTGGGACATCAAACCCCAGACAGACTGCTAAACAGAATTACTTGAAACCAAGTTTTCCAAGACTCTTTGGCGGTTACCCTTCTTGACTCTATCACACTTTATGAAACAACCAAAGTCAACAGACACAGCTCCACGTCCTTTCTGTTTGTAGACATTTTTCCCACAGCCCTATTTATAACCTAATATAGTGGGGAGTTTTCTCTCGGCAAAAAAGCTGATTAAGTGTTCCATTTAATAGTATAACGCAAAGCATACTTTCTTTTGCTCCAGACTCGCTGTTCTTATATGATCTCCTACTGTCTAAAATGGAGATTTGGTAACTGTTTTCTGGGTTGGTGTGCCTTTTGATGAATGTAATGGTGAACGAATCATTAATGTTGAATTTCTAATCACCTGTCTTTTATCAACACTCAAGGCCATTATTCTCAGGCTGTTGTCTTTCTAGCTTGGGCATACAAAAATGGACTTTCTGTGGTAAGTTTAAAGCACAGTAGTTCATAATAAATTCATTTCGCTTTCTTTCTCTCAGAATTTGTTCCCCCATTTATACTCTTATTCTTTTCAGTTTGGTGTTACATTTATAATGTGAGGGATATTATATCCATTCAACAAATAACATCCAAAAACAAAAAATGAAGGGCCTTAGTAGCATACCCATTGCCGTCGAGTAGATTCTGACTCATAGAGACCTATAGGACAAGTACAGTCTGCCCCACAGTTTCCAAGGAGCAGCTGGTAGATTCAAACTGCTGACCTTTTGGTTAGCAGCCCTAGCTCTTAACCACTGCACCACCAGGGCTCTCTTACTAGCACATGGGACCAAAAAAGAAGGCTGTGGACAGTTCTATTATGGAGTCAGGGATCTTAGCTCTTTTACAAAACATTAAAAGCTTTTTATTCCTTTTGTCAATCAATTTGAGGGTTTAAAACAATGCAATGCTCATCTCATTCTGATTTGTCTATTCAATGATTGTTCCACCTTCCTCTCTTTTTTATTTTTTAATTCCTTGTCCTAGTTGTACTTTTAAAGCCAGAGCAATCACCTTATTATGGCTCTGCTTGCCTTGAATAATCACCTTCTTATACTGGATTAAACGTTTTTTCCCTTTTGTCATAGGGTGAATTGTGACTTCCCACTGCTGAAGTCTTACCCTGGGTACTTGCGTATGTGACCTTATTTGGAAACACTGTCTTTGCAGATGTAATTCGTTAATATGAGGTTATAGTGGAGTACCATAGACCCTAATCCAATATGACTCGTGTCCTTATAAAAGGAGAAGAGAAACAGAGACACACACAGGGAGAACATTGCCAGCTGTCACCAAAAGCTAGGAGAAAAGGCAACAAGCGAATACTCCCTGAGAGACCTCAGAAGGAACTGAACTTTCTGATACCATAATTTCAAACTTTCAGCCTCCAGAACTGTGTAAGAATAAATTAATGTTGTTTTAAGGCACCCAGTTTGTGGCACTTTGTTACAGCAGCCCTAGGAAATGAATACACCATTCAATCAGGACAGCCACCAACTAAAAGCTGTATTATTTTCCATGAGCATCATCTGCAGTGCCTTCGTTTGGGGGTGAGGGGAAGAAAAGAAACTTGATTCAAACTGGCTTACACATTACCTAGCAGAGGTATGGTGTTGTTGTTGTTGTTGTTAGGTGCTGTTGAGTCAGTTCCAACTCATAGTGACCCTATGTAGGACCGAATGAAACACTGCCGGGTCCTGCGCCATCCTTACAATCGTTGTTATGCTTCAGCTCATTGTTGCAGCCACTGTGTCAATCCATCTTGTTGAGGGTCTTCCTCTTTTCCGCTAACCCTCTACTCTACCAACCATGATGCCCTTCTCCAGGGACTGATCCCTCCTGACAACATGTCCAAAGTATATAAGACGCAGTCTTACTCACCATCCTTGCTTCTAAGGAGCATTCTGGTTGTACTTCTTCCAGGACATAGTTGTTCACTCTTTTGGCAGTCCGTGATATATTCAATATTCTTTGCCAACACTACAATTCAAAGGTGTCAGTTCTTCTTCGGTCTTCTTTATTCATTGTCCAGCTTTCACATGCATATGATGCGATTGAAAATACCATGGCTTGGGTCAGGCGCATCTTAGTCTTCAATGTGACATCTTCGTTTTTCAACACTTTGAAGAGGTCCTCTGCAGCAGATTTGCCCAATGCAACGCGCCTTTTGATTTCTTGACTGCCGCTTCCATGGCTGCTGACTGTGGATCCAAGTAAAAAGAAATCTTTGACAAATTCAATATTTTCTCCGTTTATCATGATGTGGCTTATTGGTCCAATTGTGAGGATTTTTGTTTTCTTTATGTTGAGGTGTAATCCATTCTGAAGGCTGTGGCCTTTGATCTTCATTAGTAGGTGCTTCCAGTTCTCTTCACTTTCAGCAAGCAAGGCTGTGTCATCTGCATATCTCAGGTTGTTAATGAGTCTTCCTCCAATCCTGATGCCCGTTCTTCTTCACATAGTCCAGCTTCTTGGATTATTTGTTCAGCATGCAAATTGAATAGGTATGGTGAAAGAATACAATCCTGATGCACACCTTTCCTGACTTTAAACCAATCAGTATCCCCTTGTTCTGTTTGAACAACTGCCTCTTGATCTATGTACAGGTTCCTCACGAGCACAATTAAGTGTTCTCGGATTCCCATTCTTCGCAACGTTATCCATAATTTGTTATGCTCCACACAGTCAGACGCCTTTGCATAGTCAATAAAACACAGCTAAACATCTTTCTGGTATTCTCTGCTTTCAGCCAGGATCCATCTGACATCAGCATGATATCCCTGGTTCCACGTCCTCTTCTGAATCTGGCCTGAATTTCTGGCAGTTCCCTGTCAATATACTGCTGCAGCTGCTTTTGAATGATCTCAGCAAAATTTTACATGCGTGTGATATTAATGACATTGTTCAATAATTTCCACATTCAGTTGGATCACCTCTGTTGGGAATAGACAGAAGTATGTATTTCTTCCAGTCGGTTGGGCCGGTAGCTGTCTTCCAAATTTTTTGGCATAGATGAGTGAGCTCTTCCAGCGCTGCAACCATTTGCTGAAACATCTCAATTGACATTCAGTCAATTCCCAGAGATTTGTTTTTTGCCAATGCCTTCAGAGCAGCTTGGACTTCTTCCTTCAGTACCATCAGTTCCTGATCATATGCCACCTCTTGAAAGGTTGAACATTGACTAATTCTTTTTAGTACAATGACTCTGTGTCTTCCTTTCATCTTCTTCTGATACTTCCTGTGTCGTTTAATATTTTTCCCATACAATCCTTCTCTACTGCAAGTTGGGGCCTGAATTTTTTTTTCAGTTCTTTCAGCTTCAGAAATGCTGAGTGTGTTCTTCCCTTTTGGTTTTCTATCTCCAGCTCTTTGCACATGTCACTATAATACTTTACTTTGTCTTCTTGAGCCACCCTTTGAAATCTTCTGTTCAGTTCTTTTACTTCATCATTCCTTCCTTTTGCTTTAGCTGCTTGACGTTCGAGAGCAAGTTTCAGAGTCTCCTCTGACATCCATCTTGATCTTTTCTTTCTTTCCTGTCTTTCCAATGACCTCTTACTTTCTTCATGGATGATGTCCTCATCTATTCTTCAGTCATTAGTGTTCAACATGTCAAATCTGTTCTTGAGATGGTCTCTAAATTCAGGTGGGATATACTCAAGGTCGTATTTTGGCTCTTGTGGACTTGCTCTGATTTTCTTCAGTTTCAACTTGAACTTGCATATGAGCAATTGATGGTCTTCCCCACAGTGGGCCCCTGGCCTTGTTCTGACTGATGATATTGAGCTTTTCCATCATCTCTTTCCACAGATGTAGTCGATTTGATTCCTGCATATTCCATCTGGCAAGGTCCATGTGTATAGTCGCCATTTACATTGGTGAAATAAGGTATTTGCAATGAAGAAGTCATTGGTCTTGCAAAATTCTATCGTTCAGTATCCAGCATTGTTTCTATCACCAAGGCCATATTTTCCAACTACTGATCCGTCTTCTTTGTTTCCAACTTTTGCATTCCAATCACCAGTAATTATCAACGCATCTTAATTGCACGTTTGATCAATTTCAGACTGCAGAAGCTGATAAAAATCTTCTATTTCTTCATCTTTGGCCTTAGTGGTTGGTGCATAAATTTGAATGATAGTTGTATTAACTGGTCTTCCTTGTAGGTGTGTAGATATAACACTATCACTGACAGCATTGTACTTCGGGATGGATCTTGAAACGTCCTTTTCGACTATGAATGCAACACCATTCCCCTATGAGTTGTTATTTCCAGCATAGTAGACTATATGACTGTCTGATTCAAAATGGCCAATACCAGTCCATTTCAGCTCACTAATGCCTAGGATACTGATGTTTATGTGTCCCATTTAATTTTTGATGATTTCCAATATTCCTAAATTTGTACTTTGTACGTACCAGGTTCTGATTATTAATGGATGTTTGCAGCTGTTTTTTCTCATTTTGAGTCATGCCACATCAGCAAATGAAGGTCCCGAAAACTTTACTATATCCACGTCATTAAGGTCAACTCTACTTTGAGGATGCAGCTCTTCCCGAGTCCTCTTTTGAGTGCCTTCCAACCTGGGGAGGCTCATCTTCCAGCACTATATCAGACAATATTCCATTGGATTCATAAGGTTTTCTCTGGCTTTTTCAAAAGAAGACTGCCAGGTCCTTCTCCCTAGTCTGTCTTAGCCTGGAAGCTCAGCTGAAACCTGTCCTCCATGGGTGACCCTGCTGGTATCTGAACACTGGTGGCATAACTTCCACCATCACAGCAACACACAAGCCCCCACAGTACAATAAACTGATAGACACATGGGGGACATTAAGGAGGCAGCGTGGGCTATGATTTAATGTCACCAAGGGTCCAGGCCCTTTTTCCTCCATCTGTAGTGCTGACTACATTCCAAGCCTAGTTCATTCAAAGGTTGCAGGATGGCTGCCAGAAACAATTAAAATTGAGAGAAATGCTACCTTTCTATGTTTCTCTCTTAAAAGTAAGAAACTGTCATTTCCAGAAAGCTTCTTCTAACATCTCTTTGACCCAAATTGGCTCAGGCCTGTCCACCTCTCACCAAACATTGGCAAAGGGGTATGAGATTATTGGGGTGAAATGGTTGTTGGGAAGCAATCTCAATGCACACCATGTCGTCTCCTCTAACACTTTCCTAAGTTTGAACTCTGCCCACATGAACAACCTAATTCCTGAAGAATAACAGATATGGTTTGTAACGTAGTTTTCCCTTCACTTTGAAAGATACAGAGAGAGGTAAGACAATACCCAGGGTGACTAACCATCCCAGCTTGCCCAGAACTAAGGGGTTTCCTAGGACATGCAATTTTCAGTGTCAAAACTGGGACAGTCCTGAGCAAAGTGGGATGGTTGCTCATGCTACCACTACCATAAACCAAACCAAAACCAAACCTGATTCTGTTCCTACCAGGTCCAAGCCACTATAACCTCTCTCAAAAAGTGGAAGAAGCAAGATATTCACTGGTAATCAAGTGAGATGTCAGCAGCAGCAGCACTTTTTAAAGTAATTCAAGTTTAAAAATTATTTCAGTGTATATACCCTGTAATAATTATACCACGTACGCATACTATAGGCATAAATATTTATGCCTATTCCCAAGAAACATGATCCAACCAAATGCGTAAATTATCAAACAGTATCACTAATATCACATTCAAGCAAAATTCTGCTGAGGATCATTCAAGTGGCTGCAGCAGTATATCCACAGGGAACTGCCAGAAATTCAGGCCAGATTCAGAAGAGGACATAGAACTAGGGATATCATTGCTGATTTAAGATGGGCCCTGGCTGAAAGCAGAGAATATGAGAAAGATATTTACCTGTGTTTTATTGACTATGCAAAGGCATTTGACTGTGTGGATCATAACAAATTACGGATAATATTGTGAAGAATGGGAATTCCAGAACACTTAATTGTGCTCATGAGGAACCTATACATAGATCAAGAAGCAGTTGTTTGGACAGAATAAGGGAATACTGGTTTAAAGTCAGGAAAGACGTGTGTCATGGTTGTATCCTTTCACCACACCTATTCAATCTGTATGCTGAGCAAATAATTCGAGAAGCTAGACTATACGAAGTAGAACGGTGTCAGGATTAGAGGAAGACTCATTAACAACTTGCGTTACGCAGATGACACAACCTTGCTTGCTGAAAGTGAAGAGGACTTGAAGCACTTACTAATATAAGATCAAAGACCACAGCCTTCAGAATGGATTACACCTCAACATAAAGAAAACAAAAATCCTTACAATTGGACCAATAAGCCACATCATGATAAACAGAGAAAACACTGAAGTCGTCAAGGATTTCATTTTACCTGGATCCACAATCAACACCCACGGAAGCAGCAGTCAAGAAATTAAAAGCTGCACTGCACCAGGCAAATCTGCTGCAAAGGACCTCTTGAAGTGTTGAAAAGCAAAGATGTCACCTTGAAGACTAAGGTGTTCCTGACCTAAGTCATGGTATTTTCAGCTGCATCGTATGCCTGCAAAAGCCAGACAATGAATAAGGAAGACTGAAGAAGAATCGATGCCTCTGAATTGTGGTGTTGGTGAAGAATATTGAATATACCATGGACTGCCAAAAGAATGAAAAAACTGTCTTGGAAGAAGTACAACGAGAATGTTCCTTAGAAGCAAGGATGGCGAAACTGCGTCTTACATACTTTGGACATGTTGTCAGGAGGGGCCTGCCCCTGGAGAAAGATATCATGCTTGGTAAAGTACAAGGCCAGCAGAAAAGGGGAAGACCCTCAATGAGATGGATTGACAGAGTGGCTGCAACAATGGGCTCAAGCATAACAAAGTTTGTGAACATGATGCAGGACCGGGAAGTTTTTTGTTCTGTGGTACATAGGGTTGCTTTGAGTCAGAACCAACTCGACAGCACCTAACAACAACATTCATATTATAGACTCATAGGTTTTGTGAGTTGGAAATAATTTTAGAGGTCCTTTGTTTAATCTCCTATTCACTCATTTATTCATTTGTTCAACAAACTGAGTGGAATACAAAACAGAAATCCTTTATACAAGTAGACTCTAAGCTCTCAAAGGGGGAACATATGTTTCCCCAGCACAAAGCATTGTATCTGAAATATGGCAAGTGCTCAGGAAATATGGTCCTGAATTGAGTAGTCAAATACAGATAAAGGTATTCTCTTGGCTTAGGTAGCATATGAAACTGCCTGTGTATAGCCTAAGACTGGCAGAAACGAAGACCTGGTTTTCTATTGAGAAAGGAAGGATCCAGTCAACATGGTATGGGTAGGCAACAAAAAGGAAAAAAGGCTACTATTTCTCACTCTGGTTCATCATTAAGATTTTTTTCTTATCTTAGTTTAGAGTGTCTTTCAATGTTAAAAACAAAAACAAAACAAAAAACATGCAAACGAACAAAACAAAAAACCAATTGGTTTATCATTCTGAAAGTTACATGATTGCTTAATTCAATTAGCCTACTATTTTTGTAGAGGTTATGTTGCAACCTTGTTTTAACATGTGAGCACAAGCAGCATCCTAACATGTAAGCACAAGTAGCCTGGAGTGGAAGCTCAGAATACAGGGGCCAGTGATAAAAGTTTCAAAATCTGTGAATAACAGAGATGAAGATAAGGGCTATGTCTTAGATACCCAGTGCTGCTATAACAGAAATACCACAGAGGGATAGATTTAACAACAGAAATTTATACTCTCACAGTGCAGGAGGCCAGAAGCCCAACATCAAGGCACCAGCTCCAGGGGAAGGCTTTCTCTCTCTGTTGGCTCTGTCATCAATCTTCCCCTGGGTCTAGAAGCTTCTCTGCACAAGGACCCTGAGTCCAAAGGATGTGCTCCACTCCTGGCTCTTTTTTCTTGATGGTATAACATCCTTCTCTTCTCTGCTCATTTCCCCTGTATCTCAAAACAGATTGACTCAAGATAAAACCTAATCTGGTAGACTGAGTCCTACCTTATTAACATAACTATCTCTAATCCTGCCTCATTAACATCATAGAGGTCAGAATTTGGAACACATAGGTATTATCAGATGACAAAGTGGCAGACAACCACACAATACAGTAGTTCCCCCCTTATCCAAGGTTTCGCTTTCCACGGTTTCACTTACCAGCAGTCAACTGTAGTCTGAAAATCTTAAATGGTAAGATCCAGAAATAAACAATTAATGAGTTTTAAATTGCACACCGTTCTGAGCAGCATGACTAATGTCAAACTGTCTTGCTCCGTCCTGCACAGCAGGTAAATCATCCTTTAGTCCAGCGTATCCACACAGTACACACTACCCGCCCATCAGCCACTGAGTAGCCATCTTGGTTATCAGATCGACTGTTGAGATATCGTGGTGCATGTGTTCAAGGAACGCTTATTTTACTTTATAATTGTTCTATTTTTTATTAGTTAATATTGTTAATCTCTTAGTGTCTAATTTATAAATTAAGCTTTATCATAAAAAAACAGTAGTTTTTTTTTTTTTCATACGTATGTATAAATAGGAAAAACAGTATATATAGGGTTTGATACTATCCATGGTTTCAGGCATCCACTGGGAGTCTTGGAACATAATCCCCATGGGTAAGGGGGGACTACTGTACTGGGAATCACGGCCTAGCCAAGTTGACACACATTTTGAGGAGGGGAGAAACGACACAATTTAATCCATAATGGGCTATCAGCATGAGAAACTGCTATCAGTATACGGAGAAAATCAGGAAGAAGTGAAATCAGTAGTATTTTTAAAGGGCACACCAGGCCAAGTCAACTTGTAGGGCCAAGTGAATGGAAGCTTGCTTGAGAGCAGGCGCAGAGCGGTCACTGGTTGCATGATAACTCTGGACCACAGAACAGTGCTATCCACCCATCAGTCACTTAGTAGCCATCTTGGTTATCAGATTGACTGTTGCAATCTGATACTACACTGTTCTTTTTTCCAGTTTTGTAAAGCTGGACTAGTTGAGTGCCACCTTACTAACCACATGCTGCTAGTAGCGACATGACAGCACTGTAGAGTTGAAGTAATATTTTCACACACATTACATCATTTTGGTCTTCACAACAAAATTACAAGTTAGTAGGACCAGTAAAACTGTTTTTAACAAATAAAGGAATTACATTTTAACTATATTTTTAACAAATAAAGAAACTGAGACTCAGAGAGTTTAGGTGACAGGTCCAAGGTAAGCTCAGAAGTAGTTAATACAGGACCTTCACCTAAATCATCTTAGTCTACAGTCTTTTCTGTTGAACCAAACTCCCTTTCTAACTATAGGTTCTTTTAAGGACCAAAGAAAATTTGTTTTTAAGACAGAAATGTGCTCCCAAACATTGATTTTGGAAAAGATATAAAGTATTAAGCATGCAAAAAATTCCTGTGCCAATGAATATGATGACCAGATGAATCCATATTTCAATTATTTTTGTCTTAATTTTTTATATGGGTTTATTGCAGGAAATTTCCAAGCATTCTCCATCCAACAATGATTTTTCTTTCTGGAAACTTTAGTAAAATCCTGTTAAATTAAAATATTTCTTAAAAAATGTCTACTTTTGCTAAAGAGAAACAGAGTGGGGGTTTTAAACTTCTTCCTTGAAGAGATTATACAGCTCTCTGAAGAAGGCCCATCAAGCCAAAATTTCTAGTAAAACTGGTATAATGAAAGTTTCCAGTGTCCAGCTGAAGTACGAACACAATGAGGTGTTTTCTGCTTGTTTTGTGGGGGTACCTCAATTAAAGTTTCATTAATCATGACAGTAATATTTGAAAGAAAGAAATATCTTGTTAGAGGAATAACAATAAACTATTTTCTTCATCTAAGTATAAACGAAATGTTAACACTGAGTCACACAAAAATAATGAGTAGGAATAATTTCTCATAGAGTTAAGAAAGTTACATTTAGAATTTTTGCTAAAAATATAAAGGAGCCCTGGTAGTGTAATGGTTAAATGCTTGCCTGCTAACTGAAAGGTCAGAGGTTCAAATCCACCAGTGACTCTACAGGAGAAAAGACCTGGTAATCTGCTCCCATAAAGGTTACAGCCTAGGAAACCCTTTGGAGCACTTCTACTCTGTCCTATAGGGTTGGTATGAGTCAGAATTGACTCAACAGCACACAACAACAACATTAAAAATATGACTATACCTTGTCATATCTTGCCTAGTACCAATAATTTTCAATAATTTTAGTGATATAATTTTAGAGTAAAAACAAAACAAAACAAAAAACCTGCTGTTGAGTCAATTCTGACTCATAGTGACCCCACAGGGTTTCCAAGATTGTAAATCTTTACAGAAGACGACTGCCATATCTTTCTTCAGTGGAGTTACTGGTGGTTTCGCACTGCTAACCTTTTGGTTAGCAGCTGACTACTTTAACCGCTGCACTACTAGGCCTCCTTAGAGTAAATAAACATGAACAATTCAGCAAACAATTGTTCAATATAACAATTATATTGAAAAGGGTTTTAAAATCTGAAAAGGAGAATAAAGTAGATAAAAAAAATAGAGTTTTGACAGGAAAGAGGTTTTGACAGGAAAGATATCAAAAGTGCTTAATATATTTCGGGTCCAACAAAATAAATGAGCTCCATACCACCAGTAACAGTGCATAGTTTTGTTCTTATTAATTGGGAATGGTGTGAATTGACAAGAACCCCTCTTCATTCATGAATGCCAGGAAGAAGGCGGCTCATGTAGGTCATCCATATTACGGCCAAAGCAATCATTTTTTTTTAGATGACCCCAACATCTAGCCAATAGTTAACAGCTATAAACAAATTAATATTTCCAATTATCTCAGTATATATTATGCAACACTGTTTATCTTGGAGTGCTCCCTTGGATAGGCTTACTTACATTTGAGAAATAGATTTAATTTTCCTGGAATCCAGATTTCTGGGGTCCCTGAAGTTGGGGTAACTTATCAAGGCCACTGACCATTAGATGTCTTTTTTAACCTTGAACCTTGAAGAAACTGGTTTCTAATAGTGACCTTTGAGTCAAACAGTAGTCTAGATAAACTAGTAAGGCTGTTTTGCCCTAAACGTTGCATCTTTTAGAGAATTCAGTCAGATTCAGAAACAAGGCTCCAAAGGTCAGCCTAGAATCATGTTTTAGGGTAAGTCAGTAATTATGTTAATCATTCTTCAAGACAATGCTGTATGAGATCCTTCTTGACCACAAATTATTTATCAGTTCTGTTCTGGCCCTTTTTCCACGGCAACGCCTATAAGATAGGGTATAAAAGCCTTTAGAGGTTCTCTCTTCTTCGGAACATTTTTGACTCTATAGTAGAAATGTTCTGCCTCTCTAGTTGAAAGAACAGATCATCAGTTGCTCATATGCAAGTACAAGGTGAAGTCGAAGAAAACTAAAACAAGTCCTTGAGAGCTAAAGTATGACCTTGAATATATCCCAGGTGAATTTAGAGACCATCTGAAGAGAAGATTTGACGCATCAAACGCTAAAGACCTAAGACCAGATGAGCTTTGGTATGACATCAAGGACATCATACAGAAAGAAAGCAAAGGGTCATTAAAAAGACAGGAAAGAAAGAAAAGACCAAAATGAATGTTGGAAGAGATTCTGAAATGTGCTTTTGAACACAGAGTAACTAAAGTAAATGGAATAAATGATGAAGTAAAAGAGCTAAACAGAAGATTTCAAAGGGAGGCTTGAGAAGACAAAGTATTAAGTATTATAATAAAAGGTGCAAAGAGGTGGAGTCAGAAAACCAAAAGGGAAGAACACACTTGGCATTTCTCAAGCTGAAAGAGCTAAAGAAAAATTCAAGCCTTGAGTTGCAATACTGAAGGACTCTATGGGTAAAACATTGAATGATCAAGGAAGCATCAAAAGAAGATGGGAAGAATACAGATATTGTACCAAAAAGAACTGGTTGACATTCAACCACTTTCCAAGGTAGCATATGATCAAGAACCAACAGTATTGAGAGAAGAAGTCCAAGCCGCACTGAAGGCACTGGTGAAAAACAAGTCTCCAGGAACTGATGGAATACCAGTTGAGATATTTCAACAAACAAATGCAATGCTGAAAGCACTCACTCATCTATATTAAGAAATTTGGAAGACAGCTACCTGGCTAATCAACCGGAAGAGATCCATATTCATGCCCATTCCAAAGAAAGGTGATCCAACAGAAATCGGAAATTAACAAACAATATCATTAATATCATACACAAGTAAAATTTTGCTGAAGATCATTCAAAAGTGGTTGTAGCACTACCTTGACAGGGAACTGCCAGAAATTCAAGCTGGATTCAGAAGAGGATGTGGAACCAGGGATGTCATCGCTGATGTCAGACAGATCTTGGCTGAAAGCAAAGAATACCAGAAAGGTGTGTATCTGTGTTTTATTGACTATACAAAGGAATTCCAACTGTGTGTATGATAACAAATTATGGATAACATTGAGAAGAACAGGAATTTCAGAACACTTAATTGTGCTCATGAAGAACCTGTACTTAGACCAAGAGGCAGTCATTCAAACAGAATGAGGGGACACTGCGTGGTTTGAAATCAGGAAAGGTGTGTGTCGGGGTTGTATTCTTTCACCGTACTTAATTCAATCTGTATGCTGAACAAATAATCCAAGAAGTTGGACTATATGAAGAAGAACGGGGAATCAGGATTGGGGGAAGGCTCTTTAACAACCTGCAATACACGGATGACACAACCTTGCTTGTTGAATGTGAAGAGAACTTGAAGCACTTACTGATGAAGATCAAAGACCACAGCCTTCAGAATAGATTACGCCTCAACAGAAAGAGACCAACAAATCCCCACAACTGGGCCAATGAGGAGCATCATGATAAATGGAGAAAAGGTTGAAGTTGTCAAGGATTTCATTTTACTTGGATCCACAATCAATGCTCATGGAAGAAGCAGGTGAGAAATCAAACAACATACTGCATTAGGCAAATCTGCTACGAAAGACCTCTTTAAAGCACTAAAAGCAAAGATGTCACTTTGAGGACTAAGGTGCACCTGATCCAAGCCATGGTATTTTCAATCATCTAATATGCATGCAAAAGCTGGACAATGAATAAGGAAAACTGAAGAAGAATTGATGCCTCTGAATTATGGTTTTGGCAAAAAATATTAAATATACCATGGACTGCCAGAAGAACAAACAAATCTGTCTTGGAAGAAGTACAGCCAGAGTGCCCTTTCAAAGCAAGGATGGCAAGGCTTTGTCTCACATACTTCGGACATGTTATCAGGAGGGACCAGACCCTAGAGAAGGACATCATGTTTGGTAAAGGAGAGAGTCAACAAAATAGAGTAAGACACTCAAATGAGACGGATTCACATGGTGGCTGCAAGAATGAGCTCAAACATAGCAATGATTGTGAGGGTGGCACAGGACCAGGCAGTGTTCTGCTCTGTTGTACATAGTGTCACTACGAATCAGAACTGACCCGACGGTGCCTAACAAGTTAAAATGTTACCTTGATTTGCAAATTATATATTAAATTTTAATCAATTTCTATTATTGGCTTAATATGATTTCTGCTTTAACACATTAAAAAAAAAAAAACCTAGTTTTTGTCAAGTTAATTCTAACTCATGCTGATCCGCTGTGTGTTAAAGTATAACTATGCTCCATAGGGTTTTCAATTGCTGATTTTTCAGAAATAGTAGATTGCCAAGCCTTTCTTGCAAGATGCCTCTGGGTGGGCTAGAACATCTAACCTTTCAGTGAGCAGCTCAGAGCTCAACTGTTTGTGCCACTCAACAACAAACAACAACCCAGTGCCATCGAGTCAATTCCGACTCATAGCAACCCTATAGGACAGAGTAGAACTGCCCCATAGAGTTTCCAAGGAGTGCCTGGCACATTAGAACTGCCGACTTTCTGGTTAGCAGCTGTAGCGCTTAACCACTAAGCCACTAGGGTTTCCTGTGCCACTCAGGGACTCCTTATTTACGTTAGTAACAGTTAAAGCTGTGTGGGTGCTTTGCTTTGAGTTTCTTGAGCATTTTATATACATATCTGCATGCTAGATTCGGCCCCAAATTGCCTCCTGAGAAAACTCCGGCTCTGAACACAGGTATCTTGGTTCTTCTCCACAGGGAAGCCAGGAAGACTTCTGAGGGCTTCTTGTTTTGAGTTCCTTGTTCAAAGACAATGTTCTGTGCTCCAAGACAATGCTGGCTAGATCCAGTGTGTCTGATTGTTACAACATTCTGCGCTATCAGAACCAAGGAGGACCAGCTGTACTTCAGGTGCTTGCCACGGGTAAAGAATCTCACGTATACTGCCACTTGGAACATAAGCAAAGGTTGATCAAGAAAAAGGAACTTTATGAAAAGTTGTCTGAAGGATAGTCCAACAATTGCAAATTCAGATCTATCTCAAATTCAGTACCACAGGCTGTCTTTAATGATATATGACACCACTTGTCTACGCTTGTAAAAGCCTATGCATCTCACTGCAAAATTTACTGTGCTAATTGTTAAGACTATTGTATCCTACATTTTGGGCTTAATAAAAAGAAAAATGGCTGCTAAAGATTGCTGAGAAGAAATCAGAAATAGCAAAGAAATCCTGTGGCGTCAGTTTAAAGGGTTTTAATGGCAGTCCGTACGTGGCATAAACGGTTAAGCGCTTGTCTACTAGCCAAAACACTGGTGGTTCGAAGATACCCTGAGGCGTCTAGAGGCACGGGCCTGCGATCTGCTTCCGAAAGGTCGCAGCCTTGACAACCCTATGGAGCAGTCCTACTCTGCACATGTAAGGTTGCCACCAGATGGAATCTACCCACTCGGCAGCAACTAACAAGAAGATGTTATAAAGGAAATATAAAAGGACATAAAGTGACTGGATAAAAAATATGCTGTAATTCAAAGTAAAATGCCACAAAGTGAAGAAGTTAGATCAGATTATTAACTAAGCACATAACGAATAAAGACTATTTTAGGATAAATTGAGGCAAAATTACCTAAAGACTTCAGGAAACATTGTATCAAGCATATAAGGGGTGGGGGGGGGGACGACAGAGTCCCTTATTAAATAAGGAGAATCTAAAGATTTCTATGAAAGGAAAAAGAAAACATTTTTAAATTCTGCATGAAGACAGCACAGTTTGGGGGAATCACACTGTTACCTGGGAATGGAGAAATAGTTCTGAGACCTAGCGCTCCCAAGGGTTAATGTGATATAGTCACTAATTATGACTGGCTCCAGAAACTGCCTAACCGCTAACCACCATGTTTGAGAAACCAGGGAGGGCGAAAAAGCTGAACGAAATCAAATGGAAGGTTCAACCCTCAGCAGTCTGTCATTTTGTTGCTGTCATTTCAAAACAGTAGTACTGGTGATCATTTGCCATGAACAAAGTGTATTTTCAATTTTGTTTTGAATCATATTTTTCAGTACCTTTTATCAGATAATTATTATAGACAGTGAATCCAAAAGACTACCCCTACAATAGTAAAGAAGAAAGCAATACTAACATAATATTTAACTGACTTGAAAAAAAAAGGAATATAGATATGAATTAATACTTTTCAGATGTTTATTTTACATATATATATATATATTTTACTTCACTGTTGTTATCACTTTAGCTTGGAATAGTGAGGATGCAGGTGGTAGGAGAGCTCCTTGAGAAAGGCGAATGAGTAACCGACATTCTCACATCATTTAAAACAAATTCTGCCACCAACTGCCCGTACCTCCCTTCCTGCACCATGTGTTGTTAGTTTGGGACTATAAATGTGACAAGCATAAAGTGAAATGTCAGCCAAATACTACTAGACGGGGAAAAACCACAACTCATCATGTATGCAGGCTTTAAAAATGATTTTTGTGCTTCTTTTTAAAAAGAGGGTGGAATTTTTAAAGGTGAATAATTATTCTTTTCATAGTGGAAGTTAAAACTTAACATTCATTCTACAACTAACATTACTCAAAGCTTTTGGTAATCTTATCTGGAAGAGAAATGATAAAAGGAAGAGCTAAGGAAGTAGCTTTAATTTTTTATTGTTAACAAAGGGGTTGCCATGAGTTGGAATTGACTGGATGGCAACTAACAACAATACCAAAAATCATTCTTCAAATTAGAGGTAAGTAAATGTGTTCTCTTATTTAAAAATTAATTATAACCAATGCATATGCAAAATAAACCCAAAGAGTAGTGTAAAAGTACAGCAAAATCCTTTTAGAGCCATAGAAAAGTAAATTCCTCGTTACTTACAGTGGCGACATTTGATTCATTTAACCATGTATGAGTCACATCGTCCCTATCCTCAGTTGGTATCTGGAAGCTGGCACTACTAGATCTTAGAGGATAATGTGGGAATCTGAGTAGATAATACAGCCAGAGGCCCGGAGAACTGTCTAAAAAATGTAAGCAAGAGGTAAATTCTGAGGAAGGATTTAGGTGGCAAAGTTGTCATTGTTGTTGTTAGGCACTGTCATGTCAGTTTTGGCTCATAGCGACCCTAAGTACAAATGAACAAAACACTGCCCAGTCTTGTGCCATCCTCATAATCATTGCTGTGCTTCAGCCCATTGTTGCAGCCACTGTGTCAGTCCATCTCATTGAGGGTCTTGCTTTTTTTTGCTGACCCTCTACTTTACCTTAAGCAGAGGTGGCAAAGTTGGTGGGTCATATTTTCTATGGCAGATAATAGCACTTTCTCTGCCTCTTTATACTTTGCCTACAGTCTATCCCCATTTGACCGTGTGCTCCTGGAGGTCAGGGTGGGCAGTATTTATGTCTGTATCCCCAGGAACTCTGGCACAACAGTAAGAGTTCCACAAATGTTTATTAATCAGTGAATAACAAGATTGAGATATAAAGGCCCAAAGCACAGATTTAGGAGATGTGCACAGCAGTGGCTCTCTGCAAGATGCTTACAATTGGAATGTAGGGGGAAAAAGTGAGTCAGAGGAGAATATGAGAAAAGGGTAGTCTAATCCAGGAGATGTGTAAGTAGAATCAGGAGAGCTCAGTTAGCAAAGCAACGGCAGAATATTTTAAGAGTGAAGTAGTCAACAGCGACAAATGAGGCAGTAAGAATCAAGGAGAGTGAGAATTCACACAAAACACCCTATTGGGTTTGAACAGGAGAGCATCAGAGACCCAAGGACAGTGTCAGTGGAGTGGCAAGTGTTCCCATGAGATTGCAGGAGGTGGCATAAGTGTCACAGTGGTGGAGACAGCTCATTGCCGATAGGTATGAAGAAGTTATTGGATTCAAAGCTCTTCATAGAAGGCTTCCTGGAGAGTGTGAATGAGGGAGATGAGGGCCCTGAAGGAGGAAGGGACTAACATTTGCTGAGTATGTCATCTACCATAACAGGTTCGGAGCACTGGGGTCATGTAAATTCTCCTACTCAAGAGTGTGGTCCTCAGACCAGCAGCACCAGCATTACCCGGCAGCTTGTTAGAAACACAGAATTGGGGGCCAGGTCTAGAGATCTAGGCTTACAGAAACAGAATATTTATGTTTAACAAGATCCCAGATGATTCATACGTAAAGTTTGAGGAGCACTGTTTAAAATTTACATGAAAAGATACTGAGAAGTACAGGAATGTAATTTTCTTTATTTCTCCATATCTGAACTCAGTCAGCCTCATCACATGGCCTCAATTTCCTGCTGGTGGGGACAAAAATAACTTTAAATTTGCCATTTCCAGGTGAGGCAATCTCCTTCAGTTTAGAACAGTCTCCCTGGGGGCAAATATTTGGTTAATTCCAGACTCAACCTCAGTCAAATGGGACAGTCTATCAGGACAGTTGCACTATATCAGAAATCTTACATCAGTTATCTATCACTCAGTAACAGACCACACTAAAATTCAGCAGCCTAGATAACTATCATTTTTTGATTTCCGTATTTCCCTGGGTCAGCTGAGAAGTTCTCCAGGTCTAAGCTAATTTGGTTAATCTCTGTGGTCTGCTGATAGCTCCATGGGCTTGAATGGGTCACTCACATATCGCATGGTGGGTCTAGGGAAATCTCAACTGAGAGGGTTTGTCTCTGTTCACGGAGTTTTCTCATCCTCTGCAGGCTAGCCCAGGCTTCTTGCCATGGTGGTCTCAGGGCGCCACGAAGCAACAAGAGAGAATAAACCCCAAAGCGCCTTAAACTTCTGCTTGTGTCACATGTGCTAATATGGCATTTATCTGGACTGCAGACCTATTCCTTGCAGCATTTCTGGTCTCAGAGCCAGGTGTAAGGGAGTGTGTGTGGCTGTCACGGCAATAGAACATCACGCTCTCATCTCCTCGCTACTAAAGAGGGCTGGTAGGTATGAGGTACTTGGCAAGTTTGCCTCTTCTCCAGATTCCAGGTGGACACATGTTTCTATTGTGTTTGGATGCCCCCTCAACCTATCTGAAGTTATGATCATCTCATAGCCAGCTCTCGCTGAAGCACAAAGGGCTGTGACACTGGAGTTCTTTGGGACCTATAGCCAAGTGGCAGTCATTCTGATCCTTCTCTTTTGGCCTTTCTATGACACCCTTTTCTTCCCCATCAGGAAAATGTTTCTTAAGTCATATCCTCTATTATCTTCTGCTCAATGGCTTAAACTCTATGGTAAGTTCTCCAAGTACAGGCTCAAGATTTTTCAAGCCAAATCTTTTTGCAATTCAGAACAAATACATTTCTCTGTATGGGTTGTCTTCATTTCAGAGGGCTACCATAATGCAACTATAAAGTAGGTGGCTTTAAAGAGCAGAAATTTGTTATCTCACAGTTCTGGAGGCTAGAAGTCCAAATCCAGGTATCAGCTCTGTTGATTCCTTCTGAGAGCTCTGAGAGAAAAACGGTTCTACACCTCTCTCCTAGTTTCTGGTGGCTACCAGCAATCCTTGGCATTCCTTGGTCTGCCGCTATAGTTACAGGGCTGTCTTCCTTCTGTCTGTCTCTATTTCCAAGTCTATGTCCCCAGTTTATAAGACTCCACTCAGATGCAATCAGGACCCACCCTCTTCCAGTATGAACTCATGCTACCTGATAATATCTTCAAAGATTCTACTTCCAAACAAGGTCACATTCACAGGTATAGAGGTTAGGACTTCAAAATATCTTTTCGAGGGACACAATTCAATCCATAACATGGTCATACTTCTTGCAAACTACAGTCAAAATTTCAAGGTCTTACGTGTGTACTCAAAGTAAAAAATCTTTGTTCTAGGCTGGAATTAATGTCCTCTCATTACCCCTCTCCACTGCCCTCTCCACAGCCAAGAGCCACGTATACAGAAAGCTGCCTGAAGCGTGAAGGAAAGAGAACAGCAGCCTTTTAATATTTAAAAATATCCCATTACACTTGTTACTTAACCTAAGTTACCTTATTTTATTCTCTCTCACACACAAAACTGTAATATAGGTATTAACAGACGAGGAAAGTGAATCTCAGACAATTTAAGGAACTTCCCAAAGGCACAGTATGTACATGATGGGACCAGAAATGGAACCTGTCTCTAGCTGTCCCTTTGTATAAAATTTAAGGAAATGTCTGAGTGGAACACAACAATAATACCCCACATTCACCCCCAACTAGGTTCTATTGCTTCATGTTCTGTTTCAATGCATCACTACGCCAGTTTTCACGCACATCCCTTGGTGTATTTGCTATCCTTCATTTTGGCATCCGACAGTCATGTGGAAATCCATTCTATAAAGAAGACCAGGCTAGCAGAGCTGGTTCATTATAACGTTGAACTTTGCTAGTGGGGAATCTCTTTCCACTAGGTGTTCAGTAGGCCCAAGAGGTAATTTCAAGGAAACCACAAGAAGTACTCTGTTTTGCTGTTTATAATCCAGCCTCAAACATATTCAGGATATACTCTGAAGCCCTGGTCTCCTTCCTGCCATTAACATAGCCCTAAACAGGCTCCGGGTTTTACGGCTCCTTTGTTTCTTTGGAGATATTGATATTTCTTTCCTTTCTGTACCGTAAGATTCCATGGGCCTGTACAGTTTCTCCAAAACAAACACTCCTCCCACTCTTCCCAACCTAAAGCAGCTCATGCTATTAAAAAGAAAAAGTAATCTTAGCACAGCGGAAAGGGAAAGTTGCTAAATTTAGGCATGACTTTTGAAGTTATCGCTCCCACCAGCATTTTGGCAAAATCTAAATTTCCAAACAATTCTGAATTAGAAAATCACACGTGGTAAGACTGGGAGATGTGGCAGTACGCTTGGCCACTGGTATTATGAGCATCACTAGAGTTCCCAACAAGAAGACACGTTCTTCACTAGATTCTTAAAGACTTAAGATGTCTCTGAACTTGAGCTACTTATATATATTTGCCAGCCCAGAAAACACATATATAACCATGGAAGGTTTGTTAGCTTTAAAAGCCAGTCATTGTCCAAGCCACTTTGCTACCTGCCACCTGTCAAAATTCTTTAGCAGCAGGCTGTGCACCTACGCAATCATTGCATGAGTCTGGTTTATCACCCTTGTGTGCTGGCAGTCACTGGAAAAGCAGAAGCTTTCAGTAAGGAGCCAAATGTGGTACAGGAAAAATATTTCATTGAGCTGTCTAGAAACAGTATTTTACAGGCTACAGAAGGGGAAAAGGAAACATCTAAAACCACTACACTTTAAATGAAAGGTGCAAACGTTGATGTCTTTTCTTTCATCCTTTGGCTGTCTCTAAAATGATCCTTACTCTTATGGTGCAATACTTGCACTAGGATGATGTCCAGTTCTCCCTCCCTTGCTCCAAATAAGCTTCAGTGATACACAGTTTTTAAAATGGGCTTAGTTTCTTTTCTCTTCTTCTTCACAGAGCCAATGCCATCATGGCCCCTGATCAAGTGTAAATTCCAGATCTCTGCACACATCTCGCTTAGGGAAACCTCTCATTCTCTGTGAAGGCTAAGAACATTCTTTCTTCTCCAGGTGAAGCCCTCTGTCCTATCCTGGCAACAACACTTAGCAATGTAGTGATTGCACCATAATCAGACATAGTATGGGGTGAAGGAATAAGAATGCCCTGGATCCAAATATTGTCCTACCCTAAAATAGGCATCCAACCTTGGGCAATAATCTTAACTTATCCAAGCCTCGGCTTCATAATTTATAAAATGGGCCTAATAATACCTGCCTCAAAAAGCTGTTCAAGAAAATATCCAAATAGTACCTGACACAAAATAGGTACTCAGTAAATGGTATCAGAAATAAATAAATAATCTGTTGCCGTCAAGTCAATTACAACTCCTACCAACCTTACAGGACAGAGCAGAACTGCCCTATAAGGTTTCCAAGGAGCACCTGGTACATTCGAACTGCGGACCTTTTGGTTAGTAGCCAGCTCTTAACCACTGTGCCACCATGCTCCTAATAAATGGTAGCTAGCCTTAGGAACTCTATGGGGCAGTTCTGCCCTGTCCTATAGGTTCGCTATGAGTCAGAATTGACTCGATAGCAATGGGTTTAGTATCAACGGCAATTGGTCTTTCCTGATGGCATGTCCAAACTAAAAGTCGAGGTATGACCATCCTTGCTTCTAAAGACCAATCACTAGAAAAGGACATAGTGTTCAGTAAAGCAGAGGACAAACAAAAGAAACCCTCAATGAGACAGATCAACACTAGCTGCAACAATGGACTCAAACATATAAATGATGATTAAGATGGTACAGGACCAGGTGTTTCATTGTTGTACATAAGGTTGTCATGAGTCAGCACCAACTGAAAGTGAATTAACTACTAACAAGTATTAATATTACTATTATGCCTTAAAAAACCAGACCCAAAGAGCTATTAATTTTTCAGAGCAGGAACAAAATAAATCTTTAAACTTAGAGAAAGGATGAATAGACAAACCAAATAACAATTCATTGATTAGCCTAAGTTTCTTCTCTCTCCTTTTCACGTATTAAAACTACTTAGGTTCAGTGGTTAAGAGCTTGGCTGCTAACCAAAGGTCAGCAGTTTGAATCAACCAGCTGCTCCTTGGAAACTATGGGACAGCTCTACTCTGTCTTACAGGGTCACTATGAGTCAGCATTGTCTCCCCGGCAATTTTGGTTTATCTGAAGAAACTCTAATTTGTTTTGGGTCTAGAGGCAGCCTGAAGGCTACCCTCTAGAAAGAGTTTAACTACTGTAAACTCACTCTAAGCTTCCATCTTTTGAGTCAAATATGTTAACATTATCATTTCACCCAAATTATTTCCACTCACTCAAGTGCATTCCACTTGCATAATTTTAGCAAGAGGAGAATGGAACAGTCTAGAGAAAATAAGAGAAAGTCAAATAAATACTCAAAAAGGCTAGCACACCTTGTAGGGCAAAGGAGAGTGACTAGCAGGAGACACATGATACCTACAAGGTTTTTCCATCAAGCCCAATTGAGACGTCTATAGTTGTTTCTGAACAAAGTGTCCTCCTTCGTGGAAATGATCAACTCTTCTCACTCCACTTTGTAACAGCTCATACTGCCTTTGTCTGTGGCATGTATTCACCTGAAGGAGCTGTAATAAGTGAGAGAAACAGAATAAATAGAAATTGAATAGAAATGGTGGTGAATTCCGCCTTAATGAGAAAAACATGAGCATTCCTTTTTAAAAAATGAAGCTCTAATACAGAAAATCTGAACTCACCAAATTGACTGAGTCATTTGAAAGTTTGTTCATGGAAATATGCACTTTTTTCCTTCTCTAGGTTTTTCATTAAACTGCCCTTTGCTTATACATAAGTAGCAATCTTTTATGTTCTTTTCCCCGAGGAGATGAATAGAAAAATTGAGAAGTAAAAAAATTATTTATAACTAAAAAATAATTATTAGGGTTTATTGGTGGGGGGTAGGGGAGACAGAAATATAAGACCCAAGCTCACTTTCTATTTATCCATTTAAATATATACATTCCTTAATTTTATCATTATTTTATTCCCTTAATATTTTTTATTCTACCTTTATTTCATATCTTCTATTCATTTTGCTTCTCTGTTATCACACACCATCTTTTTGCCTTATAAATTGCTTTTTCATTCTAAAACTTCCATTTTCTCATTTACCCAATTTCTTCTGTTTTTCTGTCTTTTAAAATCATTCCCCATATTCTCTCTAAATTTCTTGTACCAACAAATTCAAGTAAAAAAGGAAATCTTAAGTGGAGGAAAGGCTATTACAGAAATACAGCGAGGAATCTTAAAACCAATACAATGGATGAAGAAATAAGAGAACAGACGAGAAAGGAGACAGCAAGAATAATGAAAGCATAAAAAAGTAGGAAAATGGTCAACATTTCTCATTTTAATGGCCCTTGGGTGCTCCCCAAAGTCAGCTATTCTATTCAGTATGTGCTTTATTCCTTTATGCCCATGGAATGGGAAAACAGGAAGGGGAACTTTCATGAAAGCACTTAATCCCTGATGGGATGATGGAGTAAAGGAAATAGCCTGAGAATGCAAAAATGGGAAACACTGCTCGTTTTCTAATTTCCTCATTCACATCTACACCTCCTTGTAGTAATCTGCCTTTTCTTTTTTGTTCCAGGACACAGCTTATGTCTTTTCTTGCCTTCATCCCATATTTACCATTTTCTACGCTCGTATCCTATTATTCCTTATAAAATTAATTTTTCCCTTTTTTTATTCCTGGACTTTCAAGGTATCCTGGAAATCCTGCCCCCTCTGACACAGGAAGAAAAAAAAAAAAAAGAGAGGCATTGGTCAGGAGCTCCTTCAAGTTCCTGAGCCCTCATGAGTAAATGCTGTCCCACATCCTTCTTCTTCTTTCTGGTCTCAGATGACCAAGTATTCTGCAGCCTAAGGCAAATTCTTTCACCTGGACTCTTAATCTCAGCCCTTCCAGAGACTCTGCTCCATCAATCATTTATTCCCACCCCTAACTTAATTCCATTAGCCTTGGTGACAAAATAAAATTTATCATGGTGGGACTGGTCAGCTGGTCAGAGGAAGACATGACTGTAGAATAAAGAAGAGCAAGAGAAGAACTTAATGGAAAAGAAGTTAAGAACATAATAATAAACTATGTTATAGGGTAGGGGTGAAAAGGAAGAGCAAGGAAAAATCGTAGGGAAGAGAGAAAGAAGAAGGGAGGCTCGAAGACTATGAGGTATGAGAAAATGGAATGTGAAAAATATTGCCAGGGAATCGGTTTGAGTCTCCTTTAGCATCATATAAGAGACATGTTTTTCCATTTAGATGTTTTTCATTTAATGTGACGCAAACAAGAAGTAGGTGTGTGAGACGTAGCTTCAATAAGGTTGTACTTTTATAGGTATCTCCCATATTTAAAATAAAAACAAAGAAGCAAAATAAAACAAGTCTCCTCAATCCTACATCACTCTCCAGCTACACTGCCAACTTTCTTGAAAGATGTCTTTATTCAAGGTCTCTACTTGCTCATTCTCATTACACTTTTTAAAAATAGCTCAAGATATCTATAATTTATTAAGTGTTTACTATGTGCCAGACACCTGAGCTTCATATAACATTATTTCCTTAAGTCCTCAAATAACAGTCCAAGTATTTTAATTTGAAGACTCATTTCCTAAGCCAAAGGCAGAACTAAAAGCAGGTTCCTTCTCGTTTTAATTGAGTGCCACTTACACAGATACTGCAAACTCACCAGATATGCATAAACAAAAGCAATCTTTTAGCCTCCTCCCACCCAGTCTTGTTATGGATTGAGTTGTGTCCCCCCGCAAAATGTGTGTCAACTTGGCTACTCCATTATTCTCAGTATTGTGTGATTGTCCACTATTTTGTCATCTGATGTGATTTTCCTAAGTGTTGTAAACTCTACCTCTATGATCTTAATGAGGCAGGATTAGAGGCAGTTATGTTAATGAGGCAGGACTTAAGTCAATCTCTCAAGATATAAAACAGAGAAGCTACCAGAGAGATGTGGGGACCTCATAACACCAAGAAAGCAACAGTGGAAGCAGAGCACGACCTTTGGACCCAAGGTTCCTGTGCTGAAAAACTCCTAGATCAGGGGAAGATTGATGACAAGGACCTTACCCCAGAACTGACGAGAAAGCCTTCCCCTGGAACTGATGCCCTGAATTCAGACTTCCAGCCTCCTCAACTGTGAGCAAATAAACTTCTGTTTGTTAAAGCCATCCACTTATGGTATTTTTGTTACAGCAGCACTGGAAAACGAAGACAACTCTCTCATCCAGAAGAGAAAGGGAAGACAGGAGGTGCCCTCTCCGAGGGAAGAGTGGGTCTTGCTCTCACCACTCAGGGGCTCAGTGGGGGCTGAGTGCAAAGAGGATGGCGGAGTAGCCCCTGCAGCCTTCAAGGTGCTGGGAATACCTCTTGTCTGCCTCATCTCATGAGGACAGGAATGGAATTGAGGGCTACTGCGTGCACACATGCCAGGCCTTTCCAAATATATCTGTAAGAGCCAATTACAATTCAAAGATAGTACTGTCGCCTGAATTCAAATTACTGCCTGACACACGCATACTTAGAAACCTCAATGTTCACATTTTATTTAATGAACCAAAAGAATAATTTAAGTTTTTACAAAGTCATTCTTTAATAAAATGTTGTTGTTCTGTGTCAAGTTCATTCTGACTCATGGCGACCCAAAGTGACCAAGTGGAACTGCTCCATAGGGTTTCCTAGGCTATTATCTTTACGGGAGCAGATTGCCAGGTCTTTTCTCCCATGGAGCAGCTGGTGGGTTCAAATTGCCAATCTTTAGGTAAGCAGCCAAGCCCTTAACCATTGTGCCAACATAAGGACCTCTAAATCTGCCATGGAGATGATAGCTCCACTGTCAGAAAGGATATACTGAGATATTATTTAATATTTATCGAGTACCTACTATGGCCAGGTACTAATCTATGCACTTGACATATATTGACTCATTTAGTCCTCATAACAACCTAAGTAACTGTCATTCCCATTTTACAGATTAGAAAACCTTAGAGAAGTTAAATAACTCTAGTTAACGACATGAGGGTTTGAACCTCCTACAGCTTCAGAACCCATTCATTATTGCCCAATACTTCTTCTCAGTCTGTATTGGTAAAGTTGGATTTTATGAAATAAAAGAGAAACCTCTCAGGTTTTATCTTTGTGTGAATTTTGGGGATTTACTCTCACAAATTGATGGCTATGTTCTTTTATTAAAATGAAATTCTATGATAATGTTTGAGAGGCAACATATGTAAAAAAAAATAAAGATGGAAATAAAATTACGTATTTTATTTAAAAAGTTATTTGTAAGCATACTTGCAATAGTATATAGACAGTACGGTCAACTGAACAGTAAAGGTCTCTTAACTCTAAACCAAGCATTAGCATCAAGACTTTCATTTGCATTACATCCACCTTCTGTGCTAAAGGCAAACAGCTGATTACAATTCTGCTCTTCTATCCCTGCAATAGCTCTCAAATTGACCCTCTTTGCCCCATTTCCTCACCTACTGCTCTCAGGCTTATTTACCCCAACCTCCATTCCCCTAATCACACACAACTGGTAACTTTCCTAGAGCTTTTGCAATTTGTGTTTCATCTTGTATTATGGATATTTGCAAATAACTTTCCTATCAGAATTCATGTTCTTAGTAGATATTTTTGAATAAGTTGTCATTGCTGTTGTTAGGTGCTGTCAAGTCGGTTCTGACTCATAGTGACCCCATGTACAACAGAATGAAACAATGCCCAGTCCTACACCATCCCTACAATCGTTGTTATGCTTGAGCCCATTGTTGCAGATACCGTGTCAATCTGTCTTGGTGACGGTCTTCCTCTTTTCCACGGACACTGTACTTTACCAAGCATGATGTCCTTCTCCAGGGACTGATCCCTCCTGACAACATGTCCAAAGTATGTAAGACGCAGTTTCGCCATCCCCGCATCTAAGGAACATTCTGGTTGTACGTCTACCAAGACAAATTTGTTTGTTCGTTCTTTTGGCAGTCCATGGAATATTCAATATTCTTCGCCAACACCACAATTCAAAGGCGAAAATTCTTCTTCAGTCTTCCTTTTTCAGTGTTCAGCTTTCACATGCATATGATGCAACTGAAAATACCATGGCTTGGGTCAGGCGCACCTTAGTCTTGAAGGTGACATCCTTGTTTTTCAACACTTGAAAGAATTCCTTTGCAGCAGATTTGCCCAATGCAGTGCGTCTTTTGATTTCTTGACTGCTGCTTCCATGGGTGTTGATTGTGGATCCAAGTAAAATGAAATCCTTGACAGCTTCAATATTTTCTCTCTTTATCATGATGTTGCTTATTAGTCCAGTTGTGTGAATTTTTGTTTTCTTTATGTTGAGGTGTAATCCATATTGAAGGCTGTGGTCTTTGATCTTCATTAGTAAGTGCTTCAAGTCCTCTTCACTTTCAGCAAGCAAGATTATGTCATTTGCATAACGCAGGTTGCTAATGAGTCTTCCTCCAATCCTGACGCCTCGTTCTTCTTCATGCAGTCCAGCTTCTCGGATTATTTGCTCAGCATATAGGTATGGTGAAAGGATACAACCCTGACGCACACCTTCTTGACTTTAAACCACTCAGTATCCACTTGTTCTGTCCGAACAACTGCCTCTTGATCTATGTACAGGTTCCTCATGAGCACAACTAAGTGTTCTGGAATTCCTGTTCTTTGCAATGTTATCCATAATTTGTTATGATCCACACAGTCAAATGCCTTTGCATAGTCAATAAAACACTGGTAAACATCCTCCTAAACTCTTATAAGAAATTTCTTAATATTATGTTTATGACCATTTCACTTTGGGAAATGAGGAAAGAGCAAAGAGTAAGCATCATTCACTGCAAGGGAAGTTCCTGCAGAACGTTGTTCCTGGAGTAGAAGGAGAGTCATATTAAATACATTGTGTAGTTAGTACATTTTGGTTGAAAATGTGTAATGAATTTGAGGTACACTTGCATCTCTCAGCACAAGTTAGTCATAAAAATGGCGTAATTCTACATTTTGTATAAGTTAGGTAAAGCAATGAAGCCAACAGTAACTAGCCTAACATCAATCAGTTAATGTCAGGAGGAAATAACTCAGTAAGAAGTAAGAACTGCCTCTTTCCTCTCAAATAACAGCATTCAGAGAAGTGAGCCAGTGAGGAGCTAGAGCTATTCTGATGGAGAACTGCCATGTTGGGGACACGAGGTCTCAGCTCTGATCAGAAGGGGAGTCTGCTGTGGCTGGCACATTCTTCTTGCTCAGATGATGGATGCCCAGTGACCCAGGCTGATTCTCTTACTTCCCTAGGACAGGAGCACTGAAGGGGTATCCAGAGTTTTAAAGTCATGGTCCTAAATGATTAATTAATGTTACCCATTATCAGCTCTATCCACCTAAGGTGAATTATCCCATAACCAGGTGACTATCCAGTTCTGGGTCAAGGGATAGGAAAATGGGAGGGATGGTTTACAGGTGGTTGGTTCCATTTTCTCCTATGACTGTAATGCATCTCATGTATGCGCAGACTCATTTCTTTTTTTAATATTATTGGATCACATAGATAGGCTAGTCTGAATATAATACCAACCATTTTTAAATAAGAATTCCTTTGAGGAGTAAATGTGCTATGTATGTGTAACAGGATAATGTTTTAAAAATATCTGCCAATTTATGGTCCCTTATCTTCCAGAACCACAACTTTCATTATGGTTCCAGGGGAGAGTCCAGGGTAAATGTTTTCTCAAAAAGGAAGAGGAGTTGACAAAGGACAGTGCTTCTCAACTTTAGCTGCACGTTAGACTTACCTGGGGAGCTTTTAAATTTTCTAATGCCCACGCCAAGTCCAATTAAACTGGAATCTCTTTGGGTGGGGCTGGCTATCCACTGGTGATTCTAATGCATAGTCAAGGTTGAGAACAACTGACCAATTCCAGGTCTATAAAAGTCCAATATATATTGGCTGATATCATGTCTTTCAGGTGCCAGAGATTGTAGGGGGCTGGGGACAGAGTCAGGGGGTGCAGATAGTGAGTACCCGGGTGAAAACCTAGAGGGAGAAGGTCATGGGCTGAGAGAAAGCCAAAGCAGAAGAGATTTCCCCTGTTTGTCATTTGGGACTGTAGAAGAAGAGTGCCTTATAGTGTTTCCTAGCCTGAGACATTGGAACCAGAGTGAAATCTTTGGTGTGGTATGGTTAGGCTGCTGGAATTCGGAAGGGTGCTACGTTTTGATCTTCAGACTCTTCTTCAGTTCCAGAAGGTCCCTTGTTGGCCATGCCACTATGGATAATGGAATACACCATTATCACAGAGGATAGCGAGAGCCCAAGAACAAGCTTGCAGATTTCTTACCTCTCTGCTGACCCCCTAAAGGCAAAGCAAACTGCCCCTGCACTAAGATGCCACCTTGGGGAAAAAAAATCAACTTGAAAAATTTAAAAGGACTGCTGTAAACTGAAAGAAGATGACTGAAATATTATATATTTAAGTTAAATATTATATGGCAAGTATAAGTTTCCCTACTATTCATTTAGCAGAATGGGGACAGGGATTAAATTCAAGATTCAACCCATGTTATAAAATTAAGAGGCTACATTTTCTTTGAATGTTTGTACTAGGTTAAATTCCAGACTCCAAAGAAAAATGGACAGCTCTTTCAGACAGTGCTTCCCAAACCCCAAAATCAAACCCACTTCCATCTAGTTGATTCCGACTCATAGTGACCCTATAGGACAGAGCAGAACTGCTCCATAGGGTTTCCAAGGCTGTGATTTTTACAGAAGCAGACTGCCATATCTTTCTCCTGTGAAGCAGCTGGTGGGTTCAAGCCACCACCCTTCTGATTATCAGCTGAGTGCTTAACCATTGTGCCACCAGGGCTCCTGTAGACAATGGTTAAAAAAAAATAGAGTAAATTCTCAATAAATGTCAGCTGAAATCATTAATCCCGAAGTCATCCTGTGACTTAAGGATTAATGACCAAAACTTTTGGAACTAAGATTCTCGGGTAAAAGTAAACAAATCCTAGAGTTGGATGGGAAGGGGCTTTAGAAATAATCCAACTTAATCCTATAATTTTAGAAATTATAGTGCCTGTCTTAGTTACCTCGTGCTACTATAACAGAAATACTACAGGGCATGGCTTTAACAAAGAGATATTTATTGCTTCACGGTAAAGTAGACTAAAAGTCCAAATTCAGGGCATCAGCTAGAGGGGAAGGTTTCTCTCTCTGTCGGCCTTCTCATCAATCTTCCCCCGGGACTATAGGAGCTTTTCTGCACAGGGACCCCTGGTCCAAAAGACAAGCTCTGCTCCTGCCATTGTTTTCTTGGTGATATGAGGTCCCCAACTCTCTGCTTTCTTCCCTTTCCTTTCATCTCTTGTAAGATAAAAGGTGGTGCAGACCACACCCCAGGGAAACTCCCTTTACGTTGGATCAGGGCTGTGACTTTAGTAAGGGTGTTGAGATCCCACCCTAATCCTCTTTAACATAAAATTACAATCACAAAATGGAGGACAACCACACAATACTGGTAATCACGGCCCGGCCAAATTGATAAACACAATTTTTGGAGGACATAATTCAATCCATGACAGTACCAAGTCCCAGAAAATGAAGAACTCCCTGAGGATCACAAAGATAGCTGTCTTCAGCCTTTCCGGCTTCTAGGACCACGCTCATTTTAGAGAAAGTTTAGAGAGATGGCTCCAGAGAGAGCTTCCCAAGGCAGGATCTTTCCTATGATGTGCCCCCAGCCTGAGGAGCGTGAATAGGTATCTAAACTGCTGATTCCATTGTTTGCCACTTTGTTCCAATTTCATTTGTTATTTTTACTAGAGTTACATTTTTATTCTGATTTGCCCCACATTTCAACCTGGAATCAGGAAGTGGTTGGGTACAGATTGCATATATTTTAGAAAGCCCCACATGTAACCAAACCCTTCAATACTACATTTCATCTATGGTAGATGGGAGCAAGCCTTCAATTAAGAACCAAAGCAAAAGATCTTGATGACAGAGCTTAGTGATTATATGTTTTTACAGTGTTGGCGAACACACATTAACTATAGGAAAATGGGACCTGTGAAATCTTGATGTATGATGATGGAAAGAGCCCTGGGGTACAGTCTGAAGATGTCAGTTCAAGTTCACTATCAAGACCTTGGGCCAACATGCATCCGCTCTTTCACATTCAGTTTTTCCTGCTCCACCCTCGTAAGCGGTCATGACAATTAAATGACATGCTTGAAAACGTTTTGTAATCTGCAAAGGGCTGTTCACACATGCAATATTATTATTCCAAAATAGTCCAAATCACAGCATGTTATTTAATCCTTCTGATTATCCATTACAATCCTTCGCCGTGTCTCTTCTCTCCTCCCCCAAGTCCTGGTGATGAAATTTAGTGGTGCTCTTGTTGGTACTACCTAGTCTTGAAAGCTGCCACTTCTAAGTCAGTATCCAATTCATCTGATTATGCAACTCCTGTTTTTTTAGATGCTGTGTGTTGGACAAATCTTATTTTGCTACTTCTAAGCTCCCAGCTTTTGATACCTAACTCAGTCACTGGGGAAGTTCAGCTAAAGGATTCCACGTCAATTTCTAAGTTGCTTTGTTGCCCAGGCCTATTCCTGCCTTAATTAAAGATGCCCATTGTCAGTAATGTGTAAATCATTTTCCCAATCTCAGAATTACTGGGAACTTCATTCCCACTGTGGTGAGAATGCGTCATGCATGTTCAGAGGTCTAATATCAGAGCTGCGCCCAGAGCCCTCGTGGGCAAGGAACTTAAGCCTTGTTTATACAACATATCTACCCTTCAAGTTCTGGGTTTTACCAAAACCGTATCTGGCTCCAGGGAGAAAGTCTAAACTAGAATAAGATTTGCCTCCTCACATCTAATGCCCATATGTACTGGTCATTGTGAAATAGATTTTCGAAAATTCAGGACATCATGCAGAAAATGTTGATAAATTTTATAGTGGCGTGTATTTCACGTTTCTAAAACCCTGCTTGATATAACTTTACTCTCCTTTTGTGTTTAACAATATATGTTCAAAGAACTGCATAAAGCTATCACAATAATAAAGCTATTATGTTTTAGCAAACATATATTTATAAAGCAAATAAAAAATACCCAGTAAACCTAGGAGTAACTGCTCAGATAATATCAGATTACATTAAAAGAAAAACCTCCCTCTTGGGCCTAGTGTGTTTTTAAGGTTTGGCAATACACGCGGTTTGCAATGCGATATAAGTTTCAGATGCACTCCACCCTTATTAAAATACCAACTGCAGGAGACAGACATCTATGGTGCAATCATAAAGTATTATTCTAACGATGGAATGCACGATAGTTCTGTTGAGCTTTATATCAAGAAGCAAACCCAAATTGAGATCTTTGAGCAAGGTCAGACTGTATAATGCATATGCACATATATGGCTCAAAATACAAAGCATCAGAACATGAATAAATATTCTATGAGAAATGCAAAACCAAGGACGTCACTCTGAGGTCCTTTAAGCACATACTGCTTAAAGCAAAAAAAAATTGTTTTCTAAATTTAGATAGGTTGTTGGTACCCAAGTATAGCAAATAAAACGTCAGATGTAAAGATTGACTGTCTTGGTTATCTAGTGCTGCCGTAACAGAAATACCACAAGTGGATGGCTTTAATAAGAGAAATTTATTTTCTCACAGTCTAGGAGGTTACAAGACCACATTCAGGGTGTCAGCTCCAGGTCCTTGTCCTCAATCTTCCTCTGGTCAAGGAGTTTCTCAGGCGCAGGGACCCCGTGTCCACAGGATGTGCTCTGCTGCTGGTGCTGCTTTCTTGGTGGTATGAGGTCCCCAACTCTCTGCTTGCTTCCCTTTCCTTTTATCTCTTGAGAGATAAAAGGTGGTGCAGGCCCCATCCCAGGGAAATTTCCTTTACATTGGATCAGGGAGGTGACCTGAGTAAGGCTGGTGTTACAACCCCACCCTAATCCTCTTAACATAAAATTACAGTCACAAAATGGAGGACAACCACACATGGCCTAACCAAGTTGATACACAGATTTTTGGGGGGACATAATTCAATCCATGACATCGACCAAGAATTCCTATAAAATGCTTTTATTCTTTTAAGCAATGGCTTTCTATGTAGCATCTTGTACCAATCAGAGCATCTGTCAATGTCTATTAAAAATGGTTCAGCTTATAATATTTACATCCAAATATTTCCCTCAACTTGGATGCTAATTTTATGACTTGAGACAATCACTTGAGATCACTTGAAAAAAGGCAAGAGCAAAATCCTTTGCAGCAGTCTACATCTAATTAGTCAGAAAATAGTACCTGGCTCAACATTACTGAGTTGAATATGAAAGTGCTAAGCTCTCTTCTAAAGAAAAATGCTCTATAAACACATCTTATTTATGTATGAAATACACACACACACATACATGCAACCCTAAAGGGATTGCATATAAATAATAAAAAATGAAGGATATAACAATTTTCATTATTGTTATCAATATGAACATGAGCAGCTATCATTTATTGAGTCCTTGAGGTACTATGGTAAGTGCTTTACAGGAATTATGTCATATAATAAAACAAGCATATGGTATGTTGTTGTTAGGTGCCATCAGGTTGGTTCTGACTCACAGTGACCCTATGTACAACAGAATGAAACACTGCCTGGTCCTGTGCCATCCTTACAATCATTACTATGTTTGAGCCCATTGTTGCAGCCACTGTGTCAATCCCTCTTATTGAGGGTCTTCCTCTCTTTCACTGACCCTCTACTTTACCAAGCATGATGTCCTTCTCCAGGGACTGGTCCCTCCTGATAATGTATCCAGAGTATGTGAGCTGAAGTCTCACCATCACTGATGCTAAGGAGCATTCTGGCTGTACTTCTTCCAAGACAGATTTGTTCCTCCTTCTGGCTGTCCATGGTATATTTAATATTCTTCACTAACACCATTTTTTTTTTTTTAACACCATAATTCAAAGGCATCAATTCTTCTTTGGTCTTCCTTATTCATTCTCCAGCTTTCACATACATATGAGGTGATTGAAAATAACATGCCCTGGGTCAGGCCAGGCCTATCTTAGTCCTCAAAGTGACATCTTTGCTTTTTAACACTTTAAAGAGGTCTTTTGAAGCAGATTTTCCCAATTCAAAGCATCGTTTGCTTTCTTGGCTGCTCCTTCCATTGGTGTTGAGTGTGGACCCAAGTAAAATGAAATCCGTAAGAGCATCAATCTTTTCTCTGTTTATCATGATGTTCCTTATTGGTCCAGTTATGAGAATTTTTGTTTTCATTATGTTGAGATGTAATCCATATTGAAGGCTGTGGTCTTTGATCTTCTTTACTAAGTGCTTCAAGTCCTCTTCACTTTCAGCAAGCAAGATTGTCAATTGCAAAACATAGATTGTTAATGAGTGTTCCACCAATCCTGATGCCCCGTTTTTCTTCATATAGTCCAGCTTCTCGGATTATTTGCTCAGCATACAGACTGAATAGGTATGGTGAAAGGATACAACCCTGACGCACACCTCCCTGACTGTAAACCACCCAGTATCCCCTTGTTCTGTCCGAATGACTGCCTCTTGATCTATGCACAGGTTCCTCATGAGCACAATTTAAGTGTTTTGGAATTCCCATTCTCTGCAATGTTATACATAATTTGTTATGATCCACACAGTCGAATGCCTTTGCATGTTCAATAAAACACAGGTGAACACCTTTCTGGTATTCTCTGCTTTCAGCCAGGATCCATCTGACATCAGCAATGATATCCTTGGTTCCATGTCCTCTTCTGAATCTGGCCTGAATTTCTGGCAGTTCCTTGTTGATATACTGCTGCAGCAGCTTTTGAATGATCTTCAGCAAAATTTTACTCGTATGTGGTATTAACGATATTGTTTGATAATTTCTGCATTCAGTTGGATCATCTTTCTTGGGAATAGGCATAAATATCAATCTCTTCCAGTCGGTTCGCCAGGTAGCTGTCTTCTCTCTCTCTCTATATATGCTTCACTAGTTTTGCTTGTCTAGAGAATGCAGCTTAAGACAGACAACACTGTACAAAGGCTCCCTCATCTTCATATCTATGTTTTTCCATTTATCTATCAATATTTATACATTACCTGTAAGAAACCTGGCTCTGACATTTATGAAATGTGTAACTCTGTGAAAGTTATTTACCCTCTCTCTGTCTCTGCTGGAGCCCTTATGGTGCAGTGGTTAAAGCACTCAGCTAAACCAAAAGGTTGGCAGTTCGAACCCACCAGTTGTTCCACGGGAAAAAGATGTGGCAGTCTGTTTCCATAAAGATCACAGCCTTGGAAACCCTATGGGGCAGTTCTACTCTGTCCTTTAGTGTCACTATGAGTCAAAATGGACTCAGTGGCAGTGGGTTTGATTTTGGTTTGGTGCCTCAGTTTCCTCCTCTGTTCAAAATGGGTATAATAATAGTACTTTCCTCATAGAGTAAGGAACTTTGGTGGTTGAAAGGGCAGCAGTTCAAACCCACCAACCACTCCATGGGAGAATGATATTGCAGTCTGCTTTTGTAAAGATTTACAGCTGTGGAAACCCTATGGGGCAATTCTGCTCTATCCTATAGGGTCACTGTGAGTCGGAATCGACTTGATGGCAATGGGTTTTTGGTTTGGCTCATACAGCTACTTTGAGGATTCAAATAACATACGTAAAGTGCTTAAAACCATAGTGACTGGCCCCTGGTAAAAGCTCATTAAATGGTTCATATTACTAACATTTTAAAATAGCACTGTTAGAGATTAAGAAACAGGCTCAGAGATTAGAGCTTTTCCTGAATTTCACACCAGTAAATGGCAGCCCTACAGGTCTTTTCATGGAAAATTCCATTTCTTTCTGTTATGTCATGCCATCTCACTGGCAGTAATCTCATCTTCTATTATGTGGAAAAAAATCTACTTATTTAAAGTACTTTAATCCCAGTAACTAAGTCATTATGATCTTTATCAGTGGAAAAGCTTGGACTTCACACATTGACCTCTGTCTCTTTTAAACAAAACTCTCTATTTATATGTGTTATACCCCAATGTTCCTTGGGCTGTTACCTTTGTCAGTTTGTGCATCGTGGAAACCTTTAAATGAGCACATTAAATTTGCAGGTGGAAAGATATAGATTTACTAATTAGAGTAGAATAAAGAGAGGGTTAAAGAAATATCAAAAAGCAATGTTGTTTTTGAATTTCATGTAAATGGAAACATAATTTGTGTAGTATTATATGACTCATCTCTTTTCCATCAACGTTTTTGAGATGCAACCATTCGATAAGCTACAGCTCATTAACATTTACTGGCTCTGTCAGTACGGAGCCCATTAAATAAATACATCACACTTTATTTATCTAGCCTATTGTCGGAAATTTTGGTTGATACCAGTTTGAAGAAATTAAGACCGTTCATCACTGC